>NC_091300.1:24568651-24695380 GCF_038502225.1 Cherax quadricarinatus | reverse complement strand
GGGAATAGATCTGTCTAGGGGGTAGTACATAGATCTATCTAGGGGGTAGTACATAGATCTATCTAGGGGGTAGTACATAGATCTATTTAGGGGGTAGTACATAGATCTATCTAGGGGGTAGTACATAGATCTATCTAGGGGGTAGTACATAGATCTATCTAGGGGGTAGTACATAGATCTATCTAGGGGTACTCGTGTGTATCACGTCATACGTCCACGTAGGGGGTACTCTGTACAGAGATGTTGATGTAGATATGTAAGGTGGTTCCTCAGCGGGTATAGGTAGCTGTGAGTGCTCGGGGAGGTGGTAGGAGGAGAAGTTTGAGTAACCACTTAAGAACAAGGACGGGGAACCTTGTCGTATGCTGCTGCTGCTGCTGCTGTAGTTACTGTTGTTGTTGTTGCTAGTTAGTTGCTGATGCTGCTGTGCTACCAGTGCTCTAGCTACTGTTGTTGTTGTTGTTGTTGGTGATGGTGCTGTGTTTACTGCTGTTGGTGGTGCTGCTACTACTGCTGCTGATGCTGCTGGTGCTGCTGCGGCCGCTAACACGAGCCAAGATGAGATGATTGGACACTGGTGCTCGCGCCTGTGATAGTCAAACTCAATATATCTTACATGTGATTGTGCTTTGAATGGCCAGCTTGTTTAGTCTCTGTAGTTGACAAGCTTTCCTCCAGCTTAACCTTCCCTCCAGCTTAACCTTCCCTCCAGTTCAAGCTTCTCTCCATCACATGAATCTACAAAGATGTCTCATTGAGTTTAATGTTTCCTTCAAATAAATGAATTCACATCAGCAGTGGAAGCTTAAATCTTGTGTCCCAGACTCGTGTATACTGAGATATATATATATATATATATATATATATATATATATATATATATATATATATATATATATATATATATATATATATATAAAGTAAAACTTGCAATTTTGGCTTAAATAGCAATGCTCTTCTTGCTGAATAAGACAAGTGAAATTTTGTGCATGCAATAATTTCGCAAAAATCATTCTGAACCTAACGAAAAAAAATATTTCATTGTGTTTGTTTATTTATTAAATTATTGTAAACTTACATAAAATATATTTTGTTGGATTAAGCTAAATTAAATTGCGCTTGTTATAATAAAGTTAGGTAAGTTTTCTAAGGTTCTTTTGGTACAAAACTATTAATTTTTACATTAACATAAATGAAAAAATAAACCTTTAAACGTATAAGAGAAAATTTTAGAAAGGACTTAATTTTAAATGACACACACACAGACACACAGACACACAGACACACACACACACACCACACACACACACACACACACACACACACACACACACACACACACACACACACACATACAATCACACACACACATATATATATATATATATATATATATATATATATATATATATATATATATATATATATATATAATGTCTTGATAATAATGATGATTAATAATAATTACTAAGAATTACAACATATGGTATTTGTTAAGAATATGTTGATAAAGGTTGCACAGTGTGGTTTACGTGAAACTTAAGTCAGTCTATGTATTTAAAATAGTGCAGTTATAAAGGCAGTGTGTTAATATATGCGAGTTGCAGGGAGGTCATTTATCACTGCTGATGCGTGGAGTGTCGTGCAGTGAAGGTGCAACTTGTGTGTTGCAACTTACATCATATATTCTCGTATTTCTCCCTATCATTGTCAGTGACATGAGCTGACATGAACGACCAAACTTCGTCACACTCCTCTCTTAACGTCTCTGTTTTTGTCTTGTCAATACATAACTTGCAAGAAGTTAATCTTTGCACTGCTGCAAAGAGGTCGAGGCAACCTCGAGAGCTGAGGTGGCGTTGAGGTCGTCCTTGGTGGAGTGGTGAGGGAGGTAATTCAGCCTCCAGTATCTCATCTCTCCCTCTGTCTCTCACACACACACACACACCCTCGTCCTCTTCAATGTCTCGGTCTCCCGCCTTCACTCATGCTTGGCATCAATGTATATACATCTTTATGACCCAGGATAATGAGGCAGCGGTGTGAAGCATGGCGTTGCAGATACCAGCATTACTAGTGATACTGTGAGCTGTGGTGTACACGAGGTGTAGGTCACAGCCAGTGATGTTTATACTTGGTGTTAACAAGGTTGTGTGGGTGTGTTCCAAATTGTGCTGAGCATCGCGTTGTGTTTAGCAGGAAATATTGAAAGCCAATACCAAGAGTGTTCAGTGTTTGCCCAAGTGCGCAATAAGTTGTTCAATTTCTGCTTCGTAATAACCAAAGTAACGAAGCCCTGCGCTGTAGATAACAAGTGATAACTAGTCTGTGGCTTCCAAGTGACCCCCAGATAACGCATTAAGTGAGGGACAAGTGCCCCTGACGCTGGAGATGTCCACTTACTCAGCCAGTCAAGCTACTGAGTTGATGATGGCCTCAGCAGCAGCCAGAGGACGAAGTGTGTCCCCTGGTGTGCTGCTGGGTCCTGGGCATGACCTACCCTGTATCTGCTGTGACCACATCCATACCCACCTCCTCTCTCCTCCCCACCAGTGCCACATTACACATTCCTTAGACAGTCAGTGCCACGCGCATCATCTTTGTGAAGCTGACGACTCTCATATTTCTAAACACTGCATAGATAGTAGGTGCCATAGGGAAGATGAGTGCCATGGGGATCAGTTGGGAAGTGATGGTGTGTGTTGTATCCCAGGCTACCCAGTAGAGGCCGTGTGTCACATTCTGCAGTTGCCGGGGAAGACTGATGGTAGTGATAACTACCCAGCGTTTCAGTTATCCGATAACGCTGACACCCACGACACTAAGAGTGTCGTCAGTGGGTACAAGTCAGAGTACATCTCCTCGCCGTCAGTGGAGTTGCTGACCAACCTGGGTCTGCAGGACCTCTCTGAGACTGACAGTGATATTGAAGACCTGTTGGTGCCTGCCGATGGTGAGGCTCGCTTGTGTTGCAGTGACGACGACGATGACCTAGAGCTACACGGTATTCTTGACGACGACGACGACGATGATGATACTGAGGCGCTGGGTGATATTGGCGCCGGTTACGAGGGGGACGACAACGATGACGATGACGACAGGGATGACGATGACCATGACGATGACGACCACATTAAGACTCACGATCCAGGGGAGGAGAGACACGACGTGGTCTTCTACGTGGGTAACGAGGACGACATCTTCCAGTTCGAGAATGGCGACGACTTCGGCCACAAAGACAACTACGACAGTGACGTGAAGATCTACCTGAGTACCGAGGAGGAGCAGCAGTGCCCCAGTACTGAGGAGTACCACACAGACAGTAGTCATGTGGCTGACGAGGCTGTGGAGACGCCCCGGCCTCGCCTCCAGCACGGTGTCTGCCCCTCCCTCAGTTACCCCATAACCTCTACTATCGCTCACCTTCTCCTGCCGCTGCAGCCCCTCATGACTGTCCTCCCGCGGGAGGTAGTCAGCGAGGTAGAGGACCTGCAGAAGATGTACCCTGGCATCTCAGAGGACTACCTACGGACCTTGTGTGAGTTCGGCCTCCTGGAGGAGGTGTCGCCCTCAGAGTCTACCACTCCCACTTCCAACCTCCAGGGAGCTCCCTTCTTCTCCCTCAGCAGGACCTCCCTGGGCCGCAGGAGGTCACGCTTCTGGAGTGAGCTCCTGGCAGATCAGGGCTCATCACAGGTCTCTCCCTACGACACTCTGACGAGCCAATCAGAGTACAGAGCCACGCCCTCAGTACGCGGTCTCTTCCTGACCACGCCCACCGCACCCTCGTCCTCAGGCAACAGTCCCAGAGAGAGGAAGAAGAGTACATTCTGGCTACCTCCAAAACTAATAGAGGTAATGTATATACACACCAGGTGTACACCCTCCCCAGGTGTACACCTACCCCAGGTGTACACCCTCCCCAGGTGTACACCCTCCCCAGGTGTACACCCTCCCCAGGTGTACACCCTCCCCAGGTGTACACCCTCCCCAGGTGTACACCCTCCCCAGGGGTACACCTACCCCAGGTGTACACCCTCCCCAGGTGCACACCCTCCCCAGGTGTACACCCTCCCCAGGGGAACACCTACCCCAGGTGTACACCCTCCCCAGGTGCACACCCTCCCCAGGGGTACACCCTCCCCAGGGGTACACCCTAGGTATACACCCTCCCCAGGGGTACACCCTAGGTATACACCCTCCCCAGGTGTACACCCTGCCCAGGGGTACACCTATCCCAGGTGTCCACCCTCCCCAGGTGTACATCTTCCCTAGGTGTACACCCTCCCCAAGGGTACACCCTCCCCAGGGGTACACCCTCCCCAGGGGTACACCCTCCCCAGGGGTACACCCTCCCCAGGGGTACACCCTCCCCAGGTGTACACCCTTCCCAGGGGTACACCCTCCCCAGGGGTACACCCTCCCCAGGGGTACACGTCGGTACATCAGTAAACTTGTAATAACAAGGACGCCAGTTTGGTTCCCAACGCTTCTAAAACTTAGTTTCTTGCTCTACAGTGTCATATATGAACTTCAAGATGGTATAAAATACCGACAGGTTGTTAGGTAAGACACATATGCAACAGTTAGGTATCTTTATTTCGAAACGTTTCGCCTACACAGTAGCCTTCTTCAGTCGAGTACAGAAAAGTTGATAGAAGCAGAAGAGACTTGAAGACGATGTAATCAGTCCATCACCCTTAAACTTTTGAGGTGGTCAGTCCCTCAGTCTGGAGAAGAGCATTGTTCCAAAGCTGAAGAAGCCTACTGTGTAGGCGAAACGTTTCGAAATAAAGATACCTAACTGTTGCATATGTGTCTTACCTAACAGTGTGAAATATGCATGGGGAAGCGCTTGACCCGTAAGAGTCGTACAGCACCTGGATAATGGAGGGTAATCGAGTTTGATCCAAGGAAAGAATGAATTGCTAAATATTTTTGCATCAAGAACCCTGGCCAGCATCACCTGGAACAAACTATCAGTACTGGAACAATCAATAGTGGAACAAACTATCAGTACTGGAACTATCAGTACTGGAACAAACTATCAGTACTGGAACTATCAGTACTGGAACAAACTATCAGTACTGGAACTATCAGTACTGGAACAAACTATCAGTACTGGAACAAACTATCAGTACTGGAACTATCAGTACTGGAACAAACTATCAGTACTGGAACAAACTATCAGTACTGGAACTATCAGTACTGGAACAAACTATCAGTACTGGAACAAACTATCAGTACTGGAACTATCAGTACTGGAACAATCAATAGTGGAACAAACTATCAGTACTGGAACTATCAGTACTGGAACAAACTATCAGTACTGGAACAAACTATCAGGTGGGGTGGTGGCACATTAGAGGTGGGGTGGTGGCACACTAGAGATGGAGTGGTGGCACACTACAGGTGGGTTGGTGGCACACTACCGCTGGGGTGGTGGCACACTACAGGTGGGGTAGTGGCACACTACAGGTAGGGTGGTAGCACACTACAAGTGGGGTGGTGGCACACTACAGGCGGGGTGGTAGCACACTACAGGTGGGGTGGTGGCACACTACAGGTGGGGTGGTGGCACATTACACGTGGGGTGGTGGCACACTACACGTGGGGTGGTGGCACACTACGGTGGGGTGGTGGCACACTACACGTTGGGTGGTGGCACACTACAGTTGGGGTGGTGGCACACTACAGGTGGGGTGGTGGCACACTACAGGTGGGGTGGTGGCACACTGCAGGTGGGGTGGTGGCACACTGCAGGTGGAGTGGAAGCACACTACAGGTGGGGTGGTAGCACACTACATGTGGGGTGGTAGCACACTACAGGTGGGGTGGTGGCACATTAGAGGTGGGGTGGTGGCACACTAGAGATGGAGTGGTGGCACACTACAGGTGGGTTGGTGGCACACTACCGCTGGGGTGGTGGCACACTACAGGTGGGGTAGTGGCACACTACAGGTAGGGTGGTAGCACACTACAAGTCGGGTGGTGGCACACTACAGGCGGGGTGGTAGCACACTACAGGTGGGGTGATGGCACATTACAGGTGGGGTGGTGGCACACTACACGTGGGGTGGTGGCACACTACAGGTGGGGTGGTAGCACACTACAGGTGGGGTAGTGGCACACTACAGGTGGGGTGGTGGCACACTACAGGTGGGGTAGTGGCACCCTACAGGTGGGGTGGTAGCACACTACAGGTGGGGTAGTGGCACACTACAGGTGGGGTGGTGGCACACTACACGTGTGGTGGTGGCACACTACAGGTGGGGTGGTAGCACACTACAGGTGGGGTGGTGGCACACTACAGGTGGGGTGGTGGCACACTACAGGTGGGGTGGTGGCGCACTACAGGTGGGGTGGTGGCACACTACAGGTGGGGTGGTGGCACACTACAGGTGGGGTGGTGGCACACTACAGGTGGGGTGGTGGCACACTACAGGTGGGGTGGTGGCACACTACAGGTGGGGTGGTGGCACACTACAGGTGGGGTGGTAGCACACTACAGGTGGGGTGGTGGCACACTACAGGTGGGGTGGTGGCACACTACACGTGGGGTGGTGGCACACTACAGGTGGGGTGGTAGCACACTACAGGTGATGTGGTGGCACACTGCAAGTGGGGTAGTGGCACACTACACTTGGGGTGGTGGCACAGTACAGGTGGTGTGGTGGCACACTACGGGTGGGGTGGTGGCACCAACTATGTCATACAAGAACAAGGTGCCATCATTGCCTGGCACTCCCTGGTGAGTGCCATGGCAGTAGTGATCCATAAGGCTGCTTCAGTCAGAGACCTCTCACACATAGTTACCAGTGATGGAGTGTCAGGTGTAAGACACTCCTTCACTCTTCCCTCACTCCTTCACTCTTCCCTCACTCCTTCACTCTTCCCTCACTCCTTCACTCTTCCCTCACTCCTTCACTCTTCCCTCACTCCTTCACTCTTCCCTCACTCCTTCACTCTTCCCTCACTCCTTCACTCTTCCCTCACTCCTTCACTCTTCCCTCACTCCTTCACTCTTCCCTCACTCCTTCACTCTTCCCTCACTCCTTCACTCTTCCCTCACTCCTTCACTCTTCCCTCACTCCTTCACTCTTCCCTCACTCCTTCACTCTTCCCTCACTCCTTCACTCTTCCCTCACTCCTTCACTCTTCCCTCACTCCTTCACTCTTCCCTCACTCCTTCACTCTTCCCTCACTCCTTCACTCTTCCCTCACTCCTTCACTCTTCCTTCACTCCTTCACTCTTCCCTCACTCCTTCACTCTTCCTTCACTCCTTCACTCTTCCCTCACTCCTTCACTCTTTCCTCACTCCTTCACTCTTCCCTCACTCCTTCACTCTTCCCTCACTCCTTCACTCTTCCCTCACTCCTTCACTCTTTCCTCACTCCTTCACTCTTCCCTCACTCCTTCACTCTTTCCTCACTCCTTCACTCTTCCCTCACTCCTTCACTCTTCCCTCACTCCTTCACTCTTTCCTCACTCCTTCACTCTTCCCTCACTCCTTCACTCTTCCCTCACTCCTTCACTCTTTCCTCACTCCTTCACTCTTCCCTCACTCCTTCACTCTTTCCTCACTCCTTCACTCATCCCTCACTCCCTCATTCTTCCTTCACTCCTTCACTCTTCCCTCACTCCTTCACTCTTTCCTCACTCCTTCACTCTTCCCTCACTCCCTCATTCTTCCTTCACTCCTTCACTCTTCCTTCACTCCTTCACTCTTCCTTCACTCCTTCACTCTTCCTTCACTCATTCATTCTTCCTTCACTCCTTCATTCTTCCTTCAATCCTTCATTCTTCCCTCACTCCTTCATTCTTCCTTCACTCCTTCGTTCTTCCTTCACTCCTTCATTCTTCCCTCACTCCTTCATTCTTCCTTCACTCCTTCGTTCTTCCTTCACTCCTTCATTTTTCCTTCACTCCTTCATTCTTCCTTCACTCCTTCATTCTTCCTTCACTCCTTCACTTTTCCCTCACTCTTTCACTCTTCCCTCACTCCTTCATTCTTCCCTCCTTCACTCTTCCCTCACTCCTTCACTCTTCTTTCTCTCTTCCTTCACTCTTCCTTCACTCCTTCACTCTTCCTTCACTCCTTCACTCTTCCTTCACTCCTTCACTCTTCCTTCACTCCTTCACTCTTCCTTCACTCCTTCACTCTTCCTTCACTCCTTCACTGTTCCCTCCCTCTCCCTGTTTCTATCTCCTCTCCTGTTTGTCTTCTTTCTGTTTTGAGTTTCCTTATTCCATCCTTCCAGCTGTTTACAATTTTCCCTCATTTCTGCTTTTATATTAGACCTCTGTAGTATGGCACTGTAGGATGGCACTGTAGGATGGCACTGTAGGATGGCACTGTAGGATGGCACTGTAGGATGGCACTGTAGGATGGCACTGTAGGATGGCACTGTAAGATGACACTGTAGGATGACACTGTAGGATGACACTGTAGGATGACACTGTAGGATGACACTGTAGGATGGCACTGTAGGATGATACTGTAGGGTGGCACTGTAAGATGACACTGTAGGATGACACTGTAGGATGACACTGTAGGATGACACTGTATGATGGCACTGTAGGATGACACTGTAGGATGGCACTGTATGATGGCACTGTAGGATGATACTGTATGAAGACACTGTAGGATGACACTGTATGATGGCACTGTAGGATGATACTGTAGGATGGCACTGTAGGATGGCACTGTAGGATGATACTGTAGGGTGGCACTGTAAGATGACACTGTAGGATGACACTGTAGGATGACACTGTAGGATGGTACTGTAGGATGACACTGTAGGATGGCACTGTATGATGGCACTGTAGGATGTTACTGTATGAAGACACTGTAGGATGACACTGTATGATGGCACTGTAGGATGATACTGTAGGATGGCACTGTAGGATGGCACTGTATGATGGCACTGTAGGATGATACTGTAGGATGACACTGTAGGATGACACTGTATGAAGACACTGTAGGATGACACTGTAGGATGGCACTGTAGGGTGACACTGTAGGATGACACTGCATGATGACACTGCATGATGACACTGTAGGATGGCACTGTAGGATGACACTATAGGATGGCACTGTAGTATGACACTTGGATGACACTGTTGGATGACACTGTAGGATGACACTGTAGGATGACTGTAGTATGAGACTGTAGGATGGCACTGGGAAAAGTGAAGTAAGCATCTGGTGCGATTCCAGTGATGATACTTGATTCTGCTGTGTCAAGTGTCACAGTAGCACAGTGTTGTCAAGTGTCACAGTAGCACAGTGTTGTCAAGTGTCACAGTAGCACAGTGTTGTGTCAAGTGTCACAGTAGCACAGTGTTGTCAAGTGTCACAGTAGCACAGTGTTGTGTCAAGTGTCACAGTAACACAGTGTTGTCAAGTGTCACAGTAACACAGTGTTGTGTCAAGTGTCACAGTAGCATAGTGTTGTGACAAGTGTCACAGTAGCACAGTGTTGTGTCAAGTGTCACAGTAACACAGTGTTGTGTCAAGTGTCACAGTAGCACAGTGTTGTGTCAAGTGTCACAGTAGCACAGTGTTGTGTCAAGTGCCACAGTAGCACAGTGTTGTGTCAAGTGTCACAGTAACACAGTATTGTGTCAAGTGTCACAGTAACACAGTGTTGTGTCAAGTGTCACAGTAGCACAGTGTTGTGTCAAGCGTCACAGTAACACAGTGTTGTGTCAAGTGTCACAGTAGTACAGTGTTGTGTCAAGTGTCACAGTAACACAGTGTTGTGTCAAGTGTCACAGTAGCACAGTGTTGTGTCAAGTGTCAGTAGCACAGTGTTGTGTCAAGTGTCACAGTAGCACAGTGTTGTGTCAAGTGTCACAGTTGCACAGTGTTGTGTCAAGTGTCACAGTAGCACAGTGTTGTGTCAAGTGTCACAGTAGCACAGTGTTGTGTCAAGTGTCACAGTAACACAGTGTTGTGTCAAGTGTCACAGTTGCACAGTGTTGTGTCAAGTGTCACAGTTGCACAGTGTTGTGTCAAGTGTCACAGTAGCACAGTGTTGTGTCAAGTGTCACAGTAGCACAGTGTTGTGTCAAGTGTCACAGTAGCACAGTGTTGTGTCAAGTGTCACAGTAGCACAGTGTTGTGTCAAGTGTCACAGTAACACAGTGTTGTCAAGTGTCACAGTAACACAGTGTTGTCAAGTGTCACAGTAACACAGTGTTGTGGCAAGTGTCACAGTAGCACAGTGTTGTGTCAAGTGTCACAGTAACACAGTGTTGTGTCAAGTGTCACAGTAGTACAGTGTTGTGTCAAGTGTCACAGTAACACAGTGTTGTGTCAAGTGTCACAGTAGCACAGTGTTGTGTCAAGTGTCACAGTAACAGTGTTGTCTCAAGTGTCACAGTAGCACAGTGTTGTGTCAAGTGTCACAGTAACACAGTGTTGTGTCAAGTGTCACAGTAGTACAGTGTTGTGTCAAGTGTCACAGTAACACAGTGTTGTGTCAAGTGTCACAGTAGCACAGTGTTGTGTCAAGTGTCACAGTAACAGTGTTGTGTCAAGTGTCACAGTAGCACAGTGTTGTGTCAAGTGTCACAGTAACACAGTGTTGTCAAGTGTCACAGTAACACAGTGTTGTCAAGTGTCACAGTAACACAGTGTTGTGTCAAGTGTCACAGTAGCACAGTGTTGTGTCAAGTGTCACAGTAACACAGTGTTGTGTCAAGTGTCACAGTAGCACAGTGTTGTGTCAAGTGTCACAGTAACACAGTGTTGTGTCAAGTGTCACAGTAGCACAGTGTTGTGTCAAGTGTCACAGTAACAGTGTTGTCTCAAGTGTCACAGTAGCACAGTGTTGTGTCAAGTGTCACAGTAACACAGTGTTGTGTCAAGTGTCACAGTAGTACAGTGTTGTGTCAAGTGTCACAGTAACACAGTGTTGTGTCAAGTGTCACAGTAGCACAGTGTTGTGTCAAGTGTCACAGTAACAGTGTTGTGTCAAGTGTCACAGTAGCACAGTGTTGTGTCAAGTGTCACAGTAACACAGTGTTGTGTCAAGTGTCACAGTAACACAGTGTTGTCAAGTGGTATCTTCACTGGTGCTAGTGGTTGTATCTTCACTGGTACCAGTGGTGGTGTCTTCAATGGTACTAATGGTGGTATCTTCACTGGTACTAGTGGTGGTATCTTCACTGGTACTAGTGGTGGTATCTTCACTGGTACTAGTGGTGGTATCTTCACTGGTACTAGTGGTGGTATCTTCATTGGTACTAGTGGTGGTATCTTCACTGGTACAAATGGTGGTATCTTCACTGGTACTAGTGATGGTATCTTCACTGGTACTAGTGGTGGTATCTTCACTGGTACTAGTGGTGGTATCTTCACTGGTACTAGTGGTGGTATCTTCACTGGTACTAGTGGTGGTATCTTCACTGGTACTAGTGGTGGTATCTTCACTGGTACTAGTGGTGGTATCTTCATTGGTACTAGTGGTGGTATCTTCACTGGTACTAATGGTGGTATCTTCACTGGTACTAGTGGTGGTATCTTCACTGGTACTAGTGGTGGTATCTTCACTGGTACTAGTGGTGGTATCTTCACTGGTACTAGTGGTGGTATCTTCACTGGTACTAGTGATGGTATCTTCACTGGTACTAGTGATTTTATTTTCGCTGATGCGAGGATGGTAGCTTCAGTGATACCAGGATGGTATCTTGATCAGAGATACCAGGACGGTACTCACCTCACAGACAGAGCCTGGCTGTCATGTAGGCGGAGGGTCGATCTGGGAACCAATAGATCGTTGGTACGATACAATACTCACTCAACCACGGGAAGCCCAGCACTGCTGCACTTCACAGCTACTGTAGTCTGAATACAACTGTAGTCTGAAATGAATACAGCTGTAGTATGAAGTGAATACAACTGTAGTCTGAAATGAATACAGCTGTAGTCTGAAGTGAATACAGCTGTAACCAGTGTACCAGTAGATGACTCACTACCAACCGTCTGCGTGAATCATTGACTGTTATTCATATTGCTGCTGACCATAGCAAGATTTCAAACACCCCTCACCTTGTAGGCACTTGTGGGTCAGTCGAAGATAGGGAGCAGAGAGAGGCGGGTCGGCTGTTGGCGCTTCCCATACTTCCCGTTATATATTATACGTAAAAACCAGCCTACGTGAGTATTTTTACCCCATCCACGTTATCGAAACCCACATGACACAACTGTGGTCTGAAGTGAATACAACTGTAGTCTGAAGTGAATACAATTGTAGTCTGAAGTGAATACAACTGTAGTCTGAAGTGAATACAATTGTAGTCTGAAGTGAATACAGTTGTAGTCTGAAATGAATACAGTTGTAAACCATACCCCCGGCCGGGATTGAACCCGCGGTCACAGAGTCTCAAAACTCCAGCCCGTCGCGTGGTTCAACTCTATGACCGCGGGTTCAATCCCGGCCGGGGGTATGGTTTATTTGCAATCGTGTCATTACAATACAGTTGTGGTCTGAAGTGAATACAACTGTAGTCTGAAGTGAATACAATTGTAGTCTGAAGTGAATACAGTTGTAGTCTGAAGTGAATACAGTTGTAGTCTGAAGTGAATACAACTGTAGTCTGAAGTGAATACAATTGTAGTCTGAAGTGAATACAATTGTAGTCTGAAGTGAATACAACTGTAGTCTGAAGTGAATACAATTGTAGTCTGAAGTGAATACAGTTGTAGTCTGAAGTGAATACAATTGTAGTCTGTGGATTTTTCTGAAGTTATCTGTAATGGTCGTTGAAATTTTAAGGTGTCTACCATGACTTATGTGGGGTAACTCAAGAATGATTCTTGTGGTCGGTTTTAAACCCTGGTGGTACGGCGTACCGTGGGCGGAGGAACCTTCAGAGACTGGACTGCGCTTATGACACTTTGCTAGACGGAAACGGGATGATAGTCTCCACCAGAGAGCTTGAGAATGCACCGTCCAGTCGGCTTCAAACTTACTCGGATGATGCATATGTGCCCAGTATTGTTCTAGATTATGTAAGTGGAAATTCAGATGCAGTCATCAGTCTGTTGACTGTTGTAAAGAATTTTATAAAGACTGTTATAAAGACTGTTATAAAGACTGTTATAAAGACTGTTATAAAGACAGTTATAAAGACTGTTATAAAGACTGTTATAAAGACTGTTATAAAGACTGTTATAAAGACTGTTATAAAGACTGTTATAAAGACAGTTATAAAGACTGTTATAAAGACTGTTATAAAGACAGTTATAAAGACTGTTATAAAGACTGTTATAAAGACTGTTATAAAGACTGTTATAAAGACTGTTATAAAGACAGTTATAAAGACTGTTATTATAAAGACTGTTATAAAGACTGTTATAAAGACTGTTATAAAGACTGTTATAAAGACTGTTATAAAGACTAATATAAAGACTGTTATAAAGACAGTTATAAAGACTGTTATTATAAAGACTGTTATAAAGACTGTTATTATAAAGACTGTTATAAAGACTGTTATAAAGACTGTTATAAAGACTGTTATAAAGACTATTATAAAGACTGTTATAAAGACTGTTATAAAGACTGTTATAAAGACTGTTATAAAGACAGTTATAAAGACTGTTATTATAAAGACTGTTATAAAGACTGTTATAAAGACTGTTATAAAGACTATTATAAAGACTGTTATAAAGACAGTTATAAAGACAGTTATAAAGACAGTTATAAAGACAGTTATAAAGACTGTTATAAAGACTGTTATAAAGACTGTTATAAAGACTGTTATAAAGACTGTTATAAAGACTGTTATAAAGACTGTTATAAAGACTGTTATAAAGACTATTATAAAGACTGTTATAAAGACAGTTATAAAGACAGTTATAAAGACTGTTATTATAAAGACTGTTATAAAGACTGCTATTATAAAGACTGTTATAAAGACTGTTATAAAGACTTTTATGAAGACTGTTATAAAAGACTGTTATAAAGACTTATAAAGACTGCTATTATAAAGACTGTTATAAAGACTGTTATAAAGACTATTATAAAGACTGTTATAAAGACAGTTATAAAGACAGTTATAAAGACTGTTATTATAAAGACTGTTATAAAGACTGCTATTATAAAGACTGTTATAAAGACTGTTACAAAGACTGTTATAAAGACTGTTATAAAGACAGTTATAAAGACTGTTATAAAGACTGTTATAAAGACTGTTATAAAGACTGTTACAAAGACTGTTATAAATACTGTTATTATAAAGACTGATATAAAGACTGTTATAAAGACTGTTATAAAGACTGTTATAAAGACTGTTATAAAGACAGTTATAAAGACTGTTATAAAGACTGCTATAAAGACTGTTATAAAGACTGCTATAAAGACTGTTATAAAGACTGTTATAAAGACTGTTATAAAGACTGTTATAAAGACTGTTATAAAGACTGCTATAAAGACTGTTATAAAGACTGTTATAAAGACTGTTATAAAGACAGTTATAAAGACTGTTATAAAGACTGTTATAAAGACAGTTATAAAGACTGCTATAAAGACTGCTATAAAGACTGTTATAAAGACTGTTATAAAGACTGTTATAAAGACTGTTATAAAGACTGTTATAAAGACTGTTATAAAGACTGTTATAAAGACTGTTATAAAGGCAGTTATAAAGACTGTTATAAAGACTGTTATAAAGACTGTTATAAAGACTGTTATAAAGACTGTTATAAAGACTGCTATAAAGACTGTTATAAAGACTGTTATAAAGACTGCTATAAAGACTGTTATAAAGACTGTTATAAAGACTGTTATAAAGACAGTTATAAAGACTGTTATAAAGACTGTTATAAAGACAGTTATAAAGACTGTTATAAAGACTGTTATAAAGACTGTTATAAAGACTGTTATAAAGACTGTTATAAAGACTGTTACAAAGACTGTTATAAAGACTGTTATAAAGACTGTTATAAAGACTGTTATAAAGACTGTTATAAAGACTGTTACAAAGACTGTTATAAAGACTGTTATAAAGACTGTTATAAAGACTGTTATAAAGACTGTTATAAAGACTGTTATAAAGACTGTTATAAAGACTGTTATAAAGACAGTTATAAAGTTATAAAGACTGTTACAAAGACTGTTATAAAGACTGTTATAAAGACTGTTATAAAGACTGTTATAAAGACTGTTATAAAGACTGTTATAAAGACTGTTATAAAGACTGTTATAAAGACTGTTATAAAGACTGTTATAAAGACAGTTATAAAGACTGTTATAAAGACTGTTATAAAGACTGTTATAAAGACTGTTATAAAGACTGTTATAAAGACTGTTATAAAGACTGTTATAAAGACATTTATAAAGACTGTTATAAAGACTGTTATAAAGACAGTTATAAAGACTGTTATAAAGACTGTTATAAAGACTGTTATAAAGACTGTTATAAAGACTGTTATAAAGACAGTTATAAAGACTGTTATAAAGACTGTTATAAAGACAGTTATAAAGACAGTTATAAAGACTGTTATAAAGACTGTTATAAAGACTGTTATAAAGACTGTTATAAAGACAGTTATAAAGACAGTTATAAAGACTGTTATAAAGACTGTTATAAAGACTGTTATAAAGACAGTTATAAAGACAGTTATAAAGACTGTTATAAAGACTGTTATAAAGACTGTTATAAAGACTGTTATAAAGACTGTTATAAAGACTGTTATAAAGACTGTTATAAAGACAGTTATAAAGACTGTTATAAAGACAGTTATAAAGACAGTTATAAAGACTGTTATAAAGACTGTTATAAAGACTGTTATAAAGACTGTTATAAAGACAGTTATAAAGACAGTTATAAAGACTGTTATAAAGACTGTTATAAAGACTGTTATAAAGACAGTTATAAAGACAGTTATAAAGACTGTTATAAAGACATTTATAAAGACTGTTATAAAGACTGTTATAAAGACAGTTATAAAGACAGTTATAAAGACTGTTATAAAGACTGTTATAAAGACTGTTATAAAGACAGTTATAAAGACTGTTATAAAGACTGTTATAAAGACTGTTATAAAGACAGTTATAAAGACAGTTATAAAGACTGTTATAAAGACTGTTATAAAGACAGTTATAAAGACAGTTATAAAGACTGTTATAAAGACTGTTATAAAGACAGTTATAAAGACTGTTATAAAGACTGTTATAAAGACTGTTATAAAGACAGTTATAAAGACAGTTATAAAGACTGTTATAAAGACTGTTATAAAGACTGTTATAAAGACTGTTATAAAGACAGTTATAAAGACTGTTATAAAGACTGTTATAAAGATAGTTATAAAGACTGTTATAAAGACAGTTATAAAGACTGTTATAAAGACTGTTATAAAGATAGTTATAAAGACTGTTATAAAGACAGTTATAAAGACTGTTATAAAGACAGTTATAAAGACTGTTATAATCTGTGTTCACTTACAAAGTTATATTCTGCTCAACAACACAATAACACAGTTATCCTCCTCCAATTATAACTTTAATAGTTATTCACAATTTCAAGGTATATTTTTGTGTAAGATTTTTAACGGCTCAGTTATATGAAGCCTATCGTGTTATTATATGTATATATATATACCAGGAATATAGTGTGTCTAGCAGGGTGGTTGATGGTGCTGGATGGTGCTGGGTGTACCGTGTTATTATATGTATATATATATATATACCAGGAATATAATGTGTCTAGCAGGGTGGTTGGTGGTGCTGGGTGGTGCTGGGTGATGCTGGGTGGTGCTGGGTGATGCTGGGTGGTGCTGGGTGTACCGTGTTATTATATGTATATATATATATACCAGGAATATAGTGTGTCTAGCAGGGTGGTTGATGGTGCTGGGTGGTGCTGGGGGGTGCTGGGTGATGTGTGGTGCTGGGTGGTGCTGGGTGTACCGTGTTATTATATGTATATATATACCAGGAATATAGTGTGTCTAGCAGGGTGGTTGATGGTGCTGGGTGGTGCTGGGTGGTGCTGGGTGGTGCTGGGTGATGCTGGGTGGTGCTGGGTGTACCGTGTTATTATATGTGTATATATACCAGGAATATAGTGTGTCTAGCAGGATGGTTGATGGTGCTGGGTGGTGCTGGGTGGTGCTGGGTGATGTGTGGTGCTGGGTGTACCGTGTTATTATATGTGTATATATACCAGGAATATAGTGTGTCTAGCAGGGTGATTGATGGTGCTGGGTGGTGCTGGGTGATGCTGGGTGGTGCTGGGTGATGTGTGGTGCTGGGTGGTGCTGGGTGTACCGTGTTATTATATGTATATATATACCAGGAATATAGTGTGTCTAGCAGGATGGTTGATGGTGCTGGGTGGTGCTGGGTGGTGCTGGGTGGTGCTGGGTGATGCTGGGTGATGTGTGGTGCTGGGTGGTGCTGGGTGGTGCTGGGTGGTGTTGGGTGGTGCTGGGTGATGCTGGGTGGTGCTGGGTGGTGCTGGGTGATGTGTGGTGCTGGGTGGTGCTGGGTGGTGCTGGGTGGTGCTGGGTGGTGCTGGGTGATGCTGGGTGGTGCTGGGTGGTGCTGGGTGATGTGTGGTGCTGGGTGGTGCTGGGTGCTGTGTGGTGCTGGGTGGTGCTGGGTGATGTGTGGTGCTGGGTGGTGCTGGGTGATGTATGGTGATGGGTGGTGCTGGGTGGTGCTGGGTGATGTATGGTGCTGGGTGGTGATGTGTGATGTATGGTGCTGGGTGGTGCTGGGTGATGTATGGTGCTGGGTGGTGCTGGGTGATGAATGGTGCTGGGTGGTGCTGGGTGATGTATGGTGCTGGGTGATGTATGATGTATGGTGCCGGGTGGTGCTGGGTGGTGCTGGGTGATGTATGGTGCTGGGTGGTGCTGGGTGATGTGTGATGTATGGTGCTGGGTGGTGATGTGTGATATATGGTGCTGGGTGGTGCTGGGTGGTGATGTGTGATGTATGGTGCTGGGTGGTGATGTGTGATATATGGTGATGGGTGGTGCTGGGTGGTGATGTGTGATGTATGGTGCTGGGTGGTGATGTGTGATATATGGTGATGGGTGGTGCTGGGTGGTGATGTGTGATGTATGGTGCTGGGTGGTGATGTGTGATATATGGTGATGGGTGGTGATGTGTGATGTATGGTGCTGGGTGGTGATGTGTGATGTATGGTGCTGGGTGGTGATGTGTGATATATGGTGATGGGTGGTGCTGGGTGGTGATGTGTGATATATGGTGATGGGTGGTGCTGGCTGGTGCTGTGTGATGTATGGTGATGGGTGGTGTGTGATGTATGGTGATGGGTGGTGCTGGGTGGTGCTGTGTGATGTATGGTGATGGGTGGGGATGTGTGATGTGTGGTGATGGGTGGTGATGTGTGATGTATGGTGATGGGTGGTGATGTGTGATGTGTGGTGATGTGTGGTGCTGGGTGGTGTGTGATGTATGGTGATGGGTGATGTGTGATGTATGGTGCTGGGTGATGTGTGATTTATGGTGCTGGGTGATGTATGGTGCTGGGTGGTGATGTGTGATGTATGGTGCTGGGTGGTGATGTGTGATATATGGTGATGGGTGGTGCTGGGTGGTAATGTGTGATGTATGGTGATGGGTGGTGCTGTGTGATGTATGGTGATGGGTGGTGCTGGGTGGTGATGTGTGATGTATGGTGCTGGGTGATGTGTGATGGGTGGTGCTGGGTGGTGATGTGTGATGTATGGTGCTGGGTGATGATGTGTGATGGGTGGTGCTGCGTGGTGATGTGTGATGTATGGTGCTGGGTGGTGATGTATGATGGGTGGTGCTGGGTGGTGATGTGTGATGGGTGGCACTGGGTGGTGATGGGTGGTGATGAGTGGTGCTGGGTGGTGATGGGTGGTGATGGGCGGTGATGAGTCTTGATGGGTGGTGCTGGGTGGTGATGAGTGGTGATGGGTGGTGATGTGTGATGTATGGTGATGGGTGGTGCTTTGTGGTGATGTGTGATGTATTGTGATGGGTGGTGCGGGGTGATGGGTGGTGCTGGGTGGTGATGAGTGCTGGGTGGTGATGGGTGGTGATGGGCGGTGATCGAAGTGTATAAGTGGAAGATAGGTATTAATAAAGGGGATATTAATAAGGTCTTGAGGATGTCTCTCCAAGAGAGAACCCGCAGTAATGGATTTAAATTAGATAAGTTTAGATTTAGAAAGGACATAGGAAAGTATTGGTTTGGAAATAGGGTAGTTGATGAGTGGAACAGTCTACCTAGTCGGGTTATTGAGGCTAGGACTTTGGGTAGTTTCAAATCTAGGTTGGATAAGTACATGAGTGGGAGGGGTTGGATTTGAGTGGGACTTGCACATCAGAGCTTATTTCTTGGGTGGCATTGAAAATTGGGTTGGGCAAATGTTTTGTTAGTGGGATGAATTGTAAAGGACCTGCCTAGTATGGGCCAGCAGGCCTCCTGCAGTGTTCCTCTTTTCTTATGTTCTTATGTTCTTATGAGTGGTGATGGGTGGTGCTGGGTGGTGATGAGTGGTGATGAGTGGTGATGGGTGGTGATATATGGTGATGGGTGGTGCTGGGTGGTGATGTGTGATGTATGGTGATGGGTAATGCTGGGTGGTGATAAGTGATGATGGGTGGTGCTGGGTGCTGAAGGTTGGTGATGGGTGGTGATGTGTGATGTATGGTGATGGGTGGTGCTTTGTGGTGATGTGTGATGCATGGTGATGGGTGGTGATGGGTGGTGATGAGTGCTGGGTGGTGATGGGTGGTGATGGGCGGTGATGAGTGGTGATGGGTGGTGCTGGGTGGTGATGAGTGGTGATGGGTGGTGATGTTTGATGTATGGTACTGGGTGGTGCTGGGTGGTGCTGGGTGATGTATGGTGCTGGGTGGTGCTGGGTGATGAATGGTGCTGGGTGGTGCTGGGTGATGTATGGTGCTGGGTGATGTATGGTGCTGGGTAGTGATGTGTGATGTATGGTGCTGGGTGGTGCTGGGTGATGTATGGTGCTGGGTGGTGCTGGGTGATGAATGGTGCTGGGTGATGTATGGTGCTGGGTGATGTGTGATGTATGGTGCTGGGTGGTGCTGGGTGATGTGTGGTGCTGGGTGGTGATGTGTGATGGGTGGTGCTGGGTGGTGATGTGTGATGTATGGTGCTGGGTGGTGATGGGTGATGTATGGTGCTGGGTGGTGATGGGTGATGTATGGTGCTGGGTGGTGCTGGGTGATGTATGGTGCTGGGTGATGAATGGTGCTGGGTGATGAATGGTGCTGGGTGGTGCTGGGTGATGTATGGTGCTGGGTGGTGCTGGGTGATGAATGGTGCTGGGTGATGAATGGTGATGGGTGGTGCTGGGTGATGTATGGTGCTGGGTGATGTATGGTGCTGGGTGGTGCTGGGTGATGTATGGTGCTGGGTGGTGCTGGGTGATGTATGGTGCTGGGTGGTGCTGGGTGATGTGTGGTGCTGGGTGGTGCTGGGTGGTGATGTGTGATGCATGGCGGTGGGTGGTGCTGGGTGATGTATGGTGCTGGGTGGTGCTGGGTGATGAATGGTGCTGGGTGGTGCTGGGTGATGTATGGTGCTGGGTGGTGCTGGGTGATGTATGGTGCTGGGTGGTGCTGGGTGATGTATGGTGCTGGGTGGTGCTGGGTGATGTATGGTGCTGGGTGGTGCTGGGTGATGTATGGTGCTGGGTGGTGCTGGGTGGTGCTGGGTGATGTGTGGTGCTGGGTGGTGCTGGGTGATGTATGGTGCTGGGTGGTGCTGGGTGATGTGTGGTGCTGGGTGGTGCTGGGTGATGTAGGGTGCTGGGTGGTGCTGGGTGATGTATAGTGCTGGGTGGTGCTGGGTGATGTATAGTGCTGGGTGGTGCTGGGTGATGTATGGTGCTGGGTGATGTATGGTGCTGGGTGGTGCTGGGTGATGTATGGTGCTGGGTGGTGCTGGGTGATGTGTGGTGCTGGGTGGTGATGTGTAATGTATGGTGCTCGGTGATGTGTGATGTGTGGTGCTGGGTGGTGATGTGTGGTGATGTGTGATGTATGGTGTTGGATGGTGCTGGGTGGTGATGGGTGGTGCTGGGTGGTGATGTGTGATGTATGGTGCTGGGTGATGTGTGACGTATGGTGCTGGGTGGTGCTGGGTGATGTGTGATGTATGGTGCTGGGTGGTGCTGGGTGATGTGTGATGTGTGGTGCTGGGTGATGTGTGATGTGTGGTGCTGGGTGGTGATGTGTGATGTATTGTGCTGGGTGGTGATGTGTGATGTATGGTGCTGGGTGATGTGTGATGTATGGTGCTGGGTGGTGATGTGTGATGTATGGTGATGGGTGGTGATGGGTGGTGCTGTGTGATGTATGGTGATGGGTGGTGCTGGGTGGTGATGTGTGATGTATGGTGATGGGTGGTGCTGGGTGGTGATGTGTGATGTATGGTGATGGGTGGTGCTGGGTGGTGATGTGTGATGTATGGTGCTGGGTGGTGATGTGTGATGTATGGTGCTGGGTGATGTGTGATGTATGGTGCTGGGTGGTGATGTGTGATGTATGGTGATGGGTGGTGATGGGTGGTGCTGTGTGATGTATGGTGATGGGTGGTGCTGGGTGGTGATGTGTGATGTATGGTGATGGGTGGTGCTGGGTGGTGCTGTGTGATGTATGGTGATGGGTGGTGATGTGTGATGTGTGGTGCTGGGTGGTGTGTGATGTGTGGTGATGGGTGGTGATGTGTGATGTGTGGTGCTGGGTGGTGATGGGTGGTGATGTGTGATGTATGGTGCTGGGTGATGTGTGATGTATGGTGCTGGGTGATGTGTGATGTATGGTGCTGGGTGATGTGTGATGTATGGTGATGGGTGGTGATGGGTGGTGCTGTGTGATGTATGGTGATGGGTGGTGATGTGTGATGTATGGTGATGGGTGGTGCTGGGTGGTGCTGTGTGATGTATGGTGATGGGTGGTGATGTGTGATGTGTGGTGCTGGGTGGTGTGTGATGTGTGGTGATGGGTGGTGATGTGTGATGTGTGGTGCTGGGTGGTGATGGGTGGTGATGTGTGATGTATGGTGCCGGGTGATGTGTGATGTATGGTGCTGGGTGGTGATGTGTGATGTATGGTGCTGGGTGGTGATGTGTGACATATGGTGATGGGTGGTGCTGTGTGATGTATGGTGATGGGTGGTGCTGGGTGGTGCTGGGTGGTGATGTGTGATGTATGGTGCTGGGTGGTGATGTGTGATGTATGGTGCTGGGTGATGTGTGATGGCTGGTGCTGCGTGGTGATGTGTGATGTATGGTGCTGGGTGGTGATGTGTGATGGGTGGTGCTGGGTGGTGATGTGTGATGGGTGGTGCTGGGTGGCGATGTGTGATGGGTGATGATGGGTGGTGATGAGTGGTGCTGGGTGGTGATGGGTGGTGATGGGCGGTGATGGGTGGTGCTGGGTGGTGATGAGTGATGGGTGGTGATGTGTGATGTATGGTGATGGGTGGTGCTGGGTGGTGATGTGTGATGTATGGTGATGGGTGGTGCGGGGTGATGGGTGGTGCTGGGTGGCGATGTGTGATGGGTGGTGCTGGGTGGTGATGAGTGGTGCTGGGTGGTGATGGGTGGTGATGGGCGGTGCTGAGTGGTGATGGGTGGTGCTGGGTGGTAATGAGTGGTGATGGGTGGTGATGTGTGATGTATGGTGATGGGTGGTGCTGGGTGGTGATGTGTGATGTATGGTGATGGGTGGTGCGGGGTGATGGGTGGTGCTGGGTGATGGGTGGTGATGAGTGCTGGGTGGTGATGGGCGGTGATGAATGGTGATGGGTGGTGCTGGGTGGTGATGAGTGGTGATGGGTGGTGATGTGTGATGTATGGTGATGGGTGGTGATGTGTGATGTATGGTGATGGGTGGTGCTGGGTGATGTGTGATGTATGGTGATGGGTGGTGCTGGGTGGTGATGAGTGGTGATGGGTGGTGCTGGGTGCTGAAGGTTGGTGATGGGTGGTGATGGGTGGTGATGAGTGGTGATGGGTGGTGTTGTTTGATGTATGGTGCTGGGTGGTGCTGTGTGATGTATGGTGATGGGTGGTGCTGGGTGGTGATGTGTGATGTATGGTGCTGGGTGATGTGTGATGGGTGGTGCTGGGTGGTGATGTGTGATGGGTGGTGCTGGGCGGTGATGTGTGATGTATGGTGCTGGGTGGTGATGTGTGATGGGTGGTGCTGCGTGGTGATGTGTGATGTATGGTGCTGCGTGATGTGTGATGGGTGATGCTGGGTGATGTGTGATGTATGGTGCTGGGTGGTGATGTGTGATGGGTGGTGCTGGGTGGTGATGTGTGATGGGTGGTGCTGGGTGGTGATGTGTGATGGGTGGTGCTGGGTGGTGATGAGTTGTGCTGGGTGGTGATGGGTGGTGATGGGCGGTGATGAGTGGTGATGGGTGGTGATGAGTGAGTGATGGGTGGTGATGTGTGATGTATGTTGATGGGTGGTGCTGGGTGGTGATGTGTGATGCATGGTGATGGGTGGTGCTGGGTGATGGGTGGTGATGGGTGGTGATGGGTGGTGATGAGTGGTGATGGGTGGTGCTGGGTGGTGATGAGTGGTGATGGGTGGTGTGTGATGTATGGTGATGGGTGGTGCTGGGTGGTGATGTGTGATGTATGGTGATGGGTGGTGCTGGGTGGTGATGAGTTGTGATGGGTGGTGCTGGGTGCTGAAGGTTGGTGATGGGTGGTGATGGGCGGTGATGAGTAGTGATGGGTGGTGCTGGGTGGTGATGTTTGATGTATGGTGATGGGTGGTGCTGGGTGATGTGTGATGTATGTTGATGGGTGGTGCTGAGTGGTGATGGGTGTTGAGTGGTGATGGGTGGTGATAGGCGGTGATGAGTGGTGATGGGTGGTGCTGGGTGGTGATGGGTGGTGATGGGTGGTGATGAGTGGTGATGGGTGGTGCTGGGTGGTGATGTGTGATGTATGGTGATGGGTGGTGCTGGGTGGTGATGGCCAGTGATGAGTGGTGATGGGTGGTGATGGGCGGTGATGAGTGGTGATGAGTGGTGATGGATGGTGATGGGCGGTGATGAGTGGTGGTGGGTGGTGATGGGTGGTGCTGGGTGGTGATGGGTGGTGCTGGGTGGTGATGTGTGATGTATGGTGATGGGTGGTGATGGGTGGTGATGGGCGGTGATGAGTGGTGATGGGTGGTGATGGGCGGTGATGAGTGGTGATGGGTGGTGCTGGGTGATGTGTGTTGTATGGTGATGGGTGGTGCTGGGTGGTGATGTGTGATGTATGGTGATGGGTGGTGCTGGGTGGTGATGGGTGGTGCTGGGTGCTGATGGGTGGTGCTGGGTGGTGATGAGTTGTGATGGGTGGTGATGGGCGGTGATGAGTGGTGATGGGTGGTGATGGGTGGTGCTGGGTGGTGATGGGTGGTGCTGGGTGGTGATGCGTGGTGCTGGGTGGTGATGGGCGGTGATGAGTTGTGATGGGTGGTGATGCGTGGTGCTGGGTGGTGATGGGCGGTGATGAGTGGTGCTGGGTGGTGATGGGCGGTGATGAGTGGTGATGGGTGGTGATGGGTGGTGATGGGTGGTGATGGGCGGTGATGAGTGGTGCTGGGTGGTGATGGGTGATGAGTGGTGATGGGTGGTGATGAGTGGTGATGGGTGGTGATGGGTGGTGAGTGGTGATGGGTGGTGATGGGCGGTGATGAGTGGTGATGGGTGGTGATGAGTGGTGATGGGTGGTGATGGGCGGTGATGAGTGGTGATGGGTGGGGAAGATTGTGAAATGCTGTGAGTGAAGCGTGTGTGGTTGTGACGTGGGGAGGGGAGGGGAACGGTGGGGGGGTTCAACAGTGGCTCGGAGGAACCCTTGATAAAGGGAGTCGTGGAGGGGGGGGTGAGCAGAGGGGTAAAGGGGGAGGGGAGGGAAGTGGTGGGGTGGGGTTGAGGGGAGTGGTTTAGAGGGAGGGGAAGGGTTGAGGGGGAGAGGAGGGGAGTGGTTTAGGGGGAAGGGAGGGGAGTGGTTTAGGGGAAGGGGAGGGGTTTAGGTGGAGGGGGAGATGACGGGGAGGGGAGGGGAGTGGAGTGGTTTAGGAGGAGGGGAGGGGAGTTGTTTGAGGGGAGGGAAGTTGTTTGAGGGGAGTGAAGTTGTTTAGGGGGAGGGGAGGGGAGTGGTTAGGGGTAGGGAAGGGGAGTTGTTTAGGGGGAGGGGAGTGGTTTAGGGGGAGGGGTTTAGGTGGAGGGAAGGAGAGGGGTTTGGTGGAGGGGAGGGGTTAAAAAGCATACGACAGTCTGTCAGTTAATCGCAAGATGAACAGGCGAACTACAGCGTCTGAGGTAGCACATAACCACAACCTGGTAGCACACTAGTAGCACACTGGTAGCACACTATCGCAAGATGAACAGGCGAACTACAGCGTCTGAGGTAGCACATAACCACAACCTGGTAGCACACTAGTAGCACACTGGTAGCACACTAGTAGCACACTGGTAGCACACTGGTAGCACACTAGTAGCACACTAGTAGCACACTGGTAGCACACTGGTAGCACATTAGTAGCACACTGGTAGCACACTAGTAGCACACTGGTAGCACACTGGTAGCACACTAGTAGCACACTAGTAGCACACTGGTAGCACACTGGTAGCACATTAGTAGCACACTGGTAGCACACTGTTAGCACACTAGTAGCACACTAGTAGCACACTGGTAGCACATTAGTAGCACACTGGTAGCACACTGGTAGCACACTGGTAGCACACTGGTAGCACATTAGTAGCACACTGGTAGCACACTGGTAGCACACTGGTAGCACACTGGTAGCACACTGGTAGCACACTGGTAGCACACTAGTAGCACACTGGTAGCACACTGGTAGCACACTGGTAGCACACTGGTAGCACACTGGTAGCACACTGGTAGCACACTAGTAGCACACTGGTAGCACACTAGTAGCACACTAGTAGCACACTGGTAGCACACTAGTAGCACACTGGTAGCACACTGGTAGCACACTAGTAGCACACTGGTAGCACACTAGTAGCACGCTAGTAGCACACTGGTAGCACACTGGTAGCACACTGATAGCACACTGGTAGCACACTGGTAGCACACTAGTAGCACACTGGTAGCACACTGGTAGCACACTAGTAGCACACTAGTAGCACACTGGTAGCAAACTAGTATCACACTAGTAGCACACTAGTAGCACACTAGTAGCACACTGGTAGCACACTAGTAGCACACCAGTAGCACACTAGAAACACATCAATAGCACACCAGTAGCACATCAATAGCACACTAGTAACACACTGGTAGCACACCAGTAGCACACTGGTAGCACACTAGTAGCACACCAGTAGCACACTAGTAGTACACTAGTAGCACACTGGTAGCACACCAGTAGCACAGTAGCACACTGGTAGCACACCAGTAGCACACCAGTAGCACAGTAGCACACTGGTAGCACACTAGTAGCACACTGGTAGCACACCAGTAGCACACTGGTAGCACACCAGTAGCACACCAGTAGCACACCAGTAGCACACCAGTAGCACACCGGTAGCACACCAGTAACACACCAGTAGCACATTAGTAGCACACCAGTAGCAAACTAGTATCACACCAGTAGCACACTAGTAGCACACTGGTAGCACACAAGTAGCACACTGGTAGCACACTAGTAGCACACTAGTAGCACACAAGTAGCACACTGGTAGCACACTAGTAGCACACTAGTAGCACACTAGTAGCACACCAGTAGCACACTGGTAGCACACTAGTAGCACACTAGTAGCACACCAGTAGCACACTGGTAGCACACCAGTAGCACACTGGTAGCACACCAGTAGCACACTAGTAGCACACCAGTAGCACACCAGTAGCACACCAGTAGCACACTAGTAGCACACTAGTAGCACACCAGTAGCACACTGGTAGCACACCAGTAACACACCAGTAGCACAGTAGCACACTAGTAGCACACCAGTAGCACACTAGTAGCACACTAGTAGCACACTGGTAGCACACCAGTAACACACCAGTAGCACATTAGTAGCACACTGGTAGCACACTAGTAGCACACCAGTAGCACACTAGTAGCACACTAGTAGCACACAAGTAGCACACTGGTAGCACACCAGTAACACACCAGTAGCACATTAGTAGCACACTGGTAGCACACTAGTAGCACACCAGTAGCACACTAGTAGCACACTAGTAGCACACTAGTAGCACACAAGTAGCACACTGGTAGCACACCAGTAGCACACTGGTAGCACACCAGTAGCACACCGGTAGCACACCAGTAACACACCAGTAGCACAGTAGCACACTGGTAGCACACTAGTAGCACACTAGTAGCACACTAGAAGCACACTAGTAGCACACTAGTAGCACACCAATAGCACACTAGTAGCACAGTAGCACACTGGTAGCACACTGATAGCACACTAGTAGCACACTGGTAGCACACTGGTAGCACACTGATAGCACACTAGTAGCACACTGGTAGCACACTAGTAGCACGCTAGTAGCACACTGGTAGCACACTGGTAGCACACTGATAGCACACTGGTAGCACACTGGTAGCACACTAGTAGCACACTGGTAGCACACTGGTAGCACACTAGTAGCACACTAGTAGCACACTGGTAGCTTAACTGGATTAGTAAACCAAGGCTCGAGGTGCTCATAAGTAGCATGGTAACACACAGTAGCACACTAGTAGCACACTGGTAGCACACCAGTAGCACACTGGTAGCACACCAGTAGCACACTAGTAGCACACTATAGCACACCGGTAGCACACCAGTAGCACACTAGTAACACACCAGTAGCACACCAGTAGCACACTAGTAGCACACTAGTAGCACACCAGTAGCACACTGGTAGCACACCAGTAGCACACTAGTAGCACACTATAGCACACCGGTAACACACCGGTAGCACACCAGTAGCACACTAGTAACACACCAGTAGCACACCAGTAGCACACCGGTAGCACACTAGTAGCACACCAGTAGCACACCGGTAGCACACCAGTAGCACACTAGTAACACACCAGTAGCACACCAGTAGCACACCGGTAGCACACTAGTAGCACACCAGTAGCACACCGGTAGCACACCAGTAGCACACTAGTAACACACCAGTAGCACACTAGTAGCACACCAGTAGCACACTAGTAACACACCAGTAGCACACTAGTAGCACACTAGTAGCACACCAGTAGCACACCGGTAGCACACTAGTAGCACACTAGTAGCACACTAGTAGCACACCGGTAGCACACTAGTAGCACACCGATAGCACACCAGTAGCACACTAGTAACACACCAGTAGCACACTAGTAGCACACTAGTAGCACACCAGTAGCACACCGGTAGCACACTAGTAGCACACCAGTAGCACACCGATAGCACACCAGTAGCACACTAGTAACACACCAGTAGCACACTAGTAGCACACTAGTAGCACACCAGTAGCACACCGGTAGCACACCAGTAGCACACTAGTAGCACACTAGTAGCACACCAGTAGCACACCGGTAGCACACCAGTAGCACACCAGAAGCACAATAGGAGCACACCAGTAGTACACCAGTAGCACACCAGTAACACACCGGTAGCACACTAGTAGCACACTAGTAGCACACCAGTAGCACACCGGTAGCACACTAGTAGCACACCAGAAGCACAATAGGAGCACACCAGTAGTACACCAGTATCACACCAGTAACACACCAGTAGCACACTAGTAGCACACTAGTAGCACACCAGTAGCACACCGGTAGCACACCAGTAGCACACCAGAAGCACAATAGGAGCACACCAGTAGTACACCAGTATCACACCAGTAACACACCAGTAGCACACTAGTAGCAAACTGTTAGCACACCAGTAGCACACTAGTAGCACACTAGTAGCATACCAGTAGCACACCAGAAGCACAATAGGAGCACACCAGTAGTACACCAGTAGTACACCAGTAGCACATTAGTAGCAAACTGTTAGCACA
The DNA here is from genome assembly GCF_038502225.1 of Cherax quadricarinatus. Lineage (NCBI taxonomy): Eukaryota > Metazoa > Arthropoda > Malacostraca > Decapoda > Parastacidae > Cherax > Cherax quadricarinatus. The sequence continues at coordinate 24,666,371 of NC_091300.1, read as the reverse complement.
CCAGTAGCACACTAGTAGCAAACTGTTAGCACACCAGTAGCACACTAGTAGCAAACTGTTAGCACACCAGTAGCACACTAGTAGCAAACTGTTAGCACACAGTAGGTGTTACGCGCCACTACTTCACTCCATTATATACAAAAATAAAAGGCCTGGTTAAAATAAGTTCTGTAATAATATATCGCGAACCACTTTATTACTAGCTAGATAAAACAGGTTCCACTATATATTATTATCGGGTACGGTATGAATCAACAGTACTCTCTTTGTATTATATTGTATTATATTATATCTTTCCCCATGATTATTATAATTATAATATTATATTAAATTATTATTAGGTTAGGTATTACGAATGTGTAACCACTACTGTAGTGACCAATTGGTGGTTCTAGAATTGACGCCACGCGTCGCCTTCTGGCCGAGCTGAAGTCATACTATGAAGTAGTTGAGTGAGTCAGTCAGCTCCTAGCTCTGACTCGGTACGGGTCTTCTGGCAGAGCTGAAGTCATACTATGAAGTAGTTGAGTGAGTCAGTCAGCTCCTAGCTCTGACTCGGTACGGGTCTTCTGGCAGAGCTGAAGTCATACTATGAAGTAGTTGAGTGAGTCAGTCAGCTCCTAGCTCTGACTCGGTACGGGTCTTCAACACAAAGCTCCTAGCTTAAACTAAAACTTTATACCAAGTCTATTGTCTTGCCTTTGCCATTAGTTTCCTGAAGTCTGGTAATTTATGTCACTTATGAAAGATAACTATTTCGTTACCCTAGACCTTTCTAAAAGAGTTAAATGGTGAGATTAGTTGATTATTAATTGAAATTATTGTATCATACTCTGTTAATGAGAATTTGAATGTAAGATTGGGTTTCTTGCTGTATAGTGTTTCATTTATAATTGCTTGTGGTTATTTTAATTCACTAACCAAATACCAGTGAAACTAAATGATTGGTAATAAAATAAAACTAACAAAAAAAATAAAAAATTGAGTTATTTGTGCCCCTATTGTTACGGTGAAGATTAAGTCGTAACAGTAGCACACTAGTAGCACACTAGCACACCAGTAGCACTAGTAACACACTGGTAGCTTAACTGGATCAGTGATCCAAGGCTCGAGGTGCTTATAAGTAGTATAAATACATGTTAAAATTCAACGCCAGGGCGAGCAAGTGGTATCCCTTTTTAGGAGAGGGCGAGAGTGGAGGGGGATACCCCCTCCTTCAATCCCTCGCTATTCTCTAAAAGGCCACTTGCGGCTCTCCCTTATAGGGTATAGTTTAAAATCCGATGAATACGTAAGTGTTACACGAGTGTCTTGCTGATCAACTCACCAGTATTATACACCCTTAGTAATTAAGTACAGGTGTTTGCAATATACAAATCGGGTCCATTGTTCGGAAACACTGTATAAGCAGACACCTGCCACTTTAAGTCACTTGATCATAGTATTTAATAGGAATGGGTCTCTTCTCATTACCACTTAAAAAGTATAAACACTTGGTGGTCATTATTAACTAGTGAAGGAAGAGGCAAGCAGGTGATAAGCACAAGCAGGTGTTAAATTGAAGTGTTAAACAGAAGCTTAACACCTACTTAACAGACGAATGTTAATGGTACTTCTCACTTAATGGTTATAATCATAACCATAATTTTTAAAGGGGTGGAAGGCCAGTGGAAGGCCTCGGTCAGATAACCAAAAGCTCCAACTGCAGGCCATCATACAACCAAGTTCTGCGTCAGGAAACAATTGTCCTGTTTCCTGACAAACCTTACTTAACCGATACTTCTATGGTATTATCCTCTTCAAGAGGGGCTCCTTGGCATGGTGAAGAGGCTCTTGGTCTGAGGAATTAGACCTTTTTGTTTCCTTCCTAAGACCGAACCTAATTTCCCCCCTTCCCTATCCCATCCTTTCCATCCCTCATTTCCCTTTCCTCTTCCTCTCCCCATCCCTCCCCTATCCCCTTCCTATTTTCAGCCTTTGGGATTCTTCCTACAGGCACTCTAGTTCCTAGGTAGGGGAAAAGGTACCATTGTCAATCCCATTCCACTGAGGTCCATGGTGGTGGTGTTTGCCATGGAAACTGGATCGCCTGGGGGTGTTCCATTCCCTCTCTGGTCGTCTCCTGGGGGGAGTGGCTTTGGGTGTTTTTCGGGTGATAAGCGTATCTGTGGAAGCTGCCTTCGGATTTCTGGGGGTGGTGGCCAAAGGAGGTATGCTTTGTGGCAGGCATCCGGCCGCCCTCTCTCTTTTGTCAACCGAGGTGGCTCGGTAGATGTGAGGGTGCTATCCCAGATTGCTCATTTACTGGAATGAAGGGTAGGGTATGGCACTGGTTTCATGCAGCATCTGCACTACTTGTGGTGCTGGGGTCCTCTTGGACATGGAGGGGGATTTACGGCCCTTTCATTCCTCTTAGGAGCTATCCCTCCATGTTCTCCCCCTTTTTTATTTTTTTTCTAAAAAACAAAAAGAAGGAAATGACATAACCATGGAGTCCCAAGTCCATGAAACAGCTCCCCTCGGGCCCCTTTCTGCTACCGCACCTTGTTCGGTCCCTAGCTTATTTGACCAATCTTTGGACATTTCTCATACCCCCGTACCTCCTGCTGGTGCCGTTTCGTCACTGATTCTAGATACCGGGGTTCCGCCTGACTCCCTTGATGCATCTGACCTCTGCACTTCTTTGACCATGCTTCAAGCTTCTCCCTCTACAATGCAGGCTTTTCAGATCTCCTGCCCATCCCACGTTGGACCAACTCCGGTCCCACCCCTAAACACCCAAGACCATTACCTGATGATACTCCTTCGCTTCTTTCTCATTCTGCCCAGAAAAGACTGGCACGACACTCCTCTCCCTTACACGCTGTTTCAAAATACACAATAGATTAAGTTATTTACTGTGACCGACTTCTCCTGACTATCTTTATGATCACTGTATTGGCAAGGTGCTCCTATGCTTTCAAGAGTGGTGCATGCATCGTCACGGTCCAGAATGCTAACCAAGCTTACAATCTTTTTGTCCTTACAGACATAGATGCTATTCCTGTAACTAATGAAAAACATCATTCTCTCAATTCTTGTAATGGTACTGTCATTCTACCTCATACCATTGGCCAACAGAATCTCCAGACATGTGGTGATGACATTCTGGAACAGCTTGAGCTCCAAGACCTCCCAATCCTCAAAGTAGACACATGTCCTCCCTGCCTGCAGGTGGAGACGATACCCTTGCAATGTAGCTCACTTAACTTTTAACTTCCATGAGCTTCTGTCCTTGGTTTATATTGTGATCCCTACACCACAACAGTGTAGAAATTGCTGGTGTTTTGGTCATCCAGCGAAATATTGCAGGTCCATGGCCGAATGCCCAGCATGTGGTGCTGACGACCATACCAGTACATCTTGTAGTCTACCTCCCTCTTGCCTTATGTGTCATAAGGCTCGCCCATCTTACTCTCACCATTGCCAAGTTTACTTAAATGAGCGAGAAATCCGTTGTCTCAAAGAGGCAGAAGGATTTCCATACACTATGGCACTCTCTCATCTACACTTCCAAGGGAGACTTCCCCATATTTCTTATTCTCAAGTTACTAAACGACCCCCCTCTGGGGTCACAACTTCCACAGCCTCCTCTGTGGTCACCCCTGTCTAATTCTTCTGCTGTACTGGACTCAGAGGCCCCTACCTCAACACCTCATTCTGTTCTCACCTCTTCTGCTTCTCACTCATGAGTTTGTCTACAAGACCTCGTACAACAACTCCTCCCCATTGCCCCTGTACTCCTTGGAAGTCCTAAAAGTCCCCATTGTTAAAATCCCCTTTAACCCCTCCTTCCCTTCTTCTGCTTGCACATTTTTCCTTTCCAGTCTCTGTACCTGGTTCTTCACCTCTAACTGGCTCTGTTACATGTGTGGAGGTTCATCCTCCTCCTCGTACAGTACCTTCCTTCCCTGTCCTCTCCCAAGTCTTCCTCTTCTGCCCTCCCAGGTCGCCTCCTCTCCTGTCCCCTCCCAAGCTTCTTCAGTTTTTCCCTACTATTTTGTCCACCCCTACTTTGGTAAATTCCATCATCACCCCAATCTTTGCTTACCCTCCTCCTTCCCTTTCCAATATCGTCCCACATACAACGTCCCTGTCCTCTGTAACACTTGAAACTATCTCTGAATATAATGAGACTAGACCATTGATGGACACCGATCCACATTCTGGCCCTCCTCTTCACTCTTCTTCGTCTGCACAACTCCTTCGCAGAGTCTCAATCCTTTGCTGCTTAAAAGTTTTCCACTGCCTTTACATGTGGACTTTTCTAACCTTTCTAGTCCATAGATACCTCTACCTTCTGATTTATTTTATCTTTCTCTTCATTAATCATGGCTTATTTACAGTAGAATATCCGTGGTCTCATAGGTAACTGGGGTGAGCTTCAGGTGTTGCTCTCCCAGTTTCCCCTGTTTGTGTTTGTTTACAAGAACCTAAATGATGCTCTGCTGTTATCCATCCCATCTTGGGCTATGTTTTATTATATTCATCGGATTCTTTTTCTCGATGGAACCTTTAATGAAAGTGCACTTCTTATATGCACCAGTATTCTATACCATCAGCTCTTTGTTCATACTTCACTGCATTACACTGCAGCCCACATCTACTTGAATAAGTGCTATACAATCTGTTCTTTGTATCTCTCTCCTTCTCGAGCATTATCTATCCCAGATCTTGCATTTCTGGTTTCTTCCTTACTGCTGCCACTTCTGTTACTTGGCGATTTTAATGCTCACCATTTCCTCTGGGGGTGTCTCACTGTGACTCCCATGGCATTCAGCTGGAGGCTTTTATCGCTTCTCTCTCCCTCCACGTTTTAAATACAGGAACTCCCACCCATTTTGATCCTCGTTCTCATTCTCTCTCTTGTATCGATCTCTCAGTTTGCTTTTCCTTAACTGCACTAGATTGTACCTGGTCTGTTCTCCCAGACTTGCATGACAGTGATCATTTTCCAGTCATTCTTATGTATTCACCACCTCCTCATAGCCCATGCTGGCAATTTGACCGAGCAAACTGGGACCTTTACTTGTGTCAAATTGCTCTTAGTGAGGATCCTTCTTCATCCTCCATTGATGAGCTTTTACACCTCTTCTCAACCTCAGTTATAACCACAGCTTCACATTCTATACTCCAAACCTTGGGCAGGCATTCTCAGAGGTGCATGCCTTGGTGGTCCCCTGCTTGTGCTCGGGCAGTGCATTTGAAATGTGCTGTGTGGGGAAGGTACCAGTACAATAGAATCACAGAGCGACTCCTTGATTTTAAGCAGAAGAGAGCGGTCGCCCGCCATGTCATCCGTGACGCTCAACTTGCGGGATTGTTTCTACCGTCACTTCCGCTTCCTCTATTAGATCAGTCTGAAAAAAAGTACGGAAACCGAGTGGTAAATGCTCTCCTGACCCGGCTCTCATTTTACAGGTTGCCAATGTTGCTATAGCAAACCCTCTTGACTTTGCCACCGAAATTGGTAATCATCAAGGGCTCCATCTATGCTCCTTGTTTCTTTCCTCCAAGTCTGGCAGAGAGTTAGTGCCCTTAAACTTTTCCTCAATCAGACAAGAATCTTAGTGTGCCTTTTACACTTCTGGAACTGGAGGCAACACTCTCCGCTTGCCAATCTTCGGCAGCTGGGCCTAACGGCATTCATATTCATATGATACAACATTTATATCAGTCAGCTCTTGCTATCCTCTTATGACTCTTTAATCTTATTTCATCACAGAGTTCTTCCCCAGCTGTGGAACTCTGCCATTGTTCTTCCTTTCCCCTTTCCGCAAACCGGGTACTATGGACCCCAATGGAAATAAGTCACTTTGTCTGACTTTTTTGGGTTATCCTAGGTTCTCTACACATATGCTGCTAAGTATGATTATCTATGTAACTGTATTTGTTGATAAATTAGACACATGTGCAACTCTTGGGTATCTTTATTGAGGAAACGTTTCGCCACACAGTGGCTTCATCAATCTTGAGTATTCTACTCAAGATTGATGGACTGAACACATCGACTCAAGGTTGAGGGACTGATTACCTCATTCTCCTCCTGTTCTTCAAGTTTCTCCTATGTATGGACTGATGAAGCCACTGTGTGGCGAAACGTTTCCTCAATAAAGATACCCAAGAGTTGCACATGTCTAATTTATCAACATGTCGGTTCTCTGAACCATTCATCTACAAACTGTATTTGTGTATACTTACGGGACATGATGCCTCCCACTATCGTCCTATTGCTCTTACCAGTGCAGTTAACAAGGTGATGGAACGTCTCGTAAATAGACGTTTGATGTGGTATTTAGAGACACACAATAGTCTCTCCACTAGTCAATATGGCTTTCATAAGGGCCATTCTACCATTAACCCCTTACTACACTTGGATACATATGTTCATAATGCCTTTGCCAGTAACCACTCGGTTATCGCCATCTTTTTTTTACCTTGAGAAGGCATATGACACAACTTGGAGGTATAATATTTTGGCCTAGGCCAACTCCTTAGGCCTCTGAGGCAATCTACCATTTTTCCTTAAGGACTTCTTAACTGAGAGACATTTCCGTGTTCGGGTTAATAATATGCTTTCCCTGAACTTTGTCCAAGCTGAAGGTGTCTGCCAGAGATGTGTTCTGAGCACAACACTTTTCTCGTTGCTATAAATGATCTAGCATCTATTCTTCCATTTAATATTTGGTCATCACTGTATGTTGATGACTTTGCTATAGCTTGTGCAGGCACTGACTGTTACCTCATTGCAATTTCTCTCCAGCATGCAGTCAACCGTGTTTCAAATTGGGCCACTGCTCATGGGTTTAAATTTTCAAGTACTAAAACTCACCAAATTACTTTCACTCGACGTTCTGTTGTCTCTGATCATCCATTGTACCTATATGGTTCTTTTATCCCAGGAACACGATAGAGTCCGGTTTCTCAGCCTTCCGTTTGACTGTCGGTTATCCTGGAAACCTCACATTACCTCTCTGAAGGCAACTTGTCATAGCCGGCTGAACCTCCTTAATAAAACTTTCGCTCATCTTTCATGGAGGGTTGATCGTAGAACTCTCCTTTGACTACATTCAGCCCTAATTTTATCTTAACTCGATTATGGCGACCAGATATATTCAGCGGCCTCTTCTGCAACTCTCTCCAGCCTTAATCCCATCCATCACCAGGAATTACATATATACCTCGGTGCTTTTCGCCTCTATGCAGAAATGTATATTCCATCCTTGACCAATTGCAGTGATGCTCATTGCCTTCGTTATTATGTATGTTCGCTCTTATGACCTCTGCAATCCTTCCATATATAGGATAGCCACTGATATTAGTAGACGTTCTGTATTTGTTTGTTGCCCCTGTTTACTCTATCCCTTTTCTCTGCGTACATTCACTCTTGTCTTCTCTTCAGTTAGCACCTTTCTATGTTCATGTAGCATCTCACTTTTCCATACTCCCCCCCCCCTCACTTCCCTTGGAGAGTTCTGATGGTTCATGTCTCTTCTTTCCCACTGCCATGCGCGAGAGCTCAACTGCTAACAGTGGCTTCTCGCTCTCTTTTTCTTAACCACTTCTAATCCCATTCTCATGACATTGCAGTGTACACCGATGGTTCCAAGTCTTCTGACGATGTCGGATTCGCAGCAGTGTTTCTGAATAGTGTCGTGCAAGGGCATTTACTATCCTTGGCTAGCATTTTTACAGCTGAATTGTATACCATTCTCGTAGCACTTATCCGTATTGCATCTATGCCTGTGTCACCATTTGTGGTCGTTTCAGACTCCCATAGTGCTTTACAGGCTATAAGAAAATTTGATAAACCTCATCCCCTGGTTCTTCGTGTCCAACTTCGATTATGCCGTATCTCTAGCAAGCACAAAGATACTTTTTTTTTTTTTGTTGGGTCCCTGGTCATGTTGACATGCAGGGCAATGAACAGGCAGACACTGCTATGCGGTCAGCAGTACATGACCTCGCAGTTTCATATAAAGGTGTTCCATTCACAGACTATTTTGCTGCAGTTGCTACCCACCTTCGCACCCATTGGCAATAACATTGGTCTGATCTACTACATAAACTACATTCTATTAAACCAAGATTAGGTTTCTGGCCATTTTCTTGTCATCAGTGTCGAGGTTGGAAGACTACTCTCTCCCGTCTTCGCATCGGCCACACTCGTCTTATGGGTATTTCGTGGAGAGGTGTCCTGTTCCACTCTGAGAACTGTCAGGTTCCAGTTTGTTAGCCACATCCTGTTGGACTGCACACTATCAACGAGCACGCAGAATTTACGTCCAACGTCGTCACCGCTCTACTGCCCTTACTTTATCTTCCCTTCTTGCTGATGGACCCTCCTTTAACCCAGACTCTCTCACTGACTTTTTGACAGCAACTGATTTACTGCACAAACTCTGATGATGATGCCTCTAGCACTCCTCACAGTCCTTTCTACCTCAATCTCTTGCTACCCTCTACCCCTGCACTATCCACTGCCCCGCTGCACTCCATGACCTAATAATCCCTCTCCCTCTTCCTACTCCTGCGCAGTTCCCTGCCCTGCTGCACTGTATGACCCTTGTAGGTTTAGCGCTTTTTTATTATAATAATTCTATGGTATTATACTTCATAAATTATATTATTTTGGATAACTCACTAAGGGAAATACAATAATTAATATTGAGGTAGTATGGTCTTACGAGGGATGACGAGGTCATGAACCACTAGACTGAATAAAAGAAAAACAGTATTATACAATGGCAGACAGTTGACAGTGCTACACAGTCAGCTAGCAGTGATAACCCAGGTCACATTGTGACCAGCCAGTGTCACCAGCCTGGCCTGATACAGACTGTATCTTTTCCTGTATATGTTCAAGGCCTCCTACTCCACTGATGACCAGGTTGCCCGGGGAATCTCGTCATGTGCTCGTTCATAAGGATGAGACTCGCATCACAGCACAAGGGTAGTCAGGGATCAGCATTCTACGGCACTACTGTCATACAACACACACAGGAGAGCTTTCAGCACAACACACACAGGTTGACAGTAATTATAACCTTAATTTTTGAAGGGGTGGAGGAGTAAGATAGTGGAAGGCCTCTGTCAGATGACCAAAAGCTCCTTGTGGCTGGTCATCATATGACTAAGACCCGCGTCGGGAAACACTTGTCCATTTTCCTGACAAACCTAACACACACAGGCTCCCATACATCACAGGATGACTGCCGCAGACTTCTCAGTAACCTCGCTCCTCGAGGCAAGATTTAAATGCTATACTACAGTGCCAGCCTGTCTCGAGTCCCCATTGTTACCACTCTGTCGGGACAGCTAACATCCAGGCTTGATACATCTAACATCCAGGCTTGATGCATCTAACATCCAGGCTTGATACAGCTAACATCCAGGCTTGATACATCTAACATCCAGGCTTGATACATCTAACATCCAGGCTTGATGCATCTAACATCCAGGCTTGATACAGCTAACATCCAGGCTTGATACAGCTAACATCCAGGCTTGATACAGCTAACATCCAGGCTTGATACAGCTAATATACAGGCTTGATACAGCTAACATCCAGGCTTGATACAGCTAACATCCAGGCTTGATACAGCTAACATCCAGGCTTGATACAGCTAACATCCAGGCTTGATACAGCTAATATACAGGCTTGATACAGCTAACATCCAGGCTTGATACATCTAACATCCAGGCTTGATACATCTAACATCCAGGCTTGATACAGCTAACATCCAGGCTTGATACATCTAACATCCAGGCTTGATACATCTAACATCCAGGCTTGATACAGCTAACATCCAGGCTTGATACATCTAACATCCAGGCTTGATACAGCTAACATCCAGGCTTGATACAGCTAATATACAGGCTTGATACAGCTAATATACAGGCTTGATACAGCTAACATCCAGGCTTGATACAGCTAACATCCAGGCTTGATACAGCTAACATTCAGGCTTGATACAGCTAACATCCAGGCTTGATACAGCTGACATCTAGGCTTGATACAGCTGACATCTAGGCTTGATACAGCTAACATCCAGGCTTGATACAGCTAACATCCAAGCTTGATACAGCTAACATCCAGGCTTGATACAGCTAACATCCAGGCTTGATACAGCTGACATCTAGGCTTGATACAGCTGACATCTAGGCTTGATACAGCTGACATCTAGGCTTGATACAGCTAACATCCAGACTTGATACAGCTAACATCCAAGCTTGATACAGCTAACATCCAGGCTTGATACAGCTAACATCCAAGCTTGATACAGCTAACATCCAGGCTTGATACAGCTAACATCCAGGCTTGATACAGCTAACATCCAAGCTTGATACAGCTAACATCCAGGCTTGATACAGCTAACATCCAGGCTTGATACAGCTGACATCTAGGCTTGATACACCTGGCATCTAGGCTTGATACAGCTAACATCCAGGCTTGATACAGCTGGCATCTAGGCTTGATACAGCTAACATCCAGGCTTGATACAGCTAACATCCAAGCTTGATACAGCTAACATCCAGGCTTGATTCAGCTAACATCCAGGCTTGATACAGCTAACATCCAGGCTTGATACAGGTAACATCCAGGCTTGATACAGCTGACATCCAGGCTTGATACAGCTAACATCCAAGCTTGATACAGCTAACATCCAGGCTTAATACAGCTTACATCCAGGCTTGATACAGCTAATATCCAGGCTTGATACAGCTAACATCCAAGCTTGATACAGCCAACATCCAGGCTTGATACAGCTAACATCTAGGTTTGATACAGCTTACATCCAGGCTTGATACAGCTAACATCCAGGCTTGATACAGCTGACATCTAGGCTTGATACAGCTTACATCCAGGCTTGATACAGCTTACATCCAGGCTTGATACAGCTAACATCCAGGCTTGATACAGCTAACATCCAAGCTTGATACAGCTAACATCCAAGCTTGATACAGCTAACATCCAAGCTTGATACAGCTAACATCCAAGCTTGATACAGCTAACATACAGGCTTGATACAGCTAACATCCAGGCTTGATACAGCTAACATCCAAGCTTGATACAGCTAACATCCAAGCTTGATACAGCTAACATCCAGGCTTGATACAGCTAACATATAGGCTTGATACAGCTAACATCCAAGCTTGATACAGCTAACATCCAGGCTTGATATAGCTAACATCTAGGCTTGATACAGCTAACATCCAGGCTTGATACAGCTAACATCCAGGCTTGATACAGCTAACATACAGGCTTGATACAGCTAACATCCAGGCTTGATACAGCTTACAGGCTTGATACAGCTAACATCCAGGCTTGATACAGCTAACATTCAGGCTTGATACAGCTAACATACAGGCTTGATACAGCTAACATCTAGGCTTGATACAGCTTACAGGCTTGATACAGCTAACATCCAGGGTTGATACAGCTAACATCTAGGCTTGATACAGCTAACATCCAGGTTTGATACAGCTAACATCCAGGCTTGATACAGCTAACATTCAGGCTTGATACAGCTAACATCCAGGTTTGATACAGCTAACATCCAAGCTTGATACAGCTAACATCCAGGTTTGATACAGCTAACATCCAGGTTTGATACAGCTAACATCCAGGTTTGATACAGCTAACATCCAGGTTTGATACAGCTAACATCCAAGCTTGATACAGCTAACATCCAGGCTTGATACAGCTAACATACAGGTTTGATACAGCTAACATCCAGGCTTGATACAGCTAACATACAGGTTTGATACAGCTAACATCCAGGCTTGATACAGCTGACATACAGGCTTGATACAGCTAACATACAGGTTTGATACAGCTGACATACAGGCTTGATACAGCTAACATACAGGTTTGATACAGCTGACATACAGGCTTGATACAGCTGACATACAGGCTTGATACAGCTAACATACAGGTTTGATACAGCTGACATACAGGCTTGATACAGCTAACATACAGGTTTGATACAGCTGACATACAGGCTTGATACAGCTAACATACAGGTTTGATACAGCTGACATACAGGCTTGATACAGCTAACATACAGGTTTGATACAGCTGACATACAGGCTTGATACAGCTAACATCCAAGCTTGATACAGCTAACATCCAAGCTTGATACAGCCTCTTGCAACACATGCTCTCGTGATAAGTCGATAATTCTTGAAAGAACGTGTGTCTTGCGTGTTCCACTACCCATCCCCCCACACACGGGCCCCACGAAGAGGCGGGGCCCAGAGCTGTGAATCGACCCCTGAAACCACAACTGCAGACACCACAGTGACGTAGTGGAGGCAGGATCCATATATAGCTTTAAAAAAGGTATGATAAAGCTCATATAGCAGAGAGAGAGTAAACCTTGTAGCGACCAGTGGAGAGGCGGAACCAGGAGCTATGACTCAACCCCTGCAACCACAGTTGAGCACACACACACACACACACACACACACACACACACACACACACACACACACACACACACACACACACACACACGCATACATACACACGCATACACACACACGCATACACACACACGCATACACACACACGCATACACACACACGCATACACACACACGCATACACACACACGCATGCACACACACGCATACACACACACGCATACACACACACGCATACACAGACACGCATACACACACACACACACACACACACACACACACACACACACACACACACACGTACTCATATACAACAGGCCTAGTGTCTAATCGACATGTGCCTAGGACAAAATGGTAACTAACACACACAAAAGCTCTGTGCTGGAGTATACTAGCTACATCATACTGTGCTGGAGTATACTAGCTACATCATACTGTACTGGAGTATACTAGCTACATCATACTGTGCTGGAGTATACTAGCTACATCATACTGTGCTGGAGTATACTAGCTACATCATACTGTACTGGAGTATACTAGCTATATCATACTGTACTGGAGTATACTAGCTACATCATACTGTACTGGAGTATACTAGCTACATCATACTGTGCTGGAGTATACTAGCTACATCATACTGTACTGGAGTATACTAGCTATATCATACTGTACTGGAGTATACTAACTACATCATACTGTGCTGGAGTATACTAGCTACATCATACTGTGCTGGAGTATACTAGCTACATCATACTGTACTGGAGTATACTAGCTACATCATACTGTACTGGAGTATACTAGGTACATCATACTGTACTGGAGTATACTAGCTACATCATACTGTGCTGGAGTATACTAGCTACATCATACTGTACTGGAGTATACTAGCTACATCATACTGTACTGGAGTATACTAGCTACATCATACTGTACTGGAGTATACTAGCTACATCATACTGTACTGGAGTATACTAGCTACATCATACTGTACTGGAGTATACTAGCTACATCATACTGTACTGGAGTATACTAGCTACATCATACTGTACTGGAGTATACTAGCTACATCATACTGTACTGGAGTATACTAGCTACATCATACTGTACTGGAGTATACTAGCTACATCATACTGTACTGGAGTATACTAGCTACATCATACTGTACTGGAGTATACTAGCTACACATTACTGTACTGGAGTATACTAGCTACATCATACTGTACTGGAGTATACTAGCTACATCATACTGTACTGGAGTATACAAGCTACATCATACTGTACTGGAGTATACTAGCTACATCATACTGTACTGGAGTATACTAGCTATATCATACTGTACTGGAGTACACTAGCTATATCATACTGTACTGGAGTATACTAGCTACATCATACTGTACTGGAGTATACTAGCTACATCATACTGTACTGGAGTATACTAGCTACATCATACTGTACTGGAGTATACTAGCTACATAATACTGTATTGGAGTATACTAGCTATATCATACTGTACTGGAGTATACTAGCTATAACATACTGTACTGGAGTATACTAGCTACATCATACTGTACTGGAGTATACTAGCTACATCATACTGTACTGGAGTATACTAGCTACATCATACTGTACTGGAGTATACTAGCTACATCATACTGTACTGGAGTATACTACCTACATCATACTGTACTGGAGTATACTAGCTACATCATACTGTACTGGAGTATACTAGCTACATCATACTGTACTGGAGTATACTAGCTACATCATACTGTACTGGAGTATACTAGCTACATCATACTGTACTGGAGTATACTAGCTACATCATACTGTACTGGAGTATACTACCTACATCATACTGTACTGGAGTATACTAGCTACATCATACTGTACTGGAGTATACTAGCTACATCATACTGTACTGGAGTATACTAGCTACATCATACTGTACTGAAGTATACTAGCTACACATTACTGTACTGGAGTATACTAGCTACATCATACTGTACTGGAGTATACAAGCCACATCATACTGTACTGGAGTATACTAGCTACATCATACTGTACTGGAGTATACAAGCTACATCATACTGTACTGGAGTATACTAGCTACATCATACTGTACTGGAGTATACTAGCTATATCATACTGTACTGGAGTATACTAGCTACATAATACTGTATTGGAGTATACTAGCTATATCATACTGTACTGGAGTATACTAGCTACATCATACTGTACTGGAGTATACTAGCTACATCATACTGTACTGGAGTATACTAGCTACACATTACTGTACTGGAGTATACTAGCTACATCATACTGTACTGGAGTATACTAGCTACATCATACTGTACTGGAGTATACAAGCTACATCATACTGTACTGGAGTATACTAGCTACATCATACTGTACTGGAGTATACTAGCTATATCATACTGTACTGGAGTATACTAGCTATATCATACTGTACTGGAGTATACTAGCTACATCATACTGTACTGGAGTATACTAGCTACATCATACTGTACTGGAGTATACAAGCTACATCATACTGTACTGGAGTATACTAGCTACATAATACTGTACTGGAGTATACTAGCTATATCATACTGTACTGGAGTATACTAGCTATAACATACTGTACTGGAGTATACTAGCTACATCATACTGTACTGGAGTATACTAGCTACATCATACTGTACTGGAGTATACTAGCTACATCATACTGTACTGGAGTATACTAGCTACATCATACTGTACTGGAGTATACTAGCTACATCATACTGTACTGGAGTATGCTACCTACATCATACTGTACTGGAGTATACTAGCTACACATTACTGTACTGGAGTATACTAGCTACATCATACTGTACTGGAGTATACTAGCTACATCATACTGTACTGGAGTATGCTAGCTATATCATACTGTACTGGAGTATACTAGCTACATCATACTGTACTGGAGTATACTAACTACATCATACTGTACTGGAGTATACTAGCTACATCATACTGTACTGGAGTATACTAGCTACATCATACTGTACTCACCTATTTGTACTCACCTATTTGTGGTTGCAGGGGTCGAGTCCTAGCTCCTGGCCCCGCCTCTTCACCGGTTGCTACTAGGCCCTCTCTCTCCCCGCTCCATGAGCTTTATCAAACCTCGTCTTAAAACTGTGTATGGTTCCTGCCTCCACTACGTCATTTTCTAGGCTATTCCACTGCCTTACAACTCTATGACTGAAGAAATACTTCCTACTATCTCTCTGACTCATTTGTGTCTTCAACTTCCAATTGTGGCCTCTTGTTTCTGTGTCCCCTCCCTGGAACATCCTGTCCTTGTCCACCTTGTCTATTCCACGCAGTATTTTATATGTCGTTATCATGTCTCCCCTGACCCTCCTGTCCTCCAGTGTCGTCAGGCCGATTTCCCTTAATCTTTCTTCATAGGACATTCCCCTTAGCTTTGGAACTAACCTTGTTGCAAACCTTTGTACTTTCTCTAGTTTCTTGACGTGCTTTATCAAGTGCGGGTTCCAAACAGGTGCTGCATACTCCAGTATGGGCCTGACATACACGGTGTACAGTGTCTTGAATGATTCCTTATTAAGGTATCGGAATGCTGTTCTCAGGTTTCCCAGGCGCCCATATGCTGCAGCAGTTATCTGATTGATGTGTGCTTCCGGAGACATGCTCGGTGTTATACTCACCCCAAGATCTTTCTCCTTGAGTGAGGTTTCCAGTCTTTGGCCACCTAGCCTATACTCTGTCTGTGGTCTTCTGTGCCCTTCCCCTATCTTCATGACTTTGCATTTGGCAGGATTAAATTCGAGAAGCCATTTGCTGGACCAGGTGTCCAGTCTGTCCAGGTCTCTTTGAAGTCCTGCCTGGTCCTCATCAGATTTAATTCTCCTCATTAACTTCACATCATCTGCAAACAGGGACACTTCTGAGTCTAACCCTTCGGTCATGTCGTTCACATATACCAAAAATAGCACTGGTCCTAGGACCGACCCCTGTGGGACCCCGCTCGTCACAGGTGCCCACTGTGATACATCATTACGTACCATGACTCGTTGTTGCCTCCCTGTCAGGTATTCTCTGATCCATTGCAGTGCCTGTATACTGTACTGGAGTATACTAGCTACATCATACTGTACTGGAGTATACTAGCTACATCATACTGTACTGGAGTATACTAGCTACATCATACAGTACTGGAGTATACTAGCTACATCATACTGTACTGGAGTATACTAACTATATCATACTGTACTGGAGTATACTAGCTACATCATACTGTACTGGAGTATACTAGCTACATCATACAGTACTGGAGTATACTAGCTACATCATACTGTACTGGAGTATACTAGCTACATCATACTGTACTGGAGTATACTAGCTACATCATAATGTACTGGAGTATACTAGCTATATCATAATTTACCGGAGTATACTAGCTACATCATACTGTACTGGAGTATACTAGGTACATCATACTGTACTGGAGTATACTAGGTACATCATACTGTACTGGAGTATACTAGCTAAATCATACTGTACTGGAGTATACTAGCTACATCATACTGTACTGGAGTATACTAGCTACATCATACTGTACTGGAGTATACTAGCTACATCATACTGTACTGTAGCATACTAGCTATCATACTGTACTGGAGTAACTGGAGTATACTAGCTACATCATACTGTACTGGAGTATACTAGCTACATCATACTGTACTGGAGTATACTACTACATCATACTGTACTGGAGTATACTAGCTAGATCATACTGTACTGGAGTATACTAGCTAGATCATACTGTACTGGAGTATACTAGCTACATCATACTGTACTGGAGTATACTAGCTAAATCATACTGTACTGGATATACTAGCTACATCATACTGTACAGGAGTATACTAGCTATATCATACTGTAATGGAGTATACCAGCTACATCATACTGTACTGGAGTATACTAACTACATCATACTGTACTGGAGTATACTAGCTACATCATACTGTACTGGAGTATACTAGCTACATCATACTGTACTGGAGTATACTAGCTACATCATGCTGTACTGGAGTATACTAGCTACATCATACTGTACTGGAGTATACTAGCTACATCATACTGTACTGGAGTATACTAGCTACGTCATACTGTACTGGAGTATACTAGCTATATCATACTGTACTGGAGTATACTAACTACATAATATACTGGAGTATACTAGCTACATCATACTGTACTGGAGTATACTAGCTACATCATACTGTACTGGAGTATACTAGCTACATCATACTGTACTGGAGTATACTAGCTACATCATACTGTACTGGAGTATACTAGCTACATCATACTGTACTGGAGTATACTAGCTACATCATACTGTACTGGAGTATACTAGCTACATCATACTGTACTGGAGTATACTAACTACATCATACTGTACTGGAGTATACTAGCTACATCATACTGTACTGGAGTATACTAGCTACATCATACTGGACTGGAGTATACTAGCTACATCATACTGTACTGGAGTATACTAGCTACATCATACTGTACTGGAGTATACTAGCTACATCATACTGTACTGGAGTATACTAGCTACATCATACTGTACTGGAGTATACTAACTACATCATACTGTTTCTGGAGTATACTAGCTACATCATACTGTACTGGAGTATACTAGCTACATCATACTGTACTGGAGTATACTAACTACATCATACTGTTTCTGGAGGATACTAGCTACATCATACTGTGCTGGAGTATACTAATTGCATCATACTGTACTGGAGTATACTAGCTACATCATACTGTACTGGAGTATACTAGCTACATCATACTGTACTGGAGTATACTAGCAACATCATACTGTACTGGAGTATACTAGCTACATCATACTGTACTGGAGTATACTAGCTACATCATACTGTACTGGAGTATACTAGCTACATCATACTGTACTGGAGTATACTAGCTACATCATACTGTACTGGAGTATACTAGCTACATCATACTGTACTGGAGTATACTAGCTACATCATACTGTACTGGAGTATACTAGCTACATCATACTGTACTGGAGTATACTAGCTACATCATACTGTACTGGAGTATACTAGCTACATCATACTGTATTGGAGTATACTAGCTACGTCATACTGTACTGGAGTATACTAGCTTCATCATACTGTACTGGAGTATACTAGCTACATCATACTGTACTGGAGTATACTAGCTACATCATACTGTACTGGAGTATACTAGCTACATCATACTGTACTGGAGTATACTAGCTACATCATACTGTACTGGAGTATACTAGCTACATCATACTGTACTGGAGTATACTAGCTACATCATACTGTACTGGAGTATACTAGCTACATCATACTGTACTGGAGTATACTAGCTACATCATACTGTACTGGAGTATACTAGCTTCATCATACTGTACTGGAGTATACTAGCTACATCATACTGTACTGGAGTATACTAGCTACATCATACTGTACTGGAGTATACTAGCTACATCATACTGTACTGGAGTATACTAGCTACATCATACTGTACTGGAGTATACTAGCTACATCATACTGTACTGGAGTATACTAGCTATATCTTACTGTACTGGAGTATACTAGGTACATCATACTGAACTGGAGTGTACTAGCTACATCATACTGTACTGGCGTATACTAGCTACATCATACTGTACTGGAGTATGCTAACTATATCATACTGTACTGGAGTATACTTGCTACATCATACTGTACTGGAGTATACTAGCTACATCATACTGTACTGGAGTATACTAGCTACATCATACTGTACTGGAGTATACTAGCTACATCATACTGTACTGGAGTATACTAGCTACATCATACTGTACTGGAGTATACTAGCTACATCATACTGTACTGGAGTATACTAGCTACATCATACTGTACTGGAGTATACTAGCTGCATCATACTGTACTGGAGTATACTAGCTACATCATACTGTACTGGAGTATACTAGCTACATCATACTGTACTGGAGTATACTAGCTATATCATACTGTACTGGAGTATACTAACTACATCATACTGTACTGGAGTATACTAGCTACATCATACTGTACTGGAGTATACTAGCTACATCATACTGTACTGGAGTATACTAGCTACATCATACTGTACTGGAGTATACTAGCTACATCATACTGTACTGGAGTATACTAGCTACATCATACTGTACTGGAGAATGCTAGCTATATCATACTGTACTGGAGTATACTAACTACATCATACTGTACTGGAGTATACTAGCTGCATCATACTGTACTGGAGTATACTTGCTACATCATACTGTACTGGAGTATACTAGCTACATCATACTGTACTGAAGTATACTAACTACATCATACTGTACTGGAGTATACTAGCTACATCATACTGTACTGGAGTATACTATCTACATCATACTGTACTGGAGTATACTAGATACATCATACTGTACTGGAGTATACTAGCTACATCATACTGTACTGGAGTATACTAGCTACATCATACTGTACTGGAGTATACTAGCTATATCATACTGTACTGGAGTATACTAACTACATCATACTGTACTGGAGTATACTAGCTACATCATACTGTACTGGAGTATACTAGCTACATCATACTGTACTGGAGTATACTAGCTACATCATACTGTACTGGAGTATACTAGCTACATCATACTGTACTGGAGTATACTAGCTACATCATACTGTACTGGAGTATACTAGCTACATCATACTGTGCTGGAGTATACTAGCTACATCATACTGTACTGGAGTATACTAACTACATCATACTGTACTGGAGTATACTAGCTACATCGTACTGTACTGGAGTATACTAGCTACATCATACTCTACTGGAGTATACTAGCTATATCATACTGTACTGGAGTATACTAACTACATCATACTGTACTGGAGTATACTAGCTACATCATACTGTACTTGAGTATACTAGCTACATCATTCTGTACTGGAGTATACTAGCTACATCATACTGTACTGGAGTATACTAGCTACATCATACTGTTCTGGAGTATACTAGCTACATCATACTGTACTGGAGTATACTAGCTACATCATACTGTACTGGAGTATACTAGCTACATCATACTGTACTGGAGTATAGCTATATCATGCTGTACTGGAGTACACTAGCTATCATACTGTACTGGAGTATACTAGCTACATCATACCGTACTGGAGTATACTAGCTACATCATACTGTACTGGAGTTTACTAGCTACATCATACTGTGCTGGAGTACACTAGCTACATCATACTGTACTGGAGTACACTATCTACATCATACTGTACTGGAGTATACTAGCTACGTCATACTGTACTGGAGTATACTAGCTACACTGGAGTATACATACTGTACTGGAGTATACTAGCTACATCATACTGTACTGGAGTATACTAGCTACATCATACTGTACTGGAGTATACTAGCTACATCATACTGTACTGGAGTATACTAGCTACATCATACTGTACTGCAGTAAACTAGCTACATCAAACTGTACTGGAGTATACTAGCTACTGGAGTATACTATACTGTACTGGAGTATACTAGCTACATCATACTGTACTGGAGTATACTAGCTACATCATACTGTACTGGAGTATACTAGCTACATCATACTGTACTGGAGTATACTAGCTACATCATACTGTACTGGAGTATACTAGCTACATCATACTGTACTGGAGTATACTAGCTACATCATACTGTACTGGAGTATACTAGCTATATCATACTGTACTGGAGTATACTAGCTACATCATACTGTACTGGAGTATACTAGCTACATCATACTGTACTGGAGTATACTAGCTACATCATACTGTACTAGAGTATACTAGCTGTATTATACTGTACTGGAGTATACTAGCTACATCATACTGTAATGGAGTATACTAGCTACATCATACTGTACTGGAGTATACTAGCTACATCATACTGTACTGGAGTATACTAGCTACATCATACTGTACTGGAGTATACTAGCTACATCATACTGTACTGGAGTATACTAGCTACATCATACTGTACTGGAGTATACTAGCTACATAATACTGGACTGGAGTATACTAACTATATCATACTGTACTGGAGTATACTAGCTACATCATACTGTACTGGAGTAATCTAGCTACATCATACTGTACTGGAGTATACTAGCTACATCATACTGTACTGGAGTATAATAGCTACATCATACTGTACTGGAGTATACTAGCTACATCATACTGTACTGGAGTATACTAGCTAAATCATACTGTACTGGAGTATACTAGCTACATACTGTACTGGAGTATACTAGCTACATCATACTGTACTGGAGTATACTAGCTACAGTATACTAACTACATCATACTGTACTGGAGTATACTAGCTACATCATACTGTACTGGAGTATACTAGCTACATTATTCTGTACTGGAGTATACTAGCTACATCATACTGTACTGGAGTATACTAGCTACATCATACTGTACTGGAGTATACTAACTACATCATACTGTACTGGAGTATACTATATACATCATACTGTACGGGAGTATACTATATCATACTGTACTGGGGTATACTAGCTACATCATACTGTACTGGAGTATACTAGCTACATCATACTGTACTGGAGTATACTAGCTACATCATACTGTACTGGAGTATACTAGCTACATCATACTGTACTGGAGTATACTAACTACATCATACTGTACTGGAGTATACTAGCTACATCATACTGTACTGGAGTATGCTAACTATATCATACTGTACTGGAGTAAACTAGCTACATCATACTGTACTGGAGTATACTAGCTGCATCATACAGTACTGCAGTATACTAGCTACATCATACTGTACTGGAGTATACTAGCTACATCATACTGTACTGGAGTATACTAGCTACATCATACTGTACTGGAGTATGCTAGCTATATCATACTGTACTGGAGTATACTAGCTACATCATACTGTACTGGAGTATACTAGCTACATCATACTGTACTGGAGTATACTAGCTACATCATACTGTACTGGAGTATACTAGCTACATCATACTGTACTGGAGTATACTAGCTACATCATACTGTACTGGAGTATACTAGCTACATCATACTGTACTGGACTATACTAGCTACATCATACTGTATACTGTACTGGAGTATACTAGCTACAACATACTGTACTGGAGTATACTAGCTACATCATACTGTACTGGAGTATACTAGCTACATCATACAGTACTGGAGTATACTAGCTACATCATACTGTACTGGAGTATACTAGCTACATCATACTGTACTGGAGTATACTAGCTACATCATACTGTACTGGAGTATACTAGCTATATCATAATTTACCGGAGTATACTAGCTACATCATACTGTACTGGAGTATACTAGGTACATCATACTGTACTGGATTATACTAGGTACATCATACTGTACTGGAGTATACTAGCTACATCATACTGTACTGGAGTATACTAGCTACATCATACTGTACTGGAGTATACTAGCTACATCATACTGTACTGGAGCATACTAGCTATCATACTGTACTGGAGTATACTAGCTACATCATACTGTACTGGAGTATACTAGCTACATCATACTGTACTGGAGTATACTACTACATCATACTGTACTGGAGTATACTAGCTAGATCATACTGTACTGGAGTATACTAGCTACATCATACTGTACTGGAGTATACTAGCTATATCATACTGTACTAGAGTATACTAGCTAAATCATACTGTACTGGATATACTAGCTACATCATACTGTACAGGAGTATACTAGCTATATCATACTGTACTGGAGTATACCAGCTACATCATACTGTACTGGAGTATACTAACTACATCATACTGTACTGGAGTATACAAGCTACATCATACTGTACTGAAGTATACTAGCTACATAATACTGTACTGGAGTATACTAGCTATATCATACTGTACTGGAGTATACTAGCTATAACATACTGTACTGGAGTATACTAGCTACATCATACTGTACTGGAGTATACTAGCTACATCATACTGTACTGGAGTATACTAGCTACATCATACTGTACTGGAGTATACTACCTACATCATACTGTACTGGAGTATACTAGCTACGTCATACTGTACTGGAGCATACTAGCTACATCATACTGTACTGGAGTATACTAGCTACATACTGTACTGGAGTATACTAGCTACATCATACTGTACTGGAGTATACTAGCTACATCATACTGTACTGGAGTATACTAGCTACATCATACTGTACTGGAGTATACTAGCTACATCATACTGTACTGGAGTATACTAGCTACATCATACTGTACTTGAGTATACTAGCTACATCATACTGTACTGGAGTATACTGGCTACATCATACTGTACTGGAGTATACTAGCTACATCATACTGTACTGGAGTATACTAGCTACATCATACTGTACTGGAGTATACTAGCTACATCATACTGTACTGGAGTATACTAGCTACATCATACTGTACTGGAGTATACTAACTACATCATACTGTACTGGAGCTATACTAGCTACATCATACTGTACTGCAGTAAACTAGCTACATCAAACTGTACTGGAGTATACTAGCTACATCATACTGTACTGGAGTATACTAGCTACATCATACTGTACTGGAGTATACTAGGAGTATACTAGCTACATCATACTGTACTGGAGTATACTAGCTACATCATACTGTACTGGAGTATACTAGCTACATCATACTGTACTGGAGTATACTAGCTACATCATACTGTACTGGAGTATACTAGCTACATCATACTGTACTGGAGTATACTAGCTACATCATACTGTACTGGAGTATACTAGCTACATCATACTGTACTGGAGTATACTAGCTACATCATACTGTACTGGAGTATACTAGCTATATCATACTGTACTGGAGTATACTAGCTACATCATACTGTACTGGATATACTAGCTACATCATACTGTACTGGAGTATACTAGCTACATCATACTGTACTGGAGTATACTAGCTACTATCATACTGTACTGGAGTATACTAGCTACATCATACTGTACTGGAGTATACTAGCTACATCATACTGTACTGGAGTATACTATATCATACTGTACTAGTATACTATACTGTACTGGAGTATACTAGCTATATCATACTGTACTGGAGTATACTAGCTACATCATACTGTACTGGAGTATACTAGCTACATCATACTGTACTGGAGTATACTAGCTACATCATACTGTACTGGAGTATACTAGCTACATCATACTGTACTGGAGTATACTAGCTACATCATACTGTACTGGAGTATACTAGCTACATCATACTGTACTGGAGTATACTAGCTACTGTACTGGAGTATACTAGCTACGTCAAACTGTACTGGAGTATACTAGCTACTTCATACTGTACTGGAGTATACTAGCTACATCATACTGTACTGGAGTATAATAGCTACATCATACTGTACTGGAGTATACTAGCTACATCATACTGTACCGGAGTGTACTAGCTACATCATACTGTACTGGAGTATACTAGCTACATCATACTGTACTGGAGTATACTATCTACATCATACTGTAAAGGAGTATACTAGCTACATCATACTGTACTGGAGTATAATAGCTACATCATACTGTACTGGAGTATACTAGCTACATCATACTGTACCGGAGTGTACTAGCTACATCATACTGTACTGGAGTATACTAGCTACATCATACTGTACTGGAGTATACTAGCTATATCATACTGTTCTGGAGTATACTAACTACATCATACTGTACTGGAGTATACTAGCTACATCATACTGTACTGGAGTATACTAGCTACATCATACTGTACTGGAGTGTACTAGCTACATCATACTGTACTGGAGTATACTAGCTATACATCATACTGTACTGGGGTATGCTAGCTACATACTGTACTGGAGTACTAGCTACATCATACTGTACTGGAGTATACTAGCTACATCATACTGTACTGGAGTATACTAGCTACATCATACTGTACTGGAGTATACTAGCTACATCATACTGTACTGGACTATACTAGCTACATCATACTGTATACTGTACTGAGTATACTATACTGTACTGGAGTATACTAGCTACATCATACTGTACTGGAGTATACTAGCTACATCATACTGTACTGGAGTATACTAGCTACATCATACTGCTGGAGTATACTAGCTACATCATACTGTACTGAAGTATACATACTGTACTGGAGTATACTAGCTACATCATACTGTACTGGAGTATACTAGCTACATCATACTGTACTGGAGTATACTAGCTACATCATACTGTACTGGAGCTACATCATACTGTACTGGAGTATACTAGCTATATCATACTGTACTGGAGTATACTAGCTACATCATACTGTACTGGAGTATACTAGCTACATCATACTGTACTGGAGTATACTAGCTACATCATACTGTACTGGAGTATACTAGCTACATCATACTGTACTGGAGTATACTAGCTACATCATACTGTACTGGAGTATACTAGCTACATCATACTGTACTGGAGTATACTAGCTACATCATACTGTACTGGAGTATACTAGCTATATCATACTGTACTGGAGTATACTAGCTACATCATACTGTACTGGAGTATACTAGCTACATCATACTGTACTGGAGTATACTAGCTACATCATACTGTACTGGAGTATACTAGCTACATCATACTGTACTGGAGTATACTAACTATATCATACTGTACTGGAGTATACTAGATACATCATACTGTACTGGAGTATACTAGCTACATCATACTGTACTGGAGTATAGCTACATCATGTTGTACTGGAGTATACTAGCTACATCATACTGTACTGGAGTATACTAGTACTGGAGTATACTAGCTACATCATACTGTACTGGAGTATACTAGCTACTCATACTGTACAGGAGTATACAAGCTACTCATACTGTACTGGAGTATACTAGCTACATCATACTGTACTGGAGTATACTAGCTACATCATACTGTACTGGAGTATACTAGCTACATCATACTGTACTGGAGTATACTAGCTACATCATACTGTACTGGAGTATACTAGCTACATCATACTGTACTGGAGTATACTAGCTACATCATACTGTACTGGAGTATACTAGCTACATCATACTGTACTGGAGTATACTAGCTACATCATACTGTACTGGAGTATACTAGCTACATCATACTGTACTGGAGTATACTAGCTACATCATACTGTACTGGAGTATACTAGCTACATCATACTGTACTGGAGTATACTAGCTACATCATACTGTACTGGAGTATACTAGCTACATCATACTGTACTGGAGTATACTAGCTACATCATACTGTACTGGAGTATACTAGCTACATCATACTGTACTGGAGTATACTAGCTACATCATACTGTACTGGAGTATACTAGCTACATCATACTGTACTGGAGTATACTAGCTACATCATACTGTACTGGAGTATACTAACTATATCATACTGTACTGGAGTATACTACTACATCATACTGTACTGGAGTATACTACCTATATCATACTGTACTGGAGTATACTAGCTACATCATACTGTAATGGAGTATACTAGCTACATCATGCTGTACTGGAGTATACTAGCTACATCATACTGTACTGGAGTATACTAGCTACATCATACTGTACTGGAGTATACTAGCTACATCATACTGTACTGGAGTATACTAACTACTTCATACTGTACTGGAGTATACTAGCTACATCATACTGTACTGGAGTATACTAGCTACATCATACTGTACTGGAGTATACTAGCTACATCATACTGTACTGGAGTATACTAGCTACATCATACTGTACTGGAGTATACTAGCTACATCATACTGTACTGGAGTATACTAGCTACATCATACTGTACTGGAGTATACTAGCTACATCATACTGTACTGGAGTATACTAGCTACATCATACTGTACTGGAGTATACTAGCTACATCATACTGTACTGGAGTATACTAGCTACATCATACTGTACTGGAGTATACTAGCTACATCATACTGTACTGGAGTATACTAGCTACATCATACTGTACTGGAGTATACTAGCTACATCATACTGTACTGGAGTATACTAGCTACATCATACTGTACTGGAGTATACTAGCTACATCATACTGTACTGGAGTATACTAGCTACATCATACTGTACTGGAGTATACTAGCTACATCATACTGTACTGGAGTATACTAGCTACATCATACTGTACTGGAGTATACTAGCTACATCATACTGTACTGGAGTATACTAGCTACATCATACTGTACTGGAGTATACTAGCTACATCATACTGTACTGGAGTATACTAGCTACATCATACTGTACTGGAGTATACTAGCTACATCATACTGTACTGGAGTACACTAGCTATATCATACTGTACTGGAGTATACTAACTTTATCATACTGTACTGGAGTATACTAGCTACATAATACTGTACTGGAGTATACTAACTACATCAAACTGTACTGGAGTATACTAGCTACATCATACTGTACTGGAGTATACTAGCTACATCATACTGTACTGGAGTATACTAGCTACATCATACTGTACTGGAGTATACTAGCTACATCATACTGTACTGGAGTATACTAGCTACATCATACTGTACTGGAGTATACTAGCTACATCATACTGTACTGGAGTATACTAGCTACATCATACTGTACTGGAGTATGCTAGCTACATCATACTGTACTGGAGTATACTAGCTATATCATACTCTACTGGAGTATACTAGCTACATCATACTGTGCTGGAGTATACTAGGTACATCATACTGTACTGGAGTATACTAGCTACATCATACTGTACTGGAGTATACTAGCTACATGATACTGTACTGGAGTATACTAGCTACATCATACTGTACTGGAGTATACTAGCTACATCATACTGTACTGGAGTATACTAGCTACATCATACTGTACTGGAGTATACTAGCTACATCATACTGTACTGGAGTATACTAGCTACATCATACTGTACTGGAGTATACTAGCTACATCATACTGTACTGGAGTATACTAGCTACATCATACTGTACTGGAGTATACTAGCTACATCATACTGTACTGGAGTATACTAGCTACATCATACTGTACTGGAGTATACTAGCTACATCATACTGTACTGGAGTATACTAGCTACATCATACTGTACTAGTATACTAGCTACTGTACTGGAGTATACTAGCTACATCATACTGTACTGGAGTATACTAGTACTGGAGTACATCATACTGTACTGGAGTATACTAGCTACATCATACTGTACTGGAGTATACTAGCTACATCATACTGTACTGGAGTATACTAGCTACATCATACTGTACTGGAGTATACTAGCTACATCATACTGTACTGGAGTATACTAGCTACATCATACTGTACTGGAGTATACTAGTACTGGAGTATACATACATATACTGTACTGCAGTATACTAGCTACATCATACTGTACTGGAGTATACTAGCTACATCATACTGTACTGGAGTATACTAGCTACATCATACTGTACTGGAGTATACTAGCTACATCATACTGTACTGGAGTATACTAGCTACATCATACTGTACTGGAGTATACTAGCTATATCATACTGTACTGGAGTATACTAGCTATATCATACTGTACTGGAGTATACTAGCTACATCATACTGTACTGGAGTATACTAGCTACATCATACTGTACTGGAGTATACTAGCTACATCATACTGTACTGGAGTATACTAGCTACATCATACTGTATACTGTACTGGAGTATACTAGCTACATCATACTGTACTGGAGTATACTAGCTACATCATACTGTACTGGAGTATACTAGCTACATCATACTGTACTGGAGTATACTAGCTACATCATACTGTACTGGAGTATACTAGCTACATCATACTGTACTGGAGTATACTAGCTACATCATACTGTACTGGAGTATACTAGCTACATCATACTGTACTGGAGTAGTATACTAGCTACATCATACTGTACTGGAGTATACTAGCTACATCATACTGTACTGCAGTATACTAGCTACATCATATTGTACTGGAGTATACTAGCTACATCATACTGTACTGGAGTATACTAGCTACATCATACTGTACTGGAGTATACTAGCTACATCATACTGTACTGGAGTATACTAGCTACATCATACTGTACTGGAGTATACTAGCTACATCATACTGTACTGGAGTATACTAGCTACATCATACTGTACTGGAGTATACTAGCTACATCATACTGTACTGGAGTATACTAGCTACATCATACTGTACTGGAGTATACTAGCTACATCATACTGTACTGGAGTATACTAGCTACATCATACTGTACTGGAGTATACTAGCTACATCATACTGTACTGGAGTATACTAGCTACATCATACTGTACTGGAGTATACTAGCTACATCATACTGTACTGGAGTATACTAGCTACATCATACTGTACTGGAGTATACTAGCTACATCATACTGTACTGGAGTATACTAGCTACATCATACTGTACTGGAGTATACTAGCTACATCATACTGTACTGGAGTATACTAGCTACATCATACTGTACTGGAGTATACTAGCATCATACTGTACTGGAGTATACTATACATCATACTGTACTGGAGTATACTAGCTAGCTACATCATACTGTACTGGACTAGCTACATCATACTGTACTGGAGTATACTAGCTACATCATACTGTACTGGAGTATACTAGCTACATCATACTGTACTGGAGTATACTAGCTACATCATACTGTACTGGAGTATACTAGCTACATCATACTGTACTGGAGTATACTAGCTACATCATACTGTACTGGAGTATACTAGCTATATCATACTGTACTGGAGTATACTAGCTACATCATACTGTACTGGAGTATACTAGCTACATCATACTGTACTGGAGTATACTAGCTACATCATACTGTACTGGAGTATACTAGCTACATCATACTGTACTGGAGTATACTAGCTACATCATACTGTACTGGAGTATACTAGCTACATCATACTGTACTGGAGTATACTAGCTACATCATACTGTACTGGAGTATACTAGCTACATCATACTGTACTGGAGTATACTAGCTACATCATACTGTACTGGAGTATACTAGCTACATCATACTGTACTGGAGTATACTAGCTACATCATACTGTACTGGAGTATACTAGCTACATCATACTGTACTGGAGTATACTAGCTACATCATACTGTACTGGAGTATACTAGCTACATCATACTGTACTGGAGTATACTAACTACATCATACTGTACTGGAGTATACTAGCTACATCATACTGTACTGGAGTATACTAGCTACATCATACTGTACTGGAGTATACTAGCTACATCATACTGTACTGGAGTATACTAGCTACATCATACTGTACTGGAGTATACTAGCTACATCATACTGTACTGGAGTATACTAGCTACATCATACTGTACTGGAGTATACTAGCTACATCATACTGTACTGGAGTATACTAGCTACATCATACTGTACTGGAGTATACTAGCTACATCATACTGTACTGGAGTATACTAGCTACATCATACTGTACTGGAGTATACTAGCTACATCATACTGTACTGGAGTATACTAGCTACATCATACTGTACTGGAGTATACTAGCTACATCATACTGTACTGGAGTATACTAGCTACATCATACTGTACTGGAGTATACTAGCTACATCATACTGTACTGGAGTATACTAGCTACATCATACTGTACTGGAGTATACTAGCTACATCATACTGTACTGGAGTATACTAGCTACATCATACTGTACTGGAGTATACTAGCTACATCATACTGTACTGGAGTATACTAGCTACATCATACTGTACTGGAGTATACTAGCTATATCATACTGTACTGGAGTATACTAGCTACATCATACTGTACTGGAGTATACTAGCTACATCATACTGTACTGGAGTATACTAGCTACATCATACTGTACTGGAGTATACTAGCTACATCATACTGTACTGGAGTATACTAACTACATCATACTGTACTGGAGTATACTAGCTACATCATACTGTACTGGAGTATACTAGCTACATCATACTGTACTGGAGTATACTAGCTACATCATACTGTACTGGAGTATACTAGCTACATCATACTGTACTGGAGTATACTAGCTACATCATACTGTACTGGAGTATACTAGCTACATCATACTGTACTGGAGTATACTAGCTACATCATACTGTACTGGAGTATACTAGCTACATCATACTGTACTGGAGTATACTAGCTACATCATACTGTACTGGAGTATACTAACTACATCATACTGTACTGGAGTATACTAGCTACATCATACTGTACTGGAGTATACTAGCTACATCATACTGTACTGGAGTATACTAGCTACATCATACTGTACTGGAGTATACTAGCTACATCATACTGTACTGGAGTATACTAGCTACATCATACTGTACTGGAGTATACTAGCTACATCATACTGTACTGGAGTATACTAGCTACATCATACTGTACTGGAGTATACTAGCTACATCATACTGTACTGGAGTATACTAGCTACATCATACTGTACTGGAGTATACTAGCTACATCATACTGTACTGGAGCATACTAGCTATCATACTGTACTGGAGTATACTAGCTACATCATACTGTACTGGAGTATACTAGCTACATCATACTGTACTGGAGTATACTAGCTACATCATACTGTACTGGAGTATACTAGCTACATCATACTGTACTGGAGTATACTAGCTACATCATACTGTACTGGAGCATACTAGCTATCATACTGTACTGGAGTATACTAGCTACATCATACTGTACTGGAGTATACTAGCTACATCATACTGTACTGGAGTATACTAGCTACATCATACTGTACTGGAGTATACTAGCTACATCATACTGTACTGGAGTATACTAGCTACATCATACTGTACTGGAGTATACTAGCTACATCATACTGTACTGGAGTATGCTAACTATATCATACTGTACTGGAGTAAACTAGCTACATCATACTGTACTGGAGTATACTAGCTGCATCATACTGTAATGGAGTATACTAGCTACATCATACTGTACTGGAGTATACTAGCTACATCATACTGTACTGGAGTATACTAACTACATCATACTGTACTGGAGTATACTAGTTACATCATACTGTACTGGAGTATGCTAACTATATCATACTGTATTGGAGTATACTAGCTACATCATACTGTACTGGAGTATACTAGCTACATCATACTGTACTGGAGTATACTAGCTACATCATACTGTACTGGAGTATACTAGCTACATCATACTGTACTGGAGTATACTAGCTACATCATACTGTACTGGAGTATACTAGCTACATCATACTGTACTGGAGTATACTAGCTACATCATACTGTACTGGAGTATACTAACTACATCATACTGTACTGGAGTATACTAGCTACATCATACTGTACTGGAGTATACTAGCTACATCATACTGTACTGGAGTATACTAGCTACATCATACTGTACTGGAGTATACTAGCTACATCATACTGTACTGGAGTATACTAACTACATCATACTGTACTGGAGTATACTAGCTACATCATACTGTACTGGAGTATACTAGCTACATCATACTGTACTGGAGTATACTAGCTACATCATACTGTACTGGAGTATACTAGCTATATCATACTGTACTGGAGTATACTAGCTACATCATACTGTACTGGAGTATACTAGCTACATCATACTGTACTGGAGTATACTAGCTACATCATACTGTACTGGAGTATACTAGCTACATCATACTGTACTGGAGTATACTATATCATACTGTACTGGAGTATACTAGCTATATCATACTGTACTGGAGTATACTAGCTACATCATACTGTACTGGAGTATACTAGCTACATCATACTGTACTGGAGTATACTAGCTACATCATACTGTACTGGAGTATACTAGCTACATCATGTTGTACAGGAGTATACTAGCTACATCATACTGTACTGGAGTATACTAGCTACATCATACTTTGCTGGAGTATACTAGCTATATCATACTGTACTGGAGTATACTAGCTACATCATACTGTACTGGAGTATACTATCTATATCATACAGTACTGGAGTATTCTAGCTACATCATACTGTACTGGAGTATACTAGCTATATCATACTGTACTGGAGTATACTAGCTACATCATACTGTACTGGAGTATACTAACTATATCATACTATACTGGAGTATACTAGCTACATCATACTGTACTGGAGTATACTAGCTACATCATACTGTACTGGAGTATACTAGCTACATACTGTACTGGAGTATACTACCTATATCATACTGTACTGGAGTATACTAGCTACATCATACTGTACTGGAGTATACTAGCTACATCATGCTGTACTGGAGTATACTAGCTACATCATACTGTACTGGAGTATACTAGCTACATCATACTGTACTGGAGTATACTAGCTACATCATACTGTACTGGAGTATACTAGCTACATCATACTGTACTGGAGTATACTAGCTACATCATACTGTACTGGAGTATACTAGCTACATCATACTGTACTGGAGTATACTAGCTACATCATACTGTACTGGAGTATACTAGCTACATCATACTGTACTGGAGTATACTAGCTACATCATACTGTACTGGAGTATACTAGCTACATCATACTGTACTGGATTATACTAGCTACATCATACTGTACTGGAGTATAATAGCTACATCATACTGTACTGGAGTATACTAGCTACATCATACTGTACTAGAGTATAGTATACTAGCTACATCATACTGTACTGGAGTATACTAGCTACATCATACTAGTACTACATCATCACTGTACTGGAGTATACTAGCTACATCATACTGTACTAGCTACATCATACTGTACTGATGTATACTAGCTACATCATACTGTACTGGTGTATACTAGCTACATCATACTGTACTGGAGCATACTAGCTACATCATATTGTACTGGAGTATACTAGCTACATCATACTGTACTGGAGTATACTAGCTACATCATACTGTACTGGAGTATACTAGCTACATCATACTGTACTGGAGTATACTAGCTACATCATACTGTACTGGAGTATACTAGCTACATCATACTGTACTGGAGTATACTAGCTACATCATACTGTACTGGAGTATACTAGCTACATCATACTGTACTGGAGTATACTAGCTACATCATACTGTACTGGAGTATACTAGCTACATCATACTGTACTGGAGTATACTAGCTACATCATACTGTACTGGAGTATACTAGCTACATCATACTGTACTGGAGTATACTAGCTACATCATACTGTACTGGAGTATACTAGCTACATCATACTGTACTGGAGTATACTAGCTACATCATACTGTACTGGAGTATACTAGCTACATCATACTGTACTGGAGTATACTAGCTACATCATACTGTACTGGAGTATACTAGCTACATCATACTGTACTGGAGTATACTAGCTATATCATACTGTACTGGAGTATACTACATCATA
This sequence comes from Cherax quadricarinatus, assembly GCF_038502225.1. NCBI lineage: Eukaryota > Metazoa > Arthropoda > Malacostraca > Decapoda > Parastacidae > Cherax > Cherax quadricarinatus. The sequence goes on along the minus strand of NC_091300.1, from coordinate 24,631,147 downwards.
CTGTACTGGAGTATACTACTGTATCATATACTGTACTGGAGTATACTAGCTACATCATACTGTAATGGAGTATACTAGCTACATCATACTGTACTGGAGTATACTAGCTACATCATACTGTACTGGAGTATACTAGCTATACTGTACATATACTAGCTACTGTGCTGGAGTATACTAATTGCATCATACTGTACTGGAGTATACTAGCTACATCATACTGTACTGGAGTATACTAGCTACATCATACTGTACTGGAGTATACTAGCTACATCATACTGTACTGGAGTATACTAGCTACATCATACTGTACTGGAGTATACTAGCTACATCATACTGTACTGGATTATACTAGCTACATCATACTGTACTGGAGTATAATAGCTACATCATACTGTACTGGAGTATACTAGCTACATCATACTGTACTGGAGTATACTAGCTACATCATACTGTACTGGAGTATACTAGCTACATCATACTGTACTGGAGTATACTAGCTACATCATACTGTACTGGAGTATACTAGCTACATCATACTGTACTGGAGTATACTAGCTACATCATACTGTACTGGAGTATACTAGCTACATCATACTGTACTGGAGTATACTAGCTACATCATACTGTACTGGAGTATACTAGCTACATCATACTGTACTGGAGTATACTAGCTACATCATACTGTACTGGAGTATACTAGCTACATCATACTGTACTGGAATATACTAGCTACATCATACTGTACTGGAATATACTAGCTACATCATACTGTACTGGAGTATACTAGCTACATCATACTGTACTGGAGTATACTAGCTACATCATACTGTACTAGCTACATCATACTGAGGAGTATACTAGCTACATCATACTGTACTGGAGTATACTAGCTACATCATACTGTACTGGAGTATACTAGCTACATCATCATACTGTACATGTACTGAGTATACTAGCTACATCATACTGTACTGGAGTATACTAGCTACATCATACTGTACTGGAGTGTACTAGCTACATCATACTGTACTGGAGTATACTAGCTACATCATACTGTACTGGAGTATACTAGCTACATCATACTGTACTGGAGTATACTAGCTACATCATACTGTACTGGAGTATACTAGCTACATCATACTGTACTGGAGTATACTAGCTACATCATACTGTACTGGAGTATACTAGCTACATCATACTGTACTGGAGTATACTAGCTACATCATACTGTACTGGAGTATACTAGCTACATCATACTGTACTGGAGTATACTAGCTACATCATACTGTACTGGAGTATACTAGCTACATCATACTGTACTGGAGTATACTAGCTACATCATACTGTACTGGAGTATACTAGCTACATCATACTGTACTGGAGTATACTAGCTACATCATACCGTACTGGAGTATACTAGCTACATCATATTGTACTGGAGTACACTAGCTACATCATACTGTACTGGAGTATACTAGCTACATCATACTGTACTGCAGTATACTAGCTACATCATACTGTACTGGAGTATACTAGCTACATCATACTGTACTGGAGTATACTAGCTACATCATACTGTACTGGAGTATACTAGCTACATCATACTCTACTGGAGTATAATAGCTACATCAGAGTGTACTGGAGTATACTAGCTACATCATACTGTACTGGAGTATACTAGCTACATCATACTGTACTGGAGTATACTAGCTACATCATTCTGTACTGGAGTATACTAGCTACATCATACTGTACTGGAGTATACTAGCTACATCATACTGTACTGGAGTATACTAGCTACATCATACTGTACTGGAGTATACTAGCTACATCATACTGTACTGGAGTATACTAGCTACATCATACTGTACTGGAGTATACTAGCTACATCATACTGTACTGGAGTGTACTAGCTACATCATACTGTACTCTAGTATACTAGCTACATCATACTGTACTGGAGTATACTAGCTACATCATGCTGTACTGGAGTATACTAGCTACATCATACTGTACTGGAGCATACTAGCTACATCATACTGTACTGGAGTATACTAGCTATATCATACTGTACTGGAGTATACTAACTACATCATAATATACTGGAGTATACTAGCTACATCATACTGTACAGGAGTATACAAGCTACATCATACTGTACTGGAGTATACTAGCTACATCATACTGTACTGGAGTATACTAGCTACATCATACTGTACTGGAGTATACTAGCTACATCATACTGTACTAAAGTATACTAGCTACATTATACTGTACTGGAGTATACTAACTACATCATACTGTACTGGAGTATACTAGCTACATCATACTGTACTGGAGTATACTAGCTACATCATACTGTACTGGAGTATACTAGCTACATCATACTGTACTGGAGTATACTAGCTACATCATACTGTACTGGAGTATACTAGCTACATCATACTGTACTGGAGTATACTAGCTACATCATACTGTACTGGAGTATACTAGCTACATCATACTGTACTGGAGTATACTAGCTACATTATACTGTACTGGAGTATACTAGCTATATCATACTGTACTGGAGTATACTAATTACATCATACTGTACTGGAGTATACTAGCTACATCATACTGTACTGGAGTATACTAGCTACATCATACTGTACTGGAGCATACTAGCTATCATACTGTACTGGAGTATACTAGCTACATCATACTGTACTGGAGTATACTAGCTACATCATACTGTACTGGAGTATACTACTACATCATACTGTACTGGAGTATACTAGCTACATCATACTGTACTGGAGTATACTACCTACATCATACTGTACTGGAGTATACTAGCTACATCATACTGTACTGGAGTATACTAGCTACATCATACTGTACTGGAGTATACTAGCTACATCATACTGTACTGGAGTATACTAACTACATCATACTGTACTGGAGTATACTAGCTACATCATACTGTACTGGAGTATACTAGCTACATCATACTGTACTGGAGTATACTAGCTACATCATACTGTACTGGAGTATACTAGCTACATCATACTGTACTGGAGTATACTAGCTACATCATACTGTACTGGAGTATACTAGCTACATCATACTGTACTGGAGTATACTAGCTACATCATACTGTACTGGAGTATACTAGCTACATCATACTGTACTGATGTATACTAGCTACATCATACTGTACTGGTGTATACTAGCTACATCATACTGTACTGGAGTATACTAGCTACATCATACTGTACTGGAGTATACTAGCTACATCATACTGTACTGGAGTATACTAGCTACATCATACTGTACTGGAGTATACTAGCTACATCATACTGTACTGGAGTATACTACATCATACTGTACTACATCATACTGTTCTGGAGTATACTAGCTACATCATACTGTACTGGAGTATACTAGCTACATCATACTGTACTGGAGTATACTAGCTACATCATACTGTACTGGAGTATACTAGCTACATCATACTGTACTGGAGTATACTAGCTACATCATACTGTACTGGAGTATACTAGCTACATCATACTGTACTGGAGTATACTAGCTACATCATACTGTACTGGAGTGTACTAGCTACATCATACTGTACTGGAGTATACTAGCTACATCATACTGTACTGGAGTATACTAGCTACATCATACTGTACTGGAGTATACTAGCTACATCATACTGTACTGGAGTATACTAGCTACATCATACTGTACTGGAGTATACTAGCTACATCATACTGTACTGGAGTATACTAGCTACATCATACTGTACTGGAGTATACTACTACATCATATTGCACTGGAGTATACTAGCTAGATCATACTGTACTGGAGTATACTAGCTACATCATACTGTACTGGAGTATACTAGCTATATCATACTGTACTGGAGTATACTAGCTACATCATACTGTACTGGAGTATACTAGCTACATCATACTGTACTGGAGTATACTAGCTACATCATACTGTACTGGAGTATACTAGCTACATCAGAGTGTACTGGAGTATACTAGCTACATCATACTGTACTGGAGTATACTAGCTACATCATACTGTACTGGAGTATACTAGCTACATCATACTGTACTGGAGTATACTAGCTACATCATACTGTACTGGAGTATACTAGCTACATCATACTGTACTGGAGTATACTAGCTACATCATACTGTACTGGAGTATACTAGCTACATCATACTGTACTGGAGTATACAAGCTACATCATACTGTACTGGAGTATACTAGCTACATCATACTGTACTGGAGTATACTAGCTACATCATACTGTACTGGAGTATACTAGCTACATCATACTGTACTGGAGTATACTAGCTACATCATACTGTACTGGAGTATACTAGCTACATCATACTGTACTGGAATATACTAGCTACATCACTGGAGTATACTAGCTATATCATACTGTACTGGAGTATACTAGCTACATCATACTGTACTGGAGTATACTACTGGAGTATACTAGCTACATCATACTGTACTGGAGTATACTAGCTACATCTATACATCATACTGTACTGGAGTATACTAGCTAGCTACATCATACTGTACTGGAGTATACTAGCTACATCATACTGTACTGGAGTATACTAGCTACATCATACTGTACTGGAGTATACTAGCTACATCATACTGTACTGGAGTATACTAACTACATCATACTGTACTGGAGTATACTAGCTACATCATACTGTACTGGAGTATACTAGCTACATCATACTGTACTGGAGTATACTAGCTACATCATACTGTACGGGAGTATACTATATCATACTGTACTGGGGTATACTACCTACATCATACTGTACTGGAGTATACTAGCTACATCATACTGTACTGGAGTATACTAGCTACATCATACTGTACTGGAGTATACTAGCTACATCATACTGTACTGGAGTATACTAGCTACATCATACTGTACTGGAGTATACTAACTATATCATACTGTACTGGAGTATACTAGCTACATCATACTGTACTGGAGTATACTAGCTACATCATACTGTACTGGAGTATACTAGCTACATCATACTGTACTGGAGTATACTAGCTACATCATACTGTACTGGAGTATACTAGCTACATCATACTGTACTGGAGTATACTAGCTACATCATACTGTACTGGAGTATACTAGCTACATCATACTGTACTGGATACTAACTATCATACTGTACTGGAGTATACTAGCTACATCATACTGTACTGGAGTATACTAGCTACATCATACTCTACTGGAGTATACTAGCTACATCATACTGTACTGGAGTATACTAGCTACATCATACTGTACTGGAGTATACTAGTACTACATCATACTGTACTGGAGTATACTAGCTACATCATACTGTACTGGAGTATACTAGCTACATCATACTGTACTGGAGTATACTAGCTACATCATACTGTACTGGAGTATAGCTAGCTAGTATACTATACATCATACTGTACTGTACTGGAGTATACTAGCTACATCATACTGTACTGGAGTATGCTAGCTACATGATACCGTACTGGAGTATACTAGCTACATCATACTGTACTGGAGTATACTAGCTACATCATACTGTACTGGAGTATACTAGCTACATCATACTGTACTGGAGTATACTAGCTACATCATACTGTACTGGAGTATACTAGCTACATCATACTGTACTGGAGTATACTAGCTACATCATACTGTACTGGAGTATACTAGCTACATCATACTGTACTGGAGTATACTAGCTACATCATACTGTACTGGAGTATACTAGCTACATTATACTGTACTGGAGTATACTAGCTACATCATACTGTACTGGAGTATACTAGCTACATCATACTGTACTGGAGTATACTAGCTACATCATACTGTACTGGAGTATACTAGCTACATCATACTGTACTGGAGTATACTAGCTACATCATACTGTACTGGAGTATACTAGCTACATCATACTGTACTGGAGTATACTAGCTAGTATACTAGCTACATATACTGTACTGGAGTATACTAGCTACATCATACTGTACTGGAGTATACTAGCTACATCATACTGTACTGGAGTATACTAGCTACATCATACTGTACTGGAGTATACTAGTACTACATCATACTGTACTGGAGTATACTAGCTACATCATCCTGTACTGGAGTATACTAGCTACATCATACTGTACTGGAGTATACTAGCTACATCATACTGTACTGGAGTATACTAGCTACATCATACTGTACTGGAGTATACTAGCTACATCATACTGTACTGGAGTATACTAGCTACATCATACTGTACTGGAGTATACTAGCTACATCATCCTGTACTGGAGTATACTACTGGAGTATACTAGCTACATCATACTGTACTGGAGTATACTAGCTACATCATACTGTACTGGAGTATACTAGCTACATCATACTGTACTGGAATATACTAGCTACATCATACTGTACTGGAGTATACTAGCTACATCATACTCTACTGGAGTATACTAGCTACATCATACTGTACTGGAGTATACTAGCTACATCATACTGTACTGGAGTATACTAGCTACATCATACTGTACTGGAGTATACTAGCTACATCATACTGTACTGGAGTATACTAGCTACATCATACTGTACTGGAGTATACTAGCTACATCATACTGTACTAGTGTATACTAGCTACATGGAGTACTGGAGTATACTAGCTACATCATACTGTACTGGAGTATACTAGCTACATCATACTGTACTGGAGTATACTAGCTATATCATACTGTACTGGAGTATACTAGCTACATCATACTGTACTGGAGTATACTAGCTACATCATACTGTACTGGAGTATACTAGCTACATCATACTGTACTGGAGTATGCTAGCTACATCATACTGTACTGGAGTATACTAGCTATATCATACTCTACTGGAGTATACTAGCTACATCATACTGTGCTGGAGTATACTAGGTACATCATACTGTACTGGAGTATACTAGCTACATCATACTGTACTGGAGTATACTAGCTACATCATACTGTACTGGAGTATACTAGCTACATCATACTGTACTGGAGTATACTAGCTACATCATACTGTACTGGAGTATACTAGCTACATCATACTGTACTGGAGTATACTAGCTACATCATACTGTACTGGAGTATACTAGCTACATTATACTGTACTGGAGTATACTAGCTACATCATACTGTACTGGAGTATTCTAGCTATATCATACTGTACTGGAGTATACTAGCTACATCATACTGTGGAGTATACTAGCTACATCATACTGTACTGGAGTATACTAGCTACATCATACTGTGCTGGAGTATACTAGCTACATCATACTGTACTGGAGTATACTAACTACATCATACTGTACTGGAGTATACTAGCTACATCATACTGTACTGGAGTATACTAGCTACATCATACTGTACTGGAGTATACTAGCTACATCATGCATCAGCTACTGTACTGGAGTATACTAGCTACATCATACTGTACTGGAGTATACTAGCTACATCATACTGTACTTGAGTATACTAGCTACATCATACTGTACTGGAGTATATACTACATCATTCTGTACTGCTACATCATACTGTACTGGAGTATACTAGCTACATCATACTGTACTGGATATACTAGCTACATCATACTGTACTAGTACTGGAGTATACTAACTACATCATACTGTACTGGAGTATACTAGCTACATCATACTGTACTCGAGTATATTAGCTACATCATACTGTACTGGAGTATACTAGCTACATCATACTGTACTGGAGTATACTAGCTACATCATACTGTACTGGAGTATACTAGCTACATCATACTGTACTGGAGTATACTAGCTACATCATACTGTACTGGAGTATACTGGCTACATCATACTGTACTGGAGTATACTAGCTACATCATACTGTACTGGAGTATACTAGCTACATCATACTGTACTGGAGTATACTAGCTACATCATACTGTACTGGAGTATACTAGCTATATCATACTGTACTGGAGTATACTAACTATATCATACTGCACTGGAGTATACTAGCTACATCATACTCTACTGGAGTATTCTAGCTACATCATACTGTACTGGAGTATACTAGCTTCATCATACTGTACTGGAGTATACTAGCTACATCATACTGTACTGGAGTATACTAGCTACATCATACTGTACTGGAGTATACTAGCTACATCATACTGTACTGGAGTATACTAGCTACATCATACTGTACTGGAGTATACTAGCTACATCATACTGTACTGGAGTATACTAGCTACATCATGCTGTACTGGAGTATACTAGCTACATCATACTGTACTGGAGTATACTAGCTACATCATACTGTACTGGAGTATACTAGCTACATCATACTGTACTGGAGTATTCTCGCTACATCATACTGTACTGGAGTATACTAGCTACATCATACTGTACTGGAGTATACTAGCTACATCATACTGTACTGGAGTACAGTAGCTACATCATACTGTACTGGAGTATACTAGCTACATCATACTGTACTGGAGTATACTAGCTACATCATACTGTACTGGAGTATACTAGCTACATCATTCTGTACTGGAGTATACTAGCTACATCATACTGTACTGGAGTATACTAGCTACATCATACTGTACTGGAGTATACTAGCTACATCATACTGTACTGGAGTATACTAGCTACATCATACTGTACTGGAGTATACTAGCTACATCATACTGTACTGGAGTATACTAGCTACATCATACTGTACTGGAGTATACTAGCTATATCATACTGTACTGGAGTATACTAGCTACATCATACTGTACTGGAGTGTACTAGCTACATCATACTGTACTGGAGTATACTAGCTACATCATACTGTACTGGAGTATACTAACTATATCATACTGTACTGGAGTATACTAGCTATATCATACTGTACTGGAGTATACTAGCTACATCATACTGTACTGGAGTGTACTAGCTACATCATACTGTACTGGAGTATACTAGCTACATCATACTGTACTGGAGTATACTAACTATATCATACTGTACTGGAGTATACTAGCTACATCATACTGTACTGGAGTATACTAGCTATATCATACTGTACTGGAGTATACTAGCTACATCATACTGTACTGGAGTGTACTAGCTACATCATACTGTACTGGAGTATACTAGCTACATTATACTGTACTGGAGTATACTAGCTACATCATACTGTACTGGAGTATACTAGCTACATCCTTCTCTATACTGTGTATATCGGACAAGAATATACGTATTACCTCAGCCTAAATACTGGCATGTTATAAAACACTAAGACTGACAGCTCACATTGAGTGAGTGTGCTGACAGCTTACACTGTGTGCTGACAGTTCACACTGAGTGAATGTACTGACAGCTCACACTGTGTACTGACAGTTCATACTATGTATTGACAGCTCACACTGACTGTGTACTGACAGTTCATACTATGTACTGACAGCTCACACTGACTGTGTGCTGACAGTTCACACTGAGTGAATGTACTGACAGCTCACACTGACTGTGTACTGACAGTTCATACTATGTACTGACAGCTCACACTGACTGAATGTCCTCACCGAATTGTCTGCGCAGGGGGGTCGTGTCCCTGGCCCCTCCTTGTACACACTAATGTTGGGCATCGGTGGGTCCAGGCATGTGTGGTTGGTCCTGAAGTGCTTGCTCCTGAAGCTGTGCATTGGCTTCGCCTTCATCACATCCTCGTTCAACCCGTCCCACTTGTCAACCGCCCTAAGGCTAAGCAAGTACTTCCTGCCACCCCTCATCCTCTTCTTCAGCTTCCACCGAAAGCAACGTATCCCCGTTGAAAACCAGGGATGTCATGAGTGCACTAAGAGAAAACACAATAAGTGTCAGGAGCCCAAGACAGTTCAACAGCCTCACAGCATACATACGGGGGTTTATTCAGAGAGTTTGAGCCTGTCTGCTCAATCATTTTATCTTGAGGTTTTGTAGGCTGTGGCGACGTTTCGACCAGTTTCTCTCTCCCCATCGGTCACTGTTTTTTCAGACACTCTTAAAGTTCACTCCTCTCTCAGATCTGGGATTAGACTAGTTGCAAACCTTTGGACCTTTTCTAACTTTATATATGCGCTGGACCATGTATGGTCTGAGGTGAACTGTCTAGTGGACAGACAAGTTGAAGAATGACAGACTTGTGTATCATTTGTGAATCTTTATTACGGACTAAAGATTCCCAGATGTTACACACGATCTCAGTCGTCACACACTGGTCTTCCCACAAGGTCTCAGTCGTCACACACTGGTCTTTCCACAAGGTCTCAGTCGTCACACACTGGTCTTCCCACAAGGTCTCAGTCGTCACACACTGGTCTTCCCACAAGGTCTCAGTCGTCACACACTGGTCTTCCCACAAGGTCTCAGTCGTCACACATTGGTCTTCCCACAAGGTCTCAGTCGTCACACACTGGTCTTCCCACAAGGTCTCAGTCGTCACACACTGGTCTTCCCACAAGGTCTCAGTCGTCACACACTGGTCTTCCCACAAGGTCTCAGTCGTTACACACTGGTCTTCCCACAAGGTCTCAGTCGTCACACACTGGTCTTCCCACAAGGTCTCAGTCGTCACACACTGGTCTTCCCACAAGGTCTCAGTCGTCACACACTGGTCTTCCCACAAGGTCTCAGTCGTCACACACTGGTCTTCCCACAAGGTCTCAGTCGTCACACACTGGTCTTCCCACAAGGTCTCAGTCGTCACACACTGGTCTTCCCACAAGGTCTCAGTCGTCACACACTGGTCTTCCCACAAGGTCTCAGTCGTCACACATTGGTCTTCCCACAAGGTCTCAGTCGTCCCACACTGGTCTTCCCACAAGTTCTCAATCGTCACACACTGGTCTTCCCACAAGGTCTCAGTCGTTACACATTGGTCTTCCCACAAGGGCCACCTACTCACTGGTTTAACCATCGTCTTGTATAACGCTCTCAAGGGTTCTTTACTGAAGTTCTAGAACGCTACTGCCCTGAGGTTGGCCAGTCTTGTCTATGTCACTAACGTTATTGGATATGTGTGAACCTCTGGTGATACTCGCGGTGCTACATGTAACCCCAGCAGAACTGTTGTCTTCACTGGTACTTGCAGCTTCTCTTCGCCCACACTGTGCTCTCTGTCCGGTCTTCCTTTGCCTTCTCCATTCCATATAAACATTAGGTTCATACATATATTAGTACTGTACAAAAATTTCTGGACTATAAATCACATAAATATATCAATGTTACTCTTAAAGGGAAACTGTTTAAATTGTAGAGAGAAATTCACATAACAGGAGTGCTACAAACTTAACAGGAGTGTTACAAACTTAACAGGAGTGTTACAAACTTAACAGGAGTGTTACAAACATAACAGGAGTGTTACAAACTTAACAGGAGTGTTACAAACTTAACAGGAGTGTTACAAACTTAACAGGAGTGTTACAAACTTAACAGGAGTGTTACAAACTTAACAGGAGTGTTACAAACTTAACAGGAGTGTTACAAACTTAACAGGAGTGTTACAAACTCAACAGGAGTGTTACAAACATAACATGAGTGTTACATACAGACATAAGTGTTACATACAGACCTAACATAAGTGTTACAAACTTAACATGTGTTACATATAGACATAACATGAGTGTTACATACAGACTAAACATGAGTGTTACAGATATAACATGAGTGTTACATACAGACTTAACATGAGTGTTACATACAGACTTAACATGAGTGTTACATACAGACTTAACATGAGTGTTACATACAGACTTAACATGAGTGTTACATACAGACTTAACATGAGTGTTACATACAAACTTAACATGAGTGTTACATACAAACTTAACATGAGTGTTACATACAAACTTAACATGAGTGTTACATACAAACTTAACATGAGTGTTACATACAGACTTAACATGAGTGTAACATACAGACTTAACATGAGTGTTACATACAGGCTTAACATGAGAGTTACATACAGAATTGAGTGTTACAGACTTAACATGAGTGTTACAGACTTGAGTGTTACATACAGACTTAACATGTGTTACATACAGACTTGAGTGTTACATACAGACTTAACATGTGTTACATACAGACTTAACATGAATGTTACATGAACATCAAAATGGTATACAATACCGACAGGTTGGTAGGTGAGACACATAGGCAACAGTTAGGCAATTTTATTCCGAAACGTTTCGCCTACACAGTAGGCTTCTTCAGTCGAATACAGAAAGTAGCAGAGATGTGAAGCCGATGTAATCAGTCCATCACCCTTGAAGTCGTAGAATTTGAATTTGTCAGTCCCTCGGCCTGGAAAAGTTCAGTTCCATAGTCAGGAACTATCTACGACTTCAAGAGTGATGGACTGAATACATCGGCTTCACATCTCTACTACTTTCTGTATTCGACTGAAGAAGCCTATTGTGTAAGCTGAACGTTTCGGAATAAAGTTGCCTAACTGTTGCCTATGTGTCTTACCTACCATGAGTGTTACATACAGACTTAAGATGAGTGTTACATACAGACTTACCATGAGTGTTACATACAGACTTAACATGAGTGTTACATACAGACTTAACATGAGTGTTACATACAGACTTAACATGAGTGTTACATACAGACTTAACATGAGTGTTACATACAGACTTGACATGAGTGTTACATACAGACTTGAGTGTTACAGACTTAACATGAGTGTTACATACAGACTTAACATGAGTGTTACATACAGACTTAACATGAGTGTTACATACAGACTTAACATGAGTGTTACATACAGACTTAACATGAGTGTTACATACAGACTTAACATGAGTGTTACATACAAACTTAACATGAGTGTTACATACAAACTTAACATGAGTGTTACATACAAACTTAACATGAGTGTTACATACAAACTTAACATGAGTGTTACATACAAACTTAACATGAGTGTTACATACAGACTTGAGTGTTACATACAGACTTAACATGAGTGTTACATACAAACTTAACATGAGTGTTACATTTAAACACTTTATCATGTTAATGACTCACGTTTCATCATAAACTACTACGCATGAAACATAAAATATCAGCGATGCACTTAATGTATAATTACGGTCCGTTACCTAATTAAACACTAACAGCAGCAGCAATACTGTATAATGACCCTTATACTGTGTTATTATACGATATATATATTACAAAATTCGACCCACCAAGACCCAAACAGAGAGACAAGAATACTATATGTAAATATATGTAAATATATGTAAATATATGTAAATATGATAATGGTAAACAGTACCGTCAAGTTGCTAAATTAGACACCTGGCAACAGTCAAGTATTTATTTGGAAACGTTTCGCCTAGACAGTAGGCTTCTTCAGTCGAGTACAGAGGCGGCAGCAGAAGCAGTAGAGATGTAGAGACGATGTCATCAGTCCAGTCAGCCTTGATGACGTAGTTTTGTGGTGGTCAGTCCCTCAACATAGAGAAGAGTTGTTCTATAATCTGGAACACTGATGCAAAACAACTATAGCTTTAAGCCTTTACTAAGTGTTGCAATGAACACGAGAGGTGTAGAGCTATCACTCAACTCCTCCAGTGGTTACTTAGCATCTTGTCTGGCTTGTTCACTATTATCACACAGTGTTTAGTGTTTCAATCAGAATAATTCATTTAGTAAATTTGACATTCAAATTTACACGATTTAGAGTGAAAGAGAAACTTGTTTAATGAACGTCACCAACACAAAGTTTGAAGCCTATCAGACCAGCATTCTCCAGTAATTGATCTAATTCCCACAATTCCATGTGCTCTTTAACATTTTCAATAAAATTTATAATTTGTAGCTACAAAGCCTAAATCTGTTGGCTGTCTTCCTTACTGAATACACGAGCATTAATAGTTTGAAGCCGATCACAAGACTCCCCAGTTATCGCACAGGTCCCAACGGTTCCATTTATTTTTTAATACAATTTAACATACTGACTTATTTTCCTGCAAACAAATGTAATGGATATCCTCGCCGTAAGATGCATCAGTTATTAAATATTAAAGTCACTCAGATATATTTAAGTGACTTAGTCGGTACAAAAATTCACACTGTTTTACAACTACGGTGTTGAGTTTGACTCTGGCGACACTGATGTAAGGAGACACCTTCACTGTGTGCTTGAAGCCTGACAACACGTGCTTTTGAAAGTTATCAGACCTGTTCCAGGTGTGGTGGCATTTATTCCACTGGCCTTATTATTTCTCCTCCCTCGAGGAGCGCCTGTGTGACCCCGGAGGTCACAGTGATGGTGGTCACCCATGCCAAGTAGGAGGGGTGGAAAAAGGGGTCTTTTTAACAGTTCGTCTCACCTCACGAGAAGCCGCCAAGTGTTGTGTATCACGTTATGACAAATCCTTCAGTTGAGAGATGAAACCTTGCCTCACCAGGCATTAAAATTTGAAATTTATGACTGTCATTGTGGCTAATATTCTCATGTGTCATGAGCACTCAGTGTTCATTATTGGTCATCCATGATAACACTAAGCCTAAGCAAGCCTGGCACTGGGACATAACGAGTTTGAAAGCCTGGGGCAGACGGTTGTGCCCAGACCGTGCACTATGTAGGGTGCCTAACTACGTCCTGCGAGGAGCACACATGACCAGGACCATATAATGCCCGACCTGTCATTTTAATTGCACTTCAACGCCTAGTGCAAGACAGTAATGTGGGAGTACTGATAACAGCAATGTGGGAGTACTGATGACAACGATGTGGGAGTATTGAAGACAGCGGTGTGGGAGTACTGAAGACAGCGGTGTGGGAGTATTGAAGATTCATTCAAGTGATTCGTGCATCTCTGGACCTAAGCCAGAATTCACAGTAAACGTGAGGTCGTGGTCTTGCTCCTGCAAGGTTTAAGAGGCTCGTGAGTTTTCCTGGCTCCTAATAACATGTTTAATTTTACCTTATAATCTACCTCGCCCACAATTACTATCGCATTTGCTTTATCTGCCTTCGTAAGGTGAAGTCTAGGATCTTTCCTTAATTTATAGTATAAGTGAACAAATCTTTGAGGACAATTGTGTTGTAGAGGTCTGAGCAAAGATTTGTTATACCAGTGCTACCCAGACCTTTCCACCTGACGCCGGTATATAAGCGCTAGCCTCCTTGCCTGTGCTCCAGAATCTTCACGGCTACGGTGTTTTTTCACATCAACTCTAAGGCTGAGGGATTGATTACCTCATCTTTTGTATACTATATAGTTTTTCTGTCTTCCAATCATGTCCTTGAATTTGTATTGATAAAGCCATTCGATGGCGAAACGTCTGTAACAAAGATACCCAGATGTTGCATATGTGTCTAATTATCATCATGTCGGTATCGTATACCATTCATGTACAAGGATTTGTGTGACAGACATGACCGCTCACCTAGCATTGAAATCTCTATCACTAATCCTCACCCACAGGTAGACCAGACCTGAGGACCCATAAGTCCATCTCCCCACATTGTCCTGTAATAGATTACAATCCATACACTTGTGCAATGTAGGTAGGGGACCAATATAAGCAAAGTGGTATTGATTCAAGATAATTGGGAATAAGTCTTAGAGATGACGTGTGACAACCTCACACGTCAAGCACCCACCTGGTCAACCTCATGCTCTATCAGTGAGTAAAACTGCTGGATATCTCTGGTAATGGACCCAGCACCAAGTTTAATTAGGGACATCAGAAGAATGCCATGGCATTCTTCAGGTCACCATGCGTCACTCACACCTTACTCTCCGCCTATATATGTAGTCTTTCTAATTACTGTATGTCAGAAGTGATCAGTCTCAGGACCGAAACGTTTTCTAATAAATATGTCCAAGTGTTTGCTCACGTGTTTTTATAAACCATCCTTGGTAATAACAGCCCTGTGAAAAGTGGGTGTCCACATGATGAAGCCAGGTATGTGATGGCTGGTATCTAGCGTGGACTTGACTGACGAGGTGACTGATTAACAGGTTGTCAGTTAGGGAAGACAGAACCTTGCACCATCACCCTTTTTCTGACGCTAGGAATCTTGGAGTAGGCTCTACAACATTGGTCACAGGGCGCCTCCATGTACCAGCAGCTGAAGGAATGACGTCCTGGTTATCGTACACCAACAATGAGAATTTAGAGCCAGTCGGATGAGGCATTCGCGTGTCACGAAGGAAATAAAAACGTGAAGTTTGAGGAATAAGGAAGAAAAGAAGAAGAAAGCTAAGGTAATCACTTAAAGGTTCCCTTCAAGCATAATTGAAACTAGTGTATGTAAACATAATAAAGCAAAGACTGCAGAGTGAGTGATAGACCTGTTGGAAGACTCTCTCCCTCACTTAACTTAATGAACATGTGACAACTGCAGTGCGCTGCTTGAATCACCCTCCGCGGTGACCTCTGTATACTGGAGCCCCCGGGGGCGACCTCTGTATACTGGAGCCCCCGGGGGTGACCTCTGTATACTGGAACCCCCGGGGGTGACCTCTGTATACTGGAGCCCCCGGGGGTGACCTCTGTATACTGGAGCCCCCGGGGGTGACCTCCGTATGCTGGAACCCCCGGGGGTGACCTCTGTATACTGGAGCCCCCGGGGGTGACCTCTGTATACTGGAACCCCCGGGGGTGACCTCTGTATACTGGAACCCCCGGGGGTGACCTCTGTATACTGGAACCCCCGGGGGTGACCTCTGTATACTGGAGCCCCCGGGGGTGACCTCTGTATACTGGAGCCCCCGGGGGTGACCTCTGTATGCTGGAGCCCCCGGGGGTGACCTCTGTATACTGGAGCCCCCGGGGGTGACCTCTGTATACTGGAGCCCCCGGGGGTGACCTCTGTATACTGGAGCCCCCGTGGGTGACCTCTGTATACTGGAACCCCCGGGGGTGACCTCTGTATACTGGAACCCCCGGGGGTGACCTCTGTATACTGGAGCCCCCGGGGGTGACCTCTGTAGACTGGCACCCCCGGGGGTGACCTCTGTATACTGGAACCCCCGGGGGTGACCTGTATACTGGAACCCCCGGGGGTGACCTCTGTATACTGGAACCCCCGGGGGTGACCTCTGTATACTGGAGCCCCCGGGGGTGACCTCTGTATACTGAAACCCCCGGGGGTGACCTCTGTATATTGGAGCCCCCGGGGGTGACCTCTGTGTATTGGAACCCCCGGGGGTGACCTCTGTATACTGGAACCCCCGGGGGTGACCTCTGTATACTGGAGCCCCAGGGGGTGACCTCTGTATACTGGAACCCCCGGGGGTGACCTCTGTATACTGGAGCCCCCGGGGGTGACCTCTATATACTGGAGCCCCCGGGGGTGACCTCTGTATACTGGAGCCCCAGGGGGTGACCTCTGTATACTGGAGCCCCCGGGGGTGACCTCTGTATACTGGAACCCCCGGGGGTGACCTCTGTATACTGGAGCCCCCGGGGGTGACCTCTGTATGCTGGAGCCCCCGGGGGTAACCTCTGTATACTGGAGCCCCCGGGGTGACCTCTGTATGCTGGAGCCCCCGGGGGTGACCTCTGTATACTGGAGCCCCCGGGGGTGACCTCTGTATACTGGAGCCCCAGGGGGTGACCTCTGTATACTGGAGCCCCCGGGGGTGACCTCTGTATGCTGGAGCCCCCGGGGGTGACCTCTGTATGCTGGAGCCCCCGGGGGTGACCTCTGTATACTGGAGCCCCCGGGGGTGACCTCTGTGTACTGGAGCCCCCGGGGGTGACCTCTGTATACTGGAGCCCCCGGGGGTGACCTCTGTATACTGGAGCCCCCGGGGGCGACCTCTGTATACTGGAGCCCCCGGGGGTGACCTCTGTATACTGGAGCCCCCGGGGGTGACCTCTGTATACTGGAGCCCCCGGGGGTACTGGGAGCCCCCGGGGGTGACCTCTGTATACTGGAGCCCCCGGGGGTGACCTCTGTGACCTACTGGAGCCCCCGGGGGTGACCTCTGTTCACTGGAGCCCCCGGGGGTGACCTCTGTATACTGGAGCCCCCGGGGGCGACCTCTGTATACTGGAGCTGACCTCTGTACTGGAGCTCTGTATACTGGAGCCCCCGGGGGTGACCTCTGTATACTGGAGCCCCCGGGGGTGACCTCTGTATGCTGGAGCCCCAAGGGGTGACCTCTGTATACTGGAGCCCCCGGGGGTGACCTCTGTATACTGGAGCCCCCGGGGGTGACCTCTGTATACTGGAGCCCCCGGGGGTGACCTCTGTATACTGGAGCCCCCGGGGGTGACCTCTGTATGCTGGAGCCCCGGGGGTGACCTCTGCATACTGGAGCCCCCGGGGGCGACCTCTGTATAATGGAGCCCCCGGGGGCGACCTCTGTGTACTGGAGCACCCGGGGGTGACCTCTGTGTACTGGAGCCCCCGGGGGTGACCTCTGTATACTGGAGCCCCCGGGGGTGACCTCTGTATACTGGAGCCCCCGGGGGTGACCTCTGTATACTGGAGCCCCCGGGGGTGACCTCTGTATGCTGGAGCCCCCGGGGGTGACCTCTGTGTATTGGAACCCCCGGGGGTGACCTCTGTATACTGGAACCCCCGGGGGTGACCTCTGTATACGGGAGCCCCAGGGGGTGACCTCTGTATTCTGGACCCCCCGGGGGTGACCTCTGTATACTGGAGCCCCCGGGGGTGACCTCTATATACTGGAGCCCCCGGGGGTGACCTCTGTATACTGGAGCCCCCGGGGGTGACCTCTGTATACTGGAGCCCCCGGGGGTGACCTCTGTATACTGGAACCCCCGGGGGTGACCTCTGTATACTGGAGCCCCCGGGGGTGACCTCTGTATGCTGGAGCCCCCGGGGGTAACCTCTGTATACTGGAGCCCCCGGGGTGATCTCTGTATGCTGGAGCCCCCGGGGGTGACCTCTGTATACTGGAGCCCCCGGGGGTGACCTCTGTATACTGGAGCCCCAGGGGGTGACCTCTGTATACTGGAGCCCCCGGGGGTGACCTCTGTATGCTGGAGCCCCCGGGGGTGACCTCTGTATGCTGGAGCCCCCGTGGGTGACCTCTGTATACTGGAGCCCCCGGGGGTGACCTCTGTGTACTGGAGCCCCCGGGGGTGACCTCTGTATACTGGAGCCCCCGGGGGTGACCTCTGTATACTGGAACCCCCGGGGGTGACCTCTGTATACTGGAGCCCCCGGGGGTGACCTCTGTATACTGGAGCCCCCGGGGGTGACCTCTGTATACTGGAACCCCCGGGGGTGACCTCTGTATACTGGAGCCCCCGGGGGTGACCTCTGTATACTGGAGCGCCCGGGGGTGACCTCTTTATACTGGAGCCCCCGGGGGTGACCTCTGTATACTGGAGCCCCCGGGGGTGACCTCTGTATACTGGAGCCCCCGGGGGTGACCTCTGTATACTGGAGCCCCCGGGGGTGACCTCTGTATGCTGGAGCTCCCAAGGGTGACCTCTGTATACTGGAGCCCCCGGGGGTGACCTCTGTATACTGGAGCCCCCGGGGGTGACCTCTGTATACTGGAGCCCCCGGGGGTGACCTCTGTATGCTGGAGCCCCCGGGGGTGACCTCTGTATGCTGGAGCCCCCGGGGGTGACCTCTGTATACTGGAGCCCCCGGGGGTGACCTCTGTGTACTGGAGCCCCCGGGGGTGACCTCTGTGTACTGGAGCACCCGGGGGTGACCTCTGTATACTGGAGCCCCCGGGGGTGACCTATGTGTACTGGAGCACCCGGGGGTGACCTGGGTAGACTGGAGCCCCCGTGGGTGACCTCTGTATGCTGGAGCCCCCGGGGGTGACCTCTGTATGCTGGAGCCCCCGGGGGTGACCTCTGTATACTGGAGCCCCCGGGGGTGACCTATATATGCTGGAGCCCCCAGGGGTGACCTCTGTATGCTGGAGCCCCCGGGGGTGACCTCTGAATGCTGGAGCCCCCGGCGGTGACCTCTGTGTACTGGAGCCACCGGGGGTTACCTCTGTATACTGGAGCCCCCGGGGGTGACCTCTGTATGCTGGAGCCCCCGGGGGTGACCTCTGTATGCTGGAGCCCCCGTGGGTGACCTCTGTATGCTGGAGCCCCCGTGGGTGACCTCTGTATGCTGGAGCCCCCGATGGTGACCTCTGTATGCTGGAGCCCCCGGGGGTGACCTCTGTATGCTGGAGCCCCCGTGGGTGACCTCTGTATGCTGGAGCCCCCGGGGGTGACCTCTGTATGCTGGATCCCCCGTGGGTGACCTCTGTATGCTGGAGCCCCCGGGGGTGACCTCTGTATGCTGGAGCCCCCGGGGGTGACCTCTGTATGCTGGAGCCCCCGGGGGTGACCTCTGTATGCTGGAGCCCCCCGGGTTGACATCTCTGTGCTGGAGCCCCCGGAGTGACCTCTCTGTGCTGGAGCCCCCGGGGTGACCTCTCTGTGTTGGAGCCCCCGGGGGTGACCTCTGAATGCTGGAGCCCCCGGCGGTGACCTCTTTATACTGGAGCCCCCGGGCTGATCTCTATGTGCTGGAGCCCACGGGGTGACATCTCTATGCTGGAGCCCCCAGGGTGACATCTCTGTGCTGGAGCCCCCGGGGTGACCTCTGTATGGCGGAGGCCCTTGTCGATAGTAACTCGCACGGGCGCGCACACACACAGTGAAGACGCGGGGCCAGGAGCTATGACTCGACCCCTGCAATCACAACTGGGTGAGCACACACACACACACACACACACACACACACACTGCAGTACTCGCTATAATTACTCTGCATCAGACGATCCCGACCCAGCACACAGCCCCACAAACCCCCACTCACATCCCATAAACCCCCACACCTCACAGCCCTGGAGCCCCCACTCTTACAACCCCGGAAACCCTACATTCACAACCCCGGAAACCATCACTCTTACAACCCCGGAAACCCCACATTCACAACCCCGGAAACCCCCACTCACATCCCCTGAACCTCCACACTCACAGCCCAGCAAACCTCACACTCACAGCCCAGCAAACCTCACTCACAGCCCCGGAAACCCCCACTTAATAACCTGCCGTGTGTGGCATCCCGGGGAGGTGGTGGTATAGTGTTGCCAGACTGTCGTGGGTGGCATCCCGGGGTGGTGGTGGTATAGTGTTACCAGACTGTGGTGGGTGGCATCCCGGGGTGGTGGTGGTATAGTGTTACCAGACTGTCGTGGGTGGCATCCCGGGGTTGTGGTGGTATAGTGTTACCAGACTGTGGTGGGTGGCATCCCGGGGCGGTGGTGGTCGTGTGTTACCAGACTGTCGTGGGTGGCATCCCGGGGTGGTGGTGGTCGTGTGTTACCAGACTGTGGTGGGTGGCATCCCGGGGTGGTGGTGGTCGTGTGTTACCAGACTGTGGTGGGTGGCATCCCGGGGACGTGGTGCTCGTGTGTTACCAGACTGTGGTGGGTGGCATCCCGGGGTGGTGGTGGTCGTGTGTTACCAGACTGTGGTGGGTGGCATCTCGGGGTGGTGGTGGTCGTGTGTTACCAGACAGTGGTGGGTGGCATCCCGGGGTGGTGGTGGTCGTGTGTTACCAGACTGTGGTGGGTGGCATCCCGGGGTGGTGGTGGTCGTGTGTTACCAGACTGTGGTGGGTGGCATCCCGGGGTGGTGGTGGTCGTGTGTTACCAGACTGTGGTGGGTGGCATCCCGGGGTGGTGGTGGTCGTGTGTTACCAGACTGTGGTGGGTGGCATCCCGGGGTGGTGGTGGTCGTGTGTTACCAGACTGTGGTGGGTGGCATCCCGGGGTGGTGGTGGTCGTGTGTTACCAGACTGTGGTGGGTGGCATCCCGGGGTGGTGGTGGTCGTGTGTTACCAGACTGGTGGGTGGCATCCCGGGGTGGTGGTGGTCGTGTGTTACCAGACTGTGGTGGGTGGCATCCCGGGGTGGTGGTGGTCGTGTGTTACCAGACTGTGGTGGGTGGCATCCCGGGGTGGTGGTGGTCGTGTGTTACCAGACTGTGGTGGGTGGCATCCCGGGGTGGTGGTGGTCGTGTGTTACCAGACTGTCGTGGGTGGCATCACGGGTTGGTGGTGGTCGTGTGTTACCAGACTGTGGTGGGTGGGATCCCGGGGTGGTGGTGGTCGTGTGGTATCTAAAGAAGTTTTGGTATTTCCGTGACGTAACTGATTCATCGCCGGTAACCTGATCTTAATATAGGGAATATTCAGTTAATATATTGTAACACCAGTGTTAATGTAACACCAGTGTTAATGTAACACCAGTGTTAATGTAACACCAGTGTTAATGTAACACCAGTGTTAATGTAACACCAGTGTTAATGTAACACCCATGTTAATGTAACACCAGTGTTAATGTAACACCAGTGTTAATGTAACACCAGTGTTAATGTAACACCAGTGTTAATGTAACACCAGTGTTAATGTAACACCAGTGTTAATGTAACACCAGTGTTAATGTAACACCCATGTTAATGTAACACCAGTGTTAATGTAACACCAGTGTTAATGTAACACCAGTGTTAATGTAACACCAGTGTTAATGTAACACCAGTGTTAATGTAACACCAGTGTTAATGTAACACCAGTGTTAATGTAACACCAGTGTTAATGTAACACCCGTGTTAATGTAACACCAGTGTTAATGTGTTATTGTAACACCAGTGTTAATGTAACACCAGTGTTAATGTAACACCAGTGTTAATGTAACACCAGTGTTAATGTAACACCAGTGTTAATGTAACACCAGTGTTAATGTAACACCAGTGTTAATGTAACACCAGTGTTAATGTAACACCCATAATGTAACACCAGTGTTAATGTAACACCAGTGTTAATGTAACACCAGTGTTAATGTAACACCAGTGTTAATGTAACACCAGTGTTAATGTAACACCAGTGTTAATGTAACACCAGTGTTAATGTAACACCAGTGTTAATGTAACACCAGTGTTAATGTAACACCAGTGTTAATGTAACACCAGTGTTAATGTAACACCAGTGTTAATGTAACACCAGTGTTAATGTAACACCAGTGTTAATGTAACACCAGTGTTAATGTAACACCCATGTTAATGTAACACTAGTGTTAATGTAACACCAGTGTTAATGTAACACCAGTGTTAATTTAACACCCATTTCAATGTAACACCAGTGTTAATGTAACACCCATGTTAATGTAACACCAGTGTTAATGTAACACCAGTGTTAATGTAACACCAGTGTTAATGTAACACCCATTTCAATGTAACACCAGTGTTAATGTAACACCAGTGTTAATGTAACACCAGTGTTAATGTAACACCCATGTTAATGTAACACCAGTGTTAATGTAACACCAGTGTTAATGTAACACCAGTGTTAATGTAACACCAGTGTTAATGTAACACCAGTGTTAATGTAACACCAGTGTTAATGTAACACCAGTGTTAATGTAACACCAGTGTTAATGTAACACCAGTGTTAATGTAACACCAGTGTTAATGTAACACCAGTGTTAATGTAACACCAGTGTTAATGTAACACCAGTGTTAATGTAACACCAGTGTTAATGTAACACCAGTGTTAATGTAACACTAGTGCTAATGTTACACCTATGTTAATGTAACACCAGTGTTATTGTAACACCCATGTTAAAGTAACACCAGTGTTAATGTAACACTTATGTTAATGTAACACCAGTGTTAATGTAATACCCATGTTAATGTAACACCAGTGTTAATGTAACACTAGTGTTAATGTAACACCAGTGTTAATGTAATACCCATGTTAATGTAACACCAGTGTTATTGTAACACCCATGTTAATGTAACACCAGTGTTAATGTAACACCCATGTTAATGTAACACCAGTGTTAATGTAGTACCCATGTTAATGTAACACCAGTGTTAATGTAACACTAGTGTTAATGTAACACCCATCTTAATGTTATTGTATGTAACACCAGTGTTAATGTAACACCAGTGTTAATGCAACACCAGTGTTAATGCAACGCCAGTGTTAATGCAACACCAGTGTTAATGTAACACCAGTGTTAATGTAACACTAGTGCTAATGTTACACCCATGTTAATGTAACACCACTGTTATTGTAACACCCATGTTAATGTAACACCAGTGTTAATGTAACACTAGTGCTAATGTTACACCCATGTTAATGTAAGACCAGTGTTATTGTAACACCCATGTTAATGTAACACCAGTGTTAATGTAATACCCATGTTAATGTAACACCAGTGTTAGTGAAACACTAGTGTTAATGTAACACCAGTGTTAATGTAACACCAGTGTTAATGAAACACCAGTGGTAATGTAACAACAATGTCAATGTAACACCCGTGTTAATGTAACACCAGTGCTAATGTTTCACCAGTGTTAATTTAACACCAGTGTTAATTTAACACCAGTATTAATGTAACACCAGTGTTAATGGAACACCCGGTTAATGTAACACCCGTGTTTATGTAACACCAGTGCTAATGTAACACCAGTGCATATGTAACACCCCTGTTATTGTAACACCCGTGTTCATCTAACACCAGTGTTGATGTAACACCCATGTTAATGTATCAGCCGTGTTAATGTAAGACAAGTGTTAATGTAACACCAGTGTTAATGTTACACCAGTGTTAATGTAACACTGTTGAATGGGGTTCAATAATGGACTGGGTAATAAGCACTCACGTCGGATGTTCTAGTATGTATATTAGATGGAATATATGGGGATGCCAGGCTTGACCTGTCTCCTCTCTTACGGCTCAACTTGAACTGTCCTGGCGAGTGCCTGGAGGATGAGCGGCATGTAAGTCATACTAGCCAGCAGTAATGGTCAGTGATATAACAGTGAGTGATTCACTTAGGAGGCAGTGAATCAGTAATGGTTGGTATGAGTCATTACTACTGACACTACTGGTAACTGATACTACTGAGAGCTCAGTGACACTGATGTATGGCATCCCGACATACAGGTAATACAAACTAGAGTCGAGAGGCGGATGGCACTGGGTTGATTCTATATAATGTCAAAGTACACAACAGTTGAACATAACATACATAAGGAGATTATCAAGATGGAAGCTAATGTAATGGAATTTATTGTAATGCATTGCAAGGTATGATATAGCACAATTCATAGAAGTAATAGATTCATCAGTGGGATTATACTATAACAGTTATAAAACTGTTCGATCGATCGGTATTCTTGTAATCTATGGATTCTGAGGAAGGATATCTACAAAGAAAGAAGTGTTTAACAGAAAAGGCAGACTTGGTGCACTCAAATCTAGACTGTTAAATCTCAGAATTCAGAGAGAATGTGAACAAAAATTCTTGAATATTAATAAGTTGATATTGTAGCAGACAGTTGAAATACATATTAAACTATATTATTCATCTATACAGGTTATTGACATTTAACCCCAGCTCTGCTAGGGTGATATTAACATATTCAGAAAGGATATCATCTCTGGGAGGATCAAACTTTGATGCATTGGCTAACTCATGCTGTGGTTGAGGCAGATCTGAACTGGTATTTACGAATGATACTTGAGGATTTCTCAATACTTGTCATGTAATTAGGGAATAACGACATTCAGGTTGATCGTCTGACTGAGTATTAGAGGTAGAGGGTACAGAGTCAGGAGGATTGTCAGAGTCTGTCACATTAGTCTGGGAAGGAACATCATTATCATCGCATAATAACTTCATGTGATCTAAATGCGATTCTTTATACTGACCAGTACTAATTTCTCTAACCTTATACCTATTTCCATTGATATGTTCAACTACTCAGTAAGGACCAACAAACTTTTGGTCGAGCTTAGGCATTGCAGACGTTTTGTTAAAATTAGTCAGCATAACTCTCGAACCTACTTTAATTTTGGTTGGCTTTGCTAGAGTATTAGTGACTCTTGTAAATTCTGCTGTTGATTTATGAAGTGTTTCACGGATTCTTCTAAAAACACCATGAGCTAAGCTGGTACGAGTTGCTATGAAATCATCAGGGTTGTAATTTGGATTCAGGCTAGAATATAACAACTCATAAGGCAAACACTTATCTACACCATAAAACACATAATGTGGGGTGTTACCTATAGAAACATTGTAAGCAGAATTTATGGCACACTGAACATCAGGTATAACTTCATCCCAAGTTTCACTATTGGGATTGATAGTGGCTCTCAAGACATCAAGTACTTTCTTATTGGTTTGTTCTGTTAACCCATTACTGGCAGGATGGTGAGGCACAATGGTAGATTTGGAGATCTTGTACAGGGTTCACAACACCTGGTACATCGTGAACTAGCTGTAAGGCTACATTCACTAGTGACTGTGGGGTATCAGTGGAGCATGGTCCGTCAAGACATGAACAGAGTACTGATACATAATGTCGCGGAAGTGCTTTAAAGACCATACTATTGCTAAAGCTTCTTGCTCAGTTACTGTATAATTATGTTCAGCCTTCGTAAGGACCTGGCTAGCAAATGCAACTGTGTTGTATTTGCCACCAGTCTTCTGAGCTAGTACAACACCTATGCCAATTGAACTAGCATCACTTGTCAGATAGAAGGGCTTAGAAAAATCTGGAAATTTCAAGACTGGAACAGATGTTAACTTTTCTTTTACAGTTTGGAATGCTCTTTCTTGACGAAAGGTCCAAACGAAAGGAGTATTTTTCTTACGCAACTCAGAGGAGCTGTTATGGAAGAAAAATTGTCAATGAAAGATCTATAAAAACCTGCTAAGCCCACAAAGGATCTTACGGCATCAGCAGTTTTGGGAGATGGATAATTTAATACTGCAGTTACTTTACTTTGGTCAGTCATAACCCCTCTAGGAGTGACTGACCCAGAAACTATTTCCGATCTGAAAAATTGACATTTAGACAGTTTGATCTTTAAATTGGCTTCTTCAAGCTTACCAAGTATTACATCAAGTCTTCAAGTGCGTATCCACGTCTGCAGACATGACGATTATGTCATCTAAGTACACCATAAATGCGTTACCTATGAGGCCTCTAAAGACATTAGTCATGAGCCTCGAGAATGTGATAGGCGAAGATCATAACCCGAAAGCCATACGGAGGAAGTGATAATAACCTGTAGGAGTGGAAAATGAGGTTAGCTTTTGGCTATCCTCGTGAAGAGGGACTTGCCAAAAAACCTTGTAACAAGTCCAGGGTCGAAACGACTTCTCTGATGTTACATAAAAGGTCACCAAGTACAGGAAGTGGGAAGCGATCTGGGATAGTTTTCGCATTTAACTTCCTAAAGTCAATCACTGGGTGCAAAGTACCGCCCTTCTCAGGTACTAGAATCAAGGGTGCATTCCAGGGTGAATTGCTAGGTGCAATAACTCCATCATCAAGCATCTGATTGATTAATTCTTCTCCCCCCTGGCGAGGCAGGCCGGTTGTAGGCGGCCTGTTAGCAGCTGGTCACTACTATGACTCTTCCATTAACGATAAATACACAACCCTGGGTCCAGCAGCTTGTGTTCCTGAGTGTTGCGAAGTTTGCCTCAGGTGCTCCGGGACGCAGAGGAGAATGACTGAGGAAAGGGTGAGTGAGATGAAGGAAGTGACAAGGTAAACACAGAAGAAAGGGAGAAAATGTGGAGAAGGGGAAGAGAAAACAAGATCAAAAGGAAAACGGATGAAAATGGATAAACTCAGAGCCGGAGAAATTTGAGAAAACCAGTGAGTGCAGAGCCATAAAAATCAGAATGACAGTCTGAGAGAACGGAGAAAAATAAGTCTGGTGAGGGAACAAGAGAGATTTTTAGATTTTGCTACCAAAGTGGAGAGTTCATTGTGTACCCCATATCCATCCTGTGGAGGGTAGCACAAGAACATATGAATACACAAAAGTTCTGAAAACTGGGTCCCAAAAGGGTTAATAGGAATACATCTGGAATTATATCTACAGTTCATTTATCTGTTACAAGCAAATTTAGGAAATTTGCTTAATACATGTGGTATCTTGTATTAACAGAGAGAGAGAGAGAGAGAGAGAGAGAGAGAGAGAGACGTGTTTGAAGATGGTTGGGTGGTGAAGATACAGTGGTAGTAAGGTAACCTCTCAGTGCGACGTCTCGACCATGTCTTAGGCGAAACTCTTTAACAAACAAACAAAAAAAAACAGATTCCTCTTGTTTATTGCTAGGCTGTCCTCGCAGTGTTCACCAGGATGGTGACAGCTGAGCCCAAGCTGGTGCACGTCTGGAGGAACTTCAGTGTTTCTTAAACCAGCCAGGCACTCCTAGCCTCGGAGTAAACAAAATGACTTTTAAATCGTTTGAATATTTTTCTTTTGCTACTCCCATTATATTTACACACACACACGATGACGTATAAAATACTGAGAGGAACTGACAAGGTGGACAGAGACAGAATGTTCCAGAGATGGGACACAACAACAAGGGATCACAACTGGAAGTTGAAGACTCAGATGAGTCACAAGGATGTTAGGAAGTATATTTTCAGCCATAGAGTAACAATCTGCAGAGTGATGTAGTTGAGGCAGAATCCATACATAGCTATAAGAAGAGGTACAATAAACCTCATGGAGCAGGGACAGAGTGGACCTAGTAGCGACAAGCGAAGAGACGGTCCAGGGACTGTGACTCGACCCCTGCAACCACAAATAGATGAGTATACACGCACACGCAACATATTTCTTCATAAAGTCACCTGATTACTAAAGTTACAAGTTAAGGAGTGTTATTGCACACGTTAACTCTGTATGCACTGTTGACATTCCTAGTGTTTCTGTATGTTTATGTTGGAAACATAATTCAAATATATCCCGTCTGACACATTCCTTCATCTCTTATCTGCAGGAACTTTCCTTTTGACCGCTACATACTTACTAATATTGCTTGAGAGAGAGAGAGATAACCACAATAATAATCTTTATTTCTACAAGTACATATACAAGGTATACAAGGTATACCTTGACATCAATGACTTACTACTATATAAAAAATCCCTTGTTATGCAGAGAATTTCTAGCAGATTAGGTTAATTTTATCCCAGGATGCGATCCACACCAGTCGACTAACATCCAAGTACCTAGTTACTGCTAGGTGAACAGGGACAGCAGGTGTCTTAAGGAAACACGCTCTAATGTTATCCGCACGTACCGGATACCGGGAAGCGAACCACGGACCTCAGTGTGTGAGCTGAATGTGCTTTCAACCGTCAGTGTGTCTTGTCTCGTGTTGTTCACCAGGTGTTCAAGAGTTCTTACACAGTTCAGAACACGGCGCAGTGTTCATCATCATCGCTTTAACATTAACTCGAAAAATTTGAGGTTGACCTCTTGACCTCTGGCAGAGGTTAAATATTAAGGTCAAGACGAGGTTTGTGAGCCATGAATCAGACTCGAGAAGAACAGAGTAATAACAGCACACTGGGTTTTATGGCCGCACCTTTGTGGCGGGGCCACAGAACCTTTGTAGAGGTACTACACCAGTCTGTGTTGCCTGGGACACAGTGGTGTCATCCTGGCCAGGTCTGTGTTGTCTGTGACACGGCGATGTCACACTGACCAGGTCTCTCTTGTCTGTGACACGGTGATGTCATGCTGACCAGGTCTGTGTTGTCTGTGACACGGTAATGTCATCCTGACCAGGTCTGTGTTGTCTGTGACACGGTGATGTCATCCTGGCCAGGTCTGTGTTGTCTGTGACACGGTAATGTCATCCTGACCAGGTCTGTGTTGTCTGTGACACGGTGATGTCATCCTGGCCAGGTCTGTGTTGTCTGCGACACGGTAATGTCATCCTGACCAGGTCTGTGTTGTGTGTGACACAGTGATGTCATACTGACCAGGTCTCTATTGTCTGTGGCACGGTGATGTCATCATGACCAGGTCTGTGTTGTCTGTGATACGGTAATGTCATCCTGACTAGGTCTGTGTTGTCTGTGACACGGTGATGTCATCCTGACCAGGTCTGTGTCGTCTGCGACACGGTAATGTCATCCTGATCAGGTCTGTGTTGTCTGTGATACGGTAATGTCATCCTGACCAGGTCTGCGTTGTCTGTGATACGGTAATGTCATCCTGACCAGGTCTGCGTTGTCTGTGATACGGTAATGTCATCCTGACCAGGTCTGTGTTGTCTGTGATACGGTAATGTCATCCTGACCAGGTCTGCGTTGTCTGTGATACGGTGATGTCATCCTGACCAGGTCTGTGTTGTCTGCGACACGGTAATGTCATCTTGACCAGGTCTGTGTTGTCTGTGACACGGTGATGTCATCCTGACCAGGTCTGTGTTGTCTGCGACACGGTAATGTCATCCTGACCAGGTCTGTGTTGTCTGTGACACGGTGATGTCATCCTGACCAGGTCTTTGTTGTATGTATTCGCTTGTGTTTGTGTGGGGAGGAGATCGAGCCTCAGCTTCTGTCCCTTCCTCTTAACCTGCCGTCACTGGATTCACTGGCTCCTAGCCTCGCCCTGTCATACCCATTCTTAAAGCTCAGTATGACGTTCACTTCTGTCAAGTTCCTCGTTCATTCAGCTTTAAATTTTGCTGTTATTTACTTTCTGAACTTGTCTCATCTTCTCTTCCACTTGTGTGCGTCTATGTCTAGTTCTGCTGTTCACTTCTCCATTTTGTTCTGTCCTCTGCTTTCTCTAGTTTTTTCTATATTCTTTCATTACTAATATTTGCCTCTTTCTTCTGTGTGAAGTATGGGTTATCTTTATACCAATGCATCTACGTTTAGGTATATATTCCTCCTGGAGTTTCCAGTACGTGTCCATCTAGTGTTCTCTCATCTTGTTCGTCCTCTCTCCCTACAGTTCCCCTCGTTGTACAGTGTTCAGGAATTCTCACATTCTTGCCTGATTTCCTCTTCTGAGATCTGATTTCTTCCATTTTTCTCTCCATGTTTATTGCCACAAGGTGTTGAGAACACTGCATGACCTTTCTCACGTAAGAGATCTCTGTTAGCTTATTATCTATACATTAAATTTCAGCTCATGTTTTTTCTCTCTTCTGAATGTCCTTGACGTGTGTTTGTGTGTGTGTGTGTGTGTGTGTGTGTGTGTGTGTGTGTGTGTGTGTGTGTGTGTGTGTGTGTGTGTGTGTGTGTGTGTGTGTGTGTGTGTGCGCGCGTGAGTGCGTGTGTGGAGGAGCAGGCCTATACTAGGCAGTATACTGGCTGCCAAGTTTGCACAATAAATGCTTGCAGTCTCCCGGATGCTAAAATAAAACAACACAAAATGCGTACGTCAGTAATTGAAAGTTTGTTTGTTGTTATTGTTGAATAAACTCATGAGGAGTGAGAGTATGGTGAGGATCAGTGAGAGTATGGTGAGGATCAGTGAGAGTATGGTGAGGATCAGTGAGAGTATGGTGAGGATCAGTGAGAGTATGGTGAGGATCAGTGAGAGTATGGTGAGGATCAGTGAGTGACATGAGTGAGAGTATGGTGAGGATCAGTGAGTGACATGAGTGAGAGTATGGTGAGGATCAGTGAGTGACATGAGTGAGAGTATGGTGAGGATCAATGAATGACATATGGAGTGAAAGTATGGTGAGTGAGGATCAGGGAATTGAGGGAGGGAAGACAGATCATGTTCTGTCTGTTTACTGGGAGCATAAGTTGTAATGGACGGTAGAGAGAACACAGAGTGGACGGTAGAGAGAACACAGAGTGGACGGTAGAGAGAACACAGAGTGGACGGGGTAGAGAGACAAGGTAGCAAGAACAACCATGGCAGCTTCCCAAATTGTTGAAACAGCGTCCAAAATACCAGAGTTGGTGTCCCGGGAGCAGAGTTTGCAATCCTCGTCCCGTTTTCTGTGTTTGAGTTGTGAGTGGCGGAGCAGGAGGAGGGAGCTCCTGGCCTCTCGCGCAGGGGGCCTCGCCTCTACTGAATTTATTCTACCTCGCTTCTATAGTGACTTATTCTACCTCCTCTTTAAGGGACTCTCTACCTCGCCTCAAGAGACTTACATCGTCTCGAGGGACTGAACGATTCTTGAATTGAAAAAGGACAGTTGAAACACATTTGGAGTGGTGTAGCCGCAAGGATTGTTCGTGTGGAGTGTATTCCAGGCGCTGACGGGGTAATACTTCCCAAAGTGTGTGTGTGTGTATCCTGTTGTGGTAGTGATGACACACTGACATCTCGACCCCTGTCACCCCCTACCAGTACCCCACCCCACCCCACCTAACCACCTACCCACTTCAGGCGTAACTGCGAAGTGTTAATATGGCATAACATTATGTAAAGAAATTAAAGAAAAATTCTTATGAAAGTACAGTGATAAATGAAGTTTCAGTGGAAGGTACGTTGTACGTAGACCTGTTTACAGTGCACATTGTAAACAATCCACATTGTACACATCACTGTGTACAATGTAGAGTACATTCTACACAGAACTGTGCACTAGCGTAACAAACATTAAGTTGTGACTAAAAATGTTAATGAGTGAAATAACTCCAAACAAATAACATGAGAACATAATGAAGGAGCACTGCAGTAAGTCTATTGTCCCAAGCTAGGCAAGTCCTCAAAAAAAAAAAAAAATTCTCATATATTTGTCTACCCAAACGTTGAAAAGATATCTGAGACATTTCGGGTACTGATATTCGGTAACCTTTAATCCATTCAGAGAGTTTATCTTTAACAACAAAGGTAAGAGAAGAATACTTTGCATTATTAAGCCAGGATAACCTAAGAAAGCCATGCAGTGTGGCTTATTTCCGTAGAAGACCTGTAGTCCTCTTCCCCAGGATGCGACTCTCAACAATCTATTAACACACAGGTACATCCCAAATTACTAGTGAATGAGAGTTAGACCTGCCTAGCATGGGCCAGCAAGCTTGCTGCAGTGCAACACTGTTCTAATGTTCATAAGACACATGTGAACACCTAGGCGTATCAAAGATACCCAGGTGATACACAGGTGTCTCATTCATCAACTTTTCGGTAGTGTAACTTCGATGTACTGATACATAATTACTGCTAGGTAAACAGGGGCAACTTTTGTAGGGAGACTTACCCATACTTCTCGACACGCCCAGGAATGAACCCGGGTCCTCAGATTGTTAGCTGTAATATAAACCTCTGAGCTGAGAGTCAGCTTTAAGATAATTGACGCCTCAGGGAAGGTTCCTTAATGTCGGGACGAGGCTCTTGGTCTAAGGAATTGGACCTGTACTTCCCTTTCTCGGAGCAGACGTGATTGTCTCCCATTCCCCAAGGCACTGTATAACCCCTACAGATTTAGCGCTCCCCTTGAATGTAATAATAATTTAAGATAACTGAAAGTTTTTTCCCTGGGGGTGTTTTCAAGACGACCCATCACAGCAGTGGTTCTCTCAGGGGACAACACCAGTAGTTGAAGATTAAGACACATGTGTAACAATTGGGTATCTTTATTGATAAAACGTTTCGTCTACACTGTACGCTTCTTCAGTCAAATATAAAGGGAGCAGTAGTAATGAAATAAAGATGTAATCAGTCCATCAACCTTGGAGACAAAGAATTTGAGGTTATTACGGACACAGGTAATAATGGCCTGTTGACCGGGTCGTAATGGC
Source organism: Cherax quadricarinatus (assembly GCF_038502225.1). NCBI lineage: Eukaryota > Metazoa > Arthropoda > Malacostraca > Decapoda > Parastacidae > Cherax > Cherax quadricarinatus. Next base: position 24,597,532 of record NC_091300.1, on the reverse strand, counting down.
CTGTTGACCGGGTCGTAATGGCCTGTTGAACGGGTCGTAATGGCCTGTTGACCGGGTCGTACTGGCCTGTTGAACGGGTCGTAATGGCCTGTTGAACGGGTCGTAATTGGTTCCAGCGAAATAAAAAGGCAAAGACAGAAGCCTGAGAGAGAGAGGACCGTGCTTTAACCAGCTAGAGGCGAGTCCTGCAAATGTTGACCACGAGTGAGACCACACTTGGCGGGTTCGTCTGTAATTAGTCAGTGAACCAAGGTACTGATTTAACAATGGGGCCCCGGTTCGCTGGTTGTGAGGCAGCCTATATGGGAGTGTGTACATATGCCGAATGAAATGTAACGTACACTTAGCATGCCACAGAGGTGGTCAGTCCCTCAGCCTGGAGAAAAGTGCAGCTCCATGGTCTGGAACGATACATCATCTTCATTTCATTACCACTGCACCCTTTGTATTTGACTGAAGAAGCCTACTATGTAGGCGAAACGTTTCATCAATATATCCAACTGTTGCACATGTCTTAATCTTCAACCTGCCGGTATTTTATATCATTTTCAACACAGCAGTAGTCCTTTTAGGAGCCACCCCCAGCACAGCAGTGGCCGAGCTCTCTGGGGATCATAGCTACAGAAAATGGTCTCACTTCAGCAGTAACTTAACCATTTGATGCAACTCCTCCACATTCAGTATTATAAGATAAGATTTTGTTCGGATTTTTAACCCCGGAGGGTTAGCCACCCAGGATAACCCAAGAAAGTCAGTGCGTCATCGAGGATTGTCTAACTTATTTCCATTGGGGTCCTTAATCTTGTCCCCCAGGATGCGACCCACACCAGTCGACTAACACCCAGGTACTTATTTGCTGCTAGGTGAACAGGACAACAGGTGTAAGGAAACGTGTTGAAATGTTTCCACCCGCCGGGAATCGAACCCGGGCCCTCCGTGTGTGAAGCGGGAGCTTTAGCCACCAGGCCGCCTTTATTGTGTTTCTTATTGGTCTCTTCAGTAATTAACATTATCTTTTATTAAGCAAAAATCATTGTTCGTTACCTTGTTTCATTTCTTACATGAAATACAAATCATACTTCTTTGTGTAAAAAAATATTTTCGTAATGGATTTATTTTGTGTAATGTATTTAGGTGGTCACGGGATTGATACACCTGGAGGTGTTTCTCTACGTGTATATACACTGAGAGTTTAATCCCCCTACTTTACGGATTAACGTATTATTCTTGTCTGGAGAACAGGTGCCATGTAGCCTCGGGTGGTCGATAGGCCATAGATATATGGATTCGGGACAACTGAGCCGTTCAGGGAAGAGTACAAGACATGTACCATACATCGACAACAGACTCCTCTATATTGATTTAGGCAGCGGTAACTAGCTAGCATTATAATTTATATGTGATTTATATTCGGTTATGAGAATTAAATTATTGATATAAAACGGAGTTTGAAGTCTTATTCGAGTTTAATTATAGTATGTGATAAGACTGGCAACACCCTGCTTGCCAGGGTAGTGGTAATACTGCTTGAGACAGTGGCTCTCCAGGCATGGAAAGTAGTGTCTATAGTTGACGGACTTTACAGTGATGGTGACCTACGTTATATCATATAGGAATACTATCAAGCACAGTGCACACAAAGATGCAGTCCCTATGTATGTGGAACTTAGTGTAGATATTGTCGGGATCTTTGACAAGGCCCGGACAGATACAGTGCTCCAGTGACTAGGTCAGTCATACGCAGCTCCCAAGACCAAGATAACTGGTCCCAATACAGAGACGCTACAGAGGTCTCGACACAGTATGTACATCACCAAGTATATATCATCCGAGTGCTCTACCGTGACTTATGATTGTACTTTCTTGCTTACGAGGTGTACACCCACAGGTGTCCAGTCATCACACGGGTGTTGCACATATTTTATTCATCATTTGTAAAGTCGCTTATTACTCCTTGACCATTTTATTTAACATACAATAAACATCTCATATCTTACTGTAAAAATGTAGTACGAGGAAATTAAATCTTCATCAGAGTACAAAACAAATTCTGGCCACAAAATAGAGCGAAACACTAACGTCAAAGACCTGGGAGTGATCATGTCGGAGGATCTCACCTTCAAGGACCATAACATTGTATCAATCGCATCTGCTAGAAAAATGACAGGATGGATAATGAGAACCTTCAAAACTAGGGAGGCCAAGCCCATGATGACACTCTTCAGGTCACTTGTTCTATCTAGGCTGGAATATTGCTGCACACTAACAGCACCTTTCAAGGCAGGTGAAATTGCTGACCTAGAAAATGTACAGAGAACCTTCACGGCGCGCATAACGGAGATAAAACACCTCAATTACTGGGAGCGCTTGAGGTTCCTAAACCTGTATTCCCTGGAACGCAGGCGGGAGAGATACATGATTATATACACCTGGAAAATCCTAGAGGGACTAGTACCGAACTTGCACACGAAAATCACTCACTACGAAAGCAAAAGACTTGGCAGACGATGCAACATCCCCCCAATGAAAAGCAGGGGTGTCACTAGCACGTTAAGAGACCATAAAATAAGTGTCAGGGGCCCGAGACTGTTCAACTGCCTCCCAGCATACATAAGGGGGATTACCAACAGACACCTGGCAGTCTTCAAGCTGGCACTGGACAAGCACCTAAAGTCGGTTCCTGACCAGCCGGGCTGTGGCTCGTACGTTGGTTTGCGTGCAGCCAGCAGCAACAGCCTGGTTGATCAGGCTCTGATCCACCAGGAGGCCTGGTCACAGTCCGGGCCGCGGGGGCGTTGACCCCCGGAACTCTCTCCAGGTAATCCTTATAATAATATGTCGAGTTTCTTAGAATATAGGAGTCCTCTTGCAGGTGTTGCACATGTGTTGGTCATCGTGGGTGTAGTTGTAGTGTAGGACTCGTATAATACCTTGAGTTCTTGTCATAGAACTCAAAAAATGTCGAACTTATATATAATTATTTTTTCAAAATTAGATAACCATTTGTCGAACATGTTGAAAGGTTCAGGACGCAGAAAATATGTCAGAAATAGGCAAGACACATCTTTGAGCACTACTAAGTAATGATCTGTTTTTTAAAAGGGAGATTGAACGTAGCTGGGTAGGCTAGCGGATGACTGACCAGTTAGGATGATCGTCACATGTTTTACAACGAATAAACCGTCACATTAAGCAAGTAAACTGACTTAGGTGCTCTTGTGTAGTTGAGGCTTGTCTGAAGGACCACCAGGGATACTATGACCACCAGGGATACTATGACCACCAGGGATACTATGACCACCAGGGATACTATGACCACCAGGGATACTATGACCACCAGGGATACTATGACCACCAGGGATACTATGACCACCAGGGATGCTATGACCACCAGGGATACTATGACCACCAGGGATGCTATGACCACCAGGGATACTATGACCACTAGGGATGCTATGACCACCAGGGATACTATGACCACCAGAGATGCTATGACCACCAGGGATACTATGATCACCAGGGATGCTATGACCACCAGGGATGCTATGACCACCAGGGATACTATGACCACCAGAGATGCTATGACCACCAGGGATACTATGACCACCAGGGATACTATGACCACCAGGGATACTATGACCACCAGGGATACTATGACCACCAGGGATGCTATGACCACCAGGGATGCTATGACCACCAGGGATACTATGACCACCAGGGATACTATGACCACCAGGGATGCTATGACCACCAGGGATACTATGACCACCAGGGATGCTATGACCACCAGGGATGCTATGACCACCAGGGATACTATGACCACCAGGGATACTATGACCACCAGGGATGCTATGACCACCAGGGATACTATGACCACCAGGGATGCTATGACCACCAGGGATACTATGACCACCAGGGATACTATGACCACCAGGGATGCTATGACCACCAGGGATACTATGATCACCAGGGATGCTATGACCACCAGGGATGCTATGACCACCAGGGATACTATGACCACCAGGGATGCTATGACCACCAGGGATGCTATGACCACCAGGGATACTATGACCACCAGGGATGCTATGACCACCAGGGATACTATGACCACCAGGGATACTATGACCACCAGGGATGCTATGACCACCAGGGATACTATGACCACCAGGGATACTATGACCACCAGGGATACTATGATCACCAGGGATGCTATGACCACCAGGGATGCTATGACCACCAGGGATACTATGACCACCAGGGATACTATGACCACCAGGGATACTATGACCACCAGGGATGCTATGACCACCAGGGATGCTATGACCACCAGGGATACTATGACCACCAGGGATACACTAGGTTAGTGTTACTGGGGCAAGTACCAGTACCATCTTAAAGAGTTCTGCCTTGACATGCTTCCATAAATGAACTTAGATACAACAAGGGTGAAGCATTTTATCATCATCTATACAAAAAACATCTGATCACGGCTACATAAGGATGAAGCAGCACACAGCTGAACGAGTGCCCTAATGGAAAACAAAAAAGACGTACCACGGCAAATGCGCATACTAAATCCACATCAAATCGGTCATTGGTAGGTTCAAGATGGCATAATGATGGCTACAACTCCTGGCTCACCAAGCTGGCACAATATACGAAGTGGAAAAACCTTAATAAATTTAACGCACATGCTGAAATATTACCCAATCAATCATCCACACCGTCAACAACATAAATTCCAAATATAACCATGTTCCTACATACTGTGCAAAAGTTCCAAATGGATTTCTCATGCGCAGGAATCAGTATTCAGCGTTTTGTCTGGTAACAATTTTCGTGTATTTAGGTGTATTATATACACCTTGATGTCCTAACAGGATGTATTTTATACAATCTGTTAGGACATAGCAATATTTTATATAAATACACTAATATTATCCTCCTCAATACTCAGTTTTGTGTTGCTATTTTTTTTATATACTTTACAATATTATCATGTTTTTCATATCTTTTTTTGTATATCATTGTTGTGTGTTTAATTTTCTCACATATTATCCTGGGTAATATTGTTATTCTTTCTTATAATTATTATATTTTAAATACCTTGTACGTTAATATTTTTAGTCGCAATTTCACATTTTTAATTATTATTTTTGTTACCATTACTACCAGAAACACATTAATACTAGACTGACAGCATTAATACTAGACTGACAGCATTAATACTAGACTGACAGCATTAATACTAGACTGACAGCATTAATACTAGACTGACAGCATTAATACTAGACTGACAGTATTAATACTGGACTGACAGCATTAATACTGGACTGACAGCATTAATACTGGACTGACAGCATTAATACTGGACTGACAGCATTAATACTAGACTGACAGTATTAATACTGGACTGACAGCATTAATACTGGACTGACAGCATTAATACTGGACTGACAGCATTAATACTAGACTGACAGCATTAATACTGGACTGACAGCATTAATACTGGACTGACAGTATTAATACTGGACTGACAGCATTAATACTAGACTGACAGTATTAATACTGGACTGACAGCATTAATACTAGACTGACAGTATTAATACTGGACTGACAGCATTAATACTGGACTGACAGCATTAATACTGGACTGACAGTATTAATACTGGACTGACAGTATTAATACTGGACTGACAGCATTAATACTGGACTGACAGCATTAATACTGGACTGACAGCATTAATACTGGACTGACAGTATTAATACTGGACTGACAGCATTAATACTAGACTGACAGTATTAATACTAGACTGACAGCATTAATACTGGACTGACAGCATTAATACTGGACTGACAGTATTAATACTGGACTGACAGCATTAATACTAGACTGACAGCATTAATACTGGACTGACAGCATTAATACTGGACTGACAGCATTAATACTGGACTGACAGCATTAATACTGGACTGACAGCATTAATACTAGACTGACAGTATTAATACTGGACTGACAGCATTAATACTAGACTGACAGCATTAATACTGGACTGACAGCATTAATACTGGACTGACAGCATTAATACTGGACTGACAGCATTAATACTAGAGTGACAGCATTAATACTAGACTGACAGCATTAATACTAGACTGACAGTATTAATACTGGACTGACAGCATTAATACTGGACTGACAGCATTAATACTGGACTGACAGCATTAATACTGGACTGACAGCATTAATACTGGACTGACAGCATTAATACTGGACTGACAGCATTAATACTGGACTGACAGCATTAATACTGGACTGACAGCATTAATACTGGACTGACAGCATTAATACTAGACTGACAGCATTAATACTAGACTGACAGCATTAATACTGGACTGACAGCATTAATACTGGACTGACAGCATTAATACTGGACTGACAGCATTAATACTGGACTGACAGCATTAATACTGGACTGACAGTATTAATACTAGACTGACAGCATTAATACTAGACTGACAGCATTAATACTAGACTGACAGCATTAATACTGGACTGACAGCATTAATACTAGACTGACAGCATTAATACTAGACTGACAGCATTAATACTGGACTGACAGCATTAATACTGGACTGACAGCATTAATTCTGGACTGACAGCATTAATACTAGACTGACAGCATTAATACTGGACTGACAGCATTAATACTAGACTGACAGCATTAATACTGGACTGACAGCATTAATACTAGACTGACAGCATTAATACTAGACTGACAGCATTAATACTGCACTGACAGCATTAATACTGGACTGACAGCATTAATACTGGACTGACAGCATTAATACTAGACTGACAGCATTAATACTGGACTGACAGCATTAATACTAGACTGACAGCATTAATACTAGACTGACAGCATTAATACTGGACTGACAGCATTAATACTGGACTGACAGCATTAATACTGGACTGACAGCATTAATACTAGACTGACAGCATTAATACTGGACTGACAGCATTAATACTAGACTGACAGCATTAATACTGGACTGACAGCATTAATACTAGACTGACAGCATTAATACTGGACTGACAGCATTAATACTGGACTGACAGCATTAATACTGGACTGACAGCATTAATACTGGACTGACAGTGACAGTTAATACTGGACTGACAGCATTAATACTGGACTGACAGCATTAATACTGGACTGACAGCATTAATACTGGACTGACAGCATTAATACTGGACTGACAGTATTAATACTGGACTGACAGCATTAATACTGGACTGACAGCATTAATACTGGACTGACAGCATTAATACTGGACTGACAGCATTAATACTGGACTGACAGTATTAATACTGGACTGACAGCATTAATACTAGACTGACAGCATTAATACTGGACTGACAGCATTAATACTGGACTGACAGCATTATTACTGACAGCATTAATACTAGACTGACAGTATTAATACTGGACTGACAGCATTAATACTAGACTGACAGCATTAATACTGGACTGACAGCATTAATACTGGACTGACAGCATTAATACTGGACTGACAGCATTAATATTAGAGTGACAGCATTAATACTAGACTGACAGCATTAATACTAGACTGACAGTATTAATACTGGACTGACAGCATTAATACTGGACTGACAGCATTAATACTGGACTGACAGCATTAATACTGGACTGACAGCATTAATACTGGACTGACAGCATTAATACTGGACTGACAGCATTAATACTGGACTGACAGCATTAATACTGGACTGACAGCGTTAATACTGGACTGACAGCATTAATACTGGACTGACAGCATTAATACTAGACTGACAGCATTAATACTAGACTGACAGCATTAATACTGGACTGACAGCATTAATACTGGACTGACAGCATTAATACTGGACTGACAGCATTAATACTGGACTGACAGCATTAATACTGGACTGACAGTATTAATACTAGACTGACAGCATTAATACTAGACTGACAGCATTAATACTAGACTGACAGCATTAATACTGGACTGACAGCATTAATACTAGACTGACAGCATTAATACTAGACTGACAGCATTAATACTGGACTGACAGCATTAATACTGGACTGACAGCATTAATTCTGGACTGACAGCATTAATACTAGACTGACAGCATTAATACTGGACTGACAGCATTAATACTGGACTGACAGCATTAATACTAGACTGACTGACTGCATTAATACTGGACTGACAGCATTAATACTGGACTGACAGCACTGACAGCATTAATACTAGACTGACAGCATTAATACTAGACTGACAGCATTAATACTGGACTGACAGCATTAATACTGACTGACAGCATTAATACTGGACTGACTGACTGACAGCAGACTGATTAATACTAGACTGACAGCATTAATACTGGACTGACTGACAGCATTAATACTAGGACTGACAGCATTAATACTAGACTGACAGCATTAATACTGGACTGACAGCATTAATACTAGACTGACAGCATTAATACTAGACTAATACTGGACTTAATACTAGACTGACAGTATTAATACTGGACTGACAGCATTAATACTAGACTGACAGCATTAATACTGGACTGACAGCATTAATACTGGACTGACAGTATTAATACTGGACTGACAGCATTAATACTGGACTGACAGTATTAATACTGGACTAACAGTATTAATACTGGACTAACAGTATTAATACTGGACTGACAGCATTAATACTAGACTGACAGCATTAATACTGGACTGACAGTATTAATACTGGACTAACACTATTAATACTGGACTGACAGCATTAATACTAGACTGACAGCATTAATACTAGACTGACAGCATTAATACTGGACTGACAGTATTAATACTGGACTAACAGTATTAATACTGGACTGACAGCATTAATACTGGACTGACAGTATTAATACTGGACTAACAGTATTAATACTGGACTGACAGTATTAATACTGGACTAACAGTATTAATACTGGACTGACAGCATTAATACTGGACTGACAGTATTAATACTGGACTAACAGTATTAATACTGGACTGACAGCATTAATACTGGACTGACAGTATTAATATTAGACTGACAGTATTAATACTGGACTGACAGTATTAATACTGGACTGACAGCATTAATACTAGACTGACAGCATTAATACTAGACTGACAGCATTAATACTAGACTGACAGCATTAATACTAGACTGACAGCATTAATACTAGACTGACAGCATTAATACTAGACTGACAGCATTAATACTGGACTGACAGTATTAATACTGGACTGACAGCATTAATACTAGACTGACAGCATTAATACTGGACTGACAGCATTAATATTAGACTGACAGTATTAATACTGGACTGACAGTATTAATACTAGACTGACAGCATTAATACTGGACTGACAGCATTAATACTGGACTGACAGTATTAATACTAGACTGACAGCATTAATACTGGACTGACAGTATTAATACTAGACTGACAGCATTAATACTGGACTGACAGCACTAATACTGGACTGACAGTATTAATACTAGACTGACAGCATTAATACTAGACTGACAGCATTAATACTGGACTGACAGTATTAATACTAGACTGACAGCATTAATACTGGACTGACAGTATTAATACTAGACTGACAGCATTAATACTGGACTGACAGTATTAATACTAGACTGACAGCATTAATACTGGACTGACAGCATTAATACTGGACTGACAGTATTAATACTAGACTGACAGTATTAATACTGGACTGACAGTATTAATACTAGACTGACAGCATTAATACTGGACTGACAGCATTAATGCTGGACTGACAGCATTAATATTAGACTGACAGTATTAATACTGGACTGACAGCATTAATATTAGACTGACAGTATTAATACTAGACTGACAGAATTAATACTGAACTGACAGCATTAATACTGGACTGACAGCATTAATATTAGACTGACAGTATTAATACTAGACTGACAGAATTAATACTGGACTGACAGCATTAATACGGGACTGACAGCATTAATATTAGACTGACAGTATTAATACTAGACTGACAGCATTAATATTAGACTGACAGAATTAATACTGAACTGACAGCATTAATACTGGACTGACAGCATTAATATTAGACTGACAGTATTAATACTAGACTGACAGCATTAATACTGGACTGACAGCTTTAATACTAGACTGACAGCATTAATACTGGACTGACAGCATTAATACTAGACTGACAGTATTAATACTGGACTGACAGTATTAATACTGGACTGACAGCATTAATACTGGACTGGCAGCATTAATACTGGACTGACAGTATTAATACTAGACTGACAGTATTAATACTAGACTGACAGTATTAATACTAGACTGACAGTATTAATACTGGACTGACAGTATTAATACTAGACTGACAGCATTAATACTGGACTGGCAGCATTAATACTGGACTGACAGTATTAATACTAGACTGACAGCATTAATACTGGACTGACAGTATTAATACTAGACTGACAGTATTAATACTGGACTGACAGTATTAATACTGGACTGACAGTATTAATACTAGACTGACAGTATTAATACTGGACTGACAGCATTAATACTAGACTGACAGCATTAATACTGGACTGACAGTATTAATACTAGACTGACAGTATTAATACTGGACTGACAGTATTAATACTGGACTGACAGCATTAATACTGGACTGACAGCATTAATACTGGACTGGCAGCATTAATACTGGACTGACAGCATTAATACTGGACTGACAGTATTAATACTAGACTGACAGTATTAATACTAGACTGACAGTATTAATTCTAGACTGACAGCATTAATACTAGACTGACAGTATTAATACAGGACTGACAGTATTAATACTGGACTGACAGTATTAATACTGGACTGACAGTATTAATACTGGACTGACAGCATTAATACTAGACTGACAATATTAAAACTAGACTGACAGCATTAATACTAGACTGACAGCATTAATACTAGACTGACAATATTAAAACTAGACTGACAGCATTAATACTAGACTGACAGCATTAATACTAGACTGACAGCATTAATACTAGACTGACAGCATTAATACTGGACTGACAGCATTAATACTAGACTGACAGTATTAATACTGGACTCACAGTATTAATACTGGACTGACAGCATTAATACTAGACTGACAGTATTAATACTAGACTGACAGTATTAATACTGGACTGAGAGTATTAATACTGGACTGACAGTATTAATACTGGACTGACAGCATTAATACTAGACTGACAGCATTAATACTAGACTGACAACATTAAAACTAGACTGACAGCATTAATACTAGACTGACAGTATTAATACTGGACTGACAGCATTAATACTAGACTGACAGTATTAATACTGGACTGACAGCATTAATACTAGACTGACAGCATTAATACTAGACTCACAGCATTATGGTAGACTGACAGTATTAATACTAGACTGACAGCATTAATACTAGACAGCAATAATACTACACTCACAGCATTGTACTAGATTGACAGCGTTAATGCTACACTCACAGCATTATACTAGACTGACAGCATTAATACTACTCACAGCATTATACTAGACTGAGAGCATTAATACTAGACGCGCAGCATTATACTAGACTGAGAGCATTAGTACTAGACTCTTAGCATTATGCTAGACTGACAGCATTTATACTAAACTGACAGCATTATACTAGACTCACAGTATTAATACTACACTCACAGCTTTATACTAGACTGACATCATTATACTAGACTGACAGCATTATACTAGACTCACAGCATTATACTAGACTGACAGCATTATACTAGACTGACAGCATTAATACTAGACAACATTAATACTAGACTCACAACATTATACTAGACTCACAGTATAAATACTACACTCACAGCATTATACTAGACTGACAGCATTATACTAGACTGACAGCATTAATACTAGACTCACAGCATTATACTAGACTCAGAGCATTATACTAGACTCAGAGCATTATACTAGACTCACAGCATTATACTAGAGTCACAGCATTAATACTACACTCACAGCATTATACTAGACTGACAGCATTATACTAGACTGACAGCATTAATACTAGATACTAGACTCACAGCATTATACTAGACTTACAGCATTATTACTAGATTCTTAGCATTATACTAGACTTTCGGGCATTAATACTAGACTGACAGCATTATACTAGACTGACAGCATTAATACTAGACTGGCAGCATTAATACTAGACTTAGCATTATACTAGACTGACAGCATTAATAATAGACTCTGAGCATTATACTAGACTAACAGCATTAATACTAGACTGACAACATTATACTAGACTGACAGCATTAATACTAAACTGACAGCATTAATACTAGACTGACAGTATTAATGCTAGACTGACAGCATTAATACTAGACTGACAGCATTAATACTAGACTGACAGCATTAATACTGGACTCACAGCATTATACTAGAATGATAGCATTAATACTACACTGACAGCATTGTACTAGACTGACAGCATTATACTAGACTGACAGCATTAATACTAGACTGACAACATTAATACTAGACTGACAGCATTAATACTAGACATCATTAATACTAGACTCACAGCATTATACTAGATTGACAGCATTAATACTAGACTGACAGCATTAATACTAGACTGACAGCATTAATACTGGACTGACAGCATTAATGCTAGAGTGACAGCATTAATACTGGACTGACAGCATTATACTAGACTGACAGCATTATACTAGACTGACAGCATTAATACTACACACACAGCATTTTACTAGACTGACAGCATTAATACTACTCAAAGCATTAATACTAGACTCACAGCATTATACTAGACTGACAGCATTAATACTAGACTCACAGCATTATACTAGACTGGCAGCATTAATACTAGACTCTTAGCATTATACTAGACAGCATTAATACTAGTCTGACAGCATTATACTAGATTGACAGCATTATACTAGACTCACAGAATTAATACTAGACTCACAGCATTATACTAGATTGTCAGCATTATACTAGACTCAAAGAATTAATACTAGACTGACAGCATTATAATAGACTGACAGTATTAATACTAGACTGACAGCATTAATACTACACAGCAATAATACTACACTCACAGCATTGTACTAGATTGACAGCATTAATGCTACACTCACAGCATTATACTAGACTGAGAGCATTAATACTACTCACAGCATTATACTAGACTGAGAGCATTAATACTAGACGCACAGCATTATACTAGACTGAGAGCATTAGTACTAGACTCTTAGCATTATGCTAGACTGACAGCATTTATACTAGACTGACAGCATTATACTAGACTCACAGTATTAATACTACACTCACAGCTTTATACTAGACTGACAGCATTATACTAGACTGACAGCATTATACTAGACTGACAGCATTATACTAGACTCACAGCATTATACTAGACTCACAGCATTATACTAGACTGACAGCATTATACACGATTGACAGCATTAATACTAGACTCACAGCATTATACTAGACTCACAGCATTATACTAGACTCACAGCATTATACTAGACTCACAGCATTATACACGATTGACAGCATTAATACTAGACTCACAGCATTATACTAGACTGACAGCATTATACACGATTGACAGCATTAATACTAGACTCTTAGCATTATACGAGACTTACAGCATTAATACTAGACTGACAGCATTATACTAGACTGACAGCAATAATACTAGACTGACAGCATTAATACTAGACTCACAGCATTATACTAGAAACAACATTAATACTAGAAGCACAACATTAATAATGGAAGCACAACATTAATACTAGAAACACAACATTAATACTAGAAACAACATTAATTCTAGAAGCACAACATTAATACTAGAAACAACATTAATACTAGAAGCACCACATTAATACTAGAAACACAACATTAATACTAGAAACAACATTAATACTAGAAACACAACATTAATACTAGAAACAACATTAATACTAGAAACAACATTAATACTAGAAACAACATTAATACTTGAAGCACAACATTAATACTAGAAACAACATTAATACTAGAAACACAACATTAATACAAGAAACAACATTAATACTAGAAGCACAACATTAATACTAGAAACAACATTAATACTAGAAGCAAAACATTAATACTAGAAACAACATTAATACTAGAAACAACATTAATAATAGAAGCACAACATTAATACTAGAAACAACATTAATACTAGAAACAACATTAATACTAGAAGCACAACATTAATACTAGAAACAACATTAATACTAGAAGCACAACATTAATACTAGAAACAACATTAATACTAAAAACACAAAATTAATTCTAGAAACAACATTAATACTAGAAGCACAACGTTAATACTAGAAGCACAACATTAATACTAGAAGCACAACATTAATACTAGAAAACATTAATAATAGGAGCACAACATTAATACTAGAAGCACAACATTAATACTAGAAACAACTTTAATACTAGAAGCACAACATTAATACTAGAAAACATTAATAATAGGAGCACAACATTAATACTAGAAGCACAACATTAATACTAGAAACAACATTAATACTAGAAGCACAACATTAATACTAGAAACAACATTAATACTAGAAGCACAACATTAATACTAGAAACAACATTAATACTAAAAACACAAAATTAATTCTAGAAACAACATTAATACTAGAAGCACAACGTTAATACTAGAAGCACAACATTAATACTAGAAGCACAACATTAATACTAGAAACAACATTAATACTAGAAGCACAACATTAATACTAGAATCACAACATTAATACAAGAAGCACAACATTAATACTAGAAACAACATTAATACTAGAAGCACAACATTAATACTAGAAACAACATTAATACTAGAAGCACAACATTATTATTAGAAGCACAACATTAATACTAGAAGCACAACATTAATACTAGAAACACAAGATTAATACTAGAAGCACAACATTAATACTAGAAACACAACGTTAATACTAGAAGCACAACGTTAATACTAGAAACAACGTTAATACTAGAAACAACATTAATACTAGAAACAACATTAATACTAGAAGCACAACATTAATACTAGAAACAACATTAATACTAGAAGCACAACATTAATACTAGAAACACAACATTAATACTAGAAACAACATTAATACTAGAAACAACATTAATACTAGAAACAACATTAATACTAGAAGCACAACATTAATACTAGAAACAGCATTAATACTAGAAGCACAACATTAATACTAGAAGCACAACATTAATGCTAGAAACAACATTAATACTAGAAACACAACATTAATACTAGAAGCACAACATTAATACTAGAAGCACAACAGTAATACTAGAAGCACAACATTAATACTAGAAACACAACATTAATACTAGAAACACAACATTAATACTAGAAGCACAACATTAACACTAGAAGCACAACATTAATACTAGAAGCACAACATTAATACTAGAAGCACAACATTAATACTAGAAGCAGAACATTAGTACTAGAAACAACATTAATACTAGAAACACAACATTAATACTAGAAGCACAACATTAATACTAGAAGCAGAACATTAGTACCAGAAACAACATTAATACTAGAAGCACAACATTAATACTAGAAGCACAACATTAATACTAGAAGCAGAACATTAGTACTAGAAACAACATTAATACTAGTAGCACAACATTAATACTAGAAGCACAACATTAATACTAGAAGCACAACATTAATACTAGAAGCACAACATTAATACTAGAAGCGCAACAGTAATACTAGAAACACAACATTGATACTAGAAGCATGCTGAAACCAGCATTATTACTAGAAGCTCAACGTAATGCGAGCTCAACGTTAATGCTGGAAGCTGGCGATTAATGCTGGAAGCGCAATGTTGTGCTGAGAGCGCAAGCATTAATGCTGGAGAAACGCAATTGTTAATGCTGGGGGCGGCATTGTGCTGACCCAAGAGCATTGAATAACTAAGGCACGGCATTAATGCTGGGCTGAAGCATTGTGCTGAGGCGAGAACGGTGATGCTGGAAAGCGCAAGCATTAATGCTTGGGAAAAATCACAAGCATTAATTGCTAAGAGCCAGCGAGCGGCATTAATGGCTCAGGTGGCAGCAATTAAGTACTGGAAGCTTGGCAATTGTGCTAAGAGCACAGCATTGATGCTGAGCTGTGTGTGCATAGCACAGCGTTGTGCTGACAACGGTGTGCTAGGCGCAGCATTAATTACTAGGAAACACAGCATTGTGCTAGAGCAACGTGTGTGAAGCTGGCATTAATTACTGGACGCACAACGTCCAATTAACTGGTGGCTACAACATTAATGCCTAAGGCACAACATTGAATGCTAGAAACCTTGGCAGTCAATTGTGCTGGAAACTTGGTAACAGTTGATTACTGGGGAAACCTGGCATTGATTACAGAAGCTGCAAGCATTGAATGCTAGAGCACACAAGCATTAATGCTAGTAGCACAGCGGTTAATGCTAGGAAGCCCAGAGCATTGAATGCTAGGAAGCGCAGCAATTGTGCTAGGCTACAGCAACGTTAATGCTAGAAGAACCATTAGGTTCCTGGAGCAATCAAGCATTAATACTAGTGCAACAACTTGTTAATGCTAGAGCACAGCATTGATGCTGGAAGCAAAACCATTAATGGCAGGCTTGAACATTAATACTGGAAGGCTCAACGACAATTGTGAAACCCCTGGGCATTAATACTAAATGCAAGCGTTGAATGCATAAGAGCTCGAAGCGTTAATGCTAGAGAACATAACATTAATACTAGAAACACAACATTAATACTAGAAACAACATTAATACTAGAAACAACATTAATACTAGAAGCACAACATTAATACTAGAAGCACAACATTAATACTAGAAACAACATTAATACTAGAAGCACAACATTAATACTAGAAACAACATTAATACTAGAAGCACAACATTAATACTAGAAGCACAACAATAATACTAGAAACAACTTTAATACTAGAAGCACAACATTAATTCTAGAAACAACATTAATACTAGAAGCACAACATTAATACTAGAATCACAACAATAATACTAGAAGCACAACATTAATACTAGAAACAACATTAATACTAGAAGCACAACATTAATACTAGAAGCACAACATTAATACTAGAAGCACAACATTAATACTAGAAGCACAACAATAATACTAGAAACAACATTAATACTAAAAGCACAAAATTAATACTAGAAGCACAACATTAATACTAGAAACAACATTAATACTAGAAACAACATTAATACTAGAAACAACATTAATACTAGAAGCACAACATTAATACTAGAAACAACATTAATACCAGAAGAACAACATTAATACTAGAAGCACAACATTAATACTAGAAAGAGCATTAATACTAGAAACAACATTAATACTAGAAACAACATTAATACTAGAAACAACATTAATACTAGAAGCACAACATTAATACTAGAAATAGCATTAATACTAGAAGCACAACATTGATACTAGAAGCACAACATTAATACTAGAAGCCCAACATTAATACTAGAAGTTCAACATTAATACTAGAAACATAATATTAATACTAGAAACATAATATTAATACTAGAAACAACATTAATACTAGAAACAACATTAATACTAGAAACACAACATTAATACTAGAAACAACATTAATACTAGAAGCACAACATTAATACTAGAAGCACAACATTAATACAAGAAGTTCAACATTAATACTGGAAACACAACATTAATACTAGAAACAACATTAATACTAGAAACACAACATTAATACTAGAAACAACATTAATACTAGAAGCACAACATTAATACTAGAAGCACAACATTAATACAAGAAGTTCAACATTAATACTGGAAACACAACATTAATACTAGAAACAACATTAATACTATTAATACTAGAAACAACATTAATACTAGAAACACAACATTAATACTAGAAACACAACATTAATACTAGAAGCACAACATTAATACTAGAAGCACAACATTAATACTAGAAGCACAACACTTATACTAGAAACACAACATTAATACTTGAAGCACAACATTAATACTAGAAACACAACATTAATACTTGAAGCACAACATAAATACTAGAAACACAACATTAATACTAGAAAAAACATTAATACTTGAAACACAACATTAATACTAGAAACACAACATTAATATTATAAACAACATTAATACTAGAAGCACAACATTAATACTAGAAGCACAACATTAATACTAGAAGCACAACATTAATACTAGAAACACAACATTAATACTAGAAGCACAACATTAATACTAGAAAAAACATTAATACTTGAAACACAACATTAATACTAGAAACACAACATTAATACTAGAAAAAACATTAATACTTGAAACACAACATTAATACTAGAAACACAACATTAATACTAGAAACACAACATTAATACTAGAAACACAACATTAATACTAGAAAAAACATTAATACTTGAAACACAACATTAATACTTGAAACACAACATTAATACTAGAAACACAACATTAATACTAGAAACACAACATTAATACTAGAAAAAACAATACTTGAAACACAACATTAATACTAGAAACACAACATTAATACTAGAAACACAACATTAATACTAGAAAAAACATTAATACTTGAAACACAACATTAATACTAGAAACACAACATTAATACTAGAAACACAACATTAATACTAGAAACACAACATTAATACTAGAAAAAACATTAATACTTGAAACACAACATTAATACTTGAAACACAACATTAATACTAGAAACACAACATTAATACTAGAAACACAACATTAATACTAGAAAAAACATTAATACTTGAAACACAACATTAATACTAGAAACACAACATTAATACTAGAAACACAACATTAATACTAGAAAAAACATTAATACTTGAAACACAACATTAATACTAGAAACACAACATTAATACTAGAAACACAACATTAATACTAGAAAAAACATTAATACTTGAAACACAACATTAATACTAGAAACACAACATTAATATTATAAACAACATTAATACTAGAAGTTCAACATTAATACTAGAAGCACAACATTAATACTAGAAGTTCAACATTAATACTAGAAGCACAACATTAATACTAGAAACACAACATTAATACTAGAAGCACAACATTAATACTAGAAACAACGTTAATACTAGAAACACAACATTAATACTAGAAGCACAACATTAATACTAGAAGCTCAACATTAATACTAGAAACAACGTTAATACTAGAAACACAACATTAATACTAGAAACACATTAATACTAGAAACACAACGTTAATACTAGAAACACAACATTAATACTAGAAGCACAACATTAATTCTAGAAGCACAACATTAATACTAGAAGCACAACATTAATACTAGAAGCACAACATTAATACTAGAAGTTCAACATTAATACTAGAAATTCAACATGAATACTAGAAGTTCAACATTAATACTAGAAGCACAACATTAATACTAGAAGTTCAACATTAATACTAGAAGTTCAACATTAATACTAGAAGCACAACATTAATACTAGAAGTTCAACATTAATACTAGAAGCACAACATTAATACTAGAAGTTCAACATTAATACTAGAAGTTCAACATTAATACTAGAAGCACAACATTAATACTAGAAGTTCAACATTAATACTAGAAGTTCAACATTAATACTAGAAGTTCAACATTAATACTAGAAGCAAAACATTAATACTAGAAGCACAACATTAATACTAGAAGTTCAACATTAATACTAGAAGCACAACATTAATACTAGAAGCACAACATTAATACTAGAAGTTCAACATTAATACTAGAAGCACAACATTAATACTAGAAGCACAACATTATTACTAGAAGTTCAACATTAATACTAGAAGTTCAACATTAATACTAGAAGCACAACATTAATACTAGAAGCACAACATTAATACTAGAAGCACAACATTAATACTAGAAGCACAACATTAATACTAGAAACACAACATTAATACTAGAAGCACAACATTAATACTAGAAACACAACATTAATACTAGAAACACAACAGTAATACTAGAAGCACAACATTAATACTAGAAACACAACATTAATACTAGAAGCACAACATTAATACCAGAAGCACAACATTAATACTAGAAACACAACATTAATACTAGAAACACAACAGTAATATTAGAAGCACAACATTAATACTGGAAGTTCAACATTAATACTAGAAACACAACATTAATACTAGAAGCACAACATTAATACTGGAAGTTCAACATTAATACAAGAAACACAACATTAATACTAGAAACACAACATTAATACTAGAAACACAACATTAATACTAGAAGCACAACATTAATACTAGAAGCACAACATTAATACTAGAAACACAACATTAATACTAGAAACACAACATTAATACTAGAAGCACAACATTAATACTGGAAGTTCAACATTAATACTAGAAACACAACATTAATACTAGAAACAACATTAATACTAGAAACACAACATTAATACTGGAAGCACAACATTAATACTAGAAACACAACATTAATACTAGAAACACAACATTAATACTAGAAGCACAACATTAATACTAGTAGCACAACATTAATACTAGAAGCACAACATTAATACTAGAAACAGCATTAATACTAGAAGCACAACATTAATACTAGAAACAACATTAATACTAGACGCACAACATTAATTCTTGAAGCACAACATTATTACTAGAAACATAACATTAATACTAGAAACAGCATTAATACTAGAAACACAACATTAATACTAGAAACACAACATTAATACTAGTAACACAGCATTAATACTAGAAGCACAACATTAATACTAGAAACACAACATTAATACTAGAAACACAACATTAATACTAGAAACACAACATTAATACTAGTAACACAGCATTAATACTAGAAGCACAACATTAATACTAGAAACACAACATTAATACTAGAAACACAACATTAATACTAGAAACACAACATTAATACTAAAAGCACAACATTAATACTAGAAAGAACATTAATACTAGAAACACAACATTAATACTAGAAGCACAACATTAATACTAGAAACACAACATTAATACTAGAAGCACAACATTAATACTAGAAACACAACATTAATACTAGAAGCACAACATTAATACTAGAAGCACAACATTAATACTAGAAGCACAACATTAATACTAGAAACACAACAATAATACTAGAAACAACATTAATACTAGAAGCACAACATTAATACTAGAAGCACAACATTAATACTAGAAACACAACATTAATACTAGAAACACAACATTAATACTAGAAGCACAACATTAATACTAGAAGCACAACATTAATACTAGAAGCACAACATTAATACTAGAAGCACAACATTAATACTAGAAACACAACATTAATACTAGAAACAACATTAATACTAGAAACACAACATTAATACTAGAAACAACATTAATACTAGAAGCACAACATTAATACTAGAAACACAACATTAATACTAGAAGCACAACATTAATACTAGAAACACAACATTAATACTAGAAGCACAACATTAATACTAGAAACAACATTAATACTAGAAGCACAACATTAATACTAGAAGCACAACATTAATACTAGAAGCACAACATTAATACTAGAAACAACGTTAATACTAGAAACACAACATTAATACTAGAAACAACATTAATACTAGAAGCACAACATTAATACTAGAAGCACAACATTAATACTAGAAACAACATTAATACTAGAAACACAACATTAATACTAGAAACACAACATTAATACTAGAAACACAACATTAATACTAGAAGCACAACATTAATACTAGAAGCACAACATTAATACTAGAAGCACAACATTAATACTAGAAGCGCAACATTAATACTAGTAGCACAACATTAATACTAGAAGCACAACGTTAATACTAGAAGCACAACATTAATACTAGTAGCACAACATTAATACTAGAAACACAACATTAATACTAGAAGCACAACATTAATACTAGAAACAACATTAATACTAGAAACACAACATTAATACTAGAAGCACAACATTAATACTAGAAACAACATTAATACTAGAAACACAACATTAATGCTAGAAACAACATTAATACTAGAAACACAACATTAATACTAGAAACACAACATTAATACTAGAAACACAACATTAATACTAGAAACAACATTAATACTAGAAACACAACATTAATACTAGAAACACAACATTAATACTAGAAACACAACATTAATACTAGAAACAACATTAATACTAGAAACAACATTAATAGTAGAAACACAACATTAATACTAGAAACACAACATTAATACTAGAAACACAACATTAATACTAGAAACAACATTAATACTAGAAACACAACATTAATAGTAGAAACACAACATTAATACTAGAAACAACATTAATACTAGAAACACAACATTAATACTAGAAGCACTACAGTAATACTAGAAACACAACATTAATACTAGAAACACAGCATTAATACTAGACACACAACATTAATACTAGAAGCACAACATTAATACTAGAAGCACAACATTAATACTAGAAACACAACATTAATACTAGAAGCAAAACATTAATACTAGAAACACAACATTGATACTAAAAACAACATTAATACTTGAAACAACATTAATACTAGAAGCACAACATTAAAACAGTAAGAATTGGTCTTTATAGTCATTGGGTGAGGTACACATCAACAGTCATCAAATTTCAACTTGAGACACCTAAAGTGGAGGAGTGTAGCAAATATTGTTTTAGGAAAGATCACCGCAGGAGGCTGCTCAGATGAAAATTCACACACACACGAGATATTAAATCTCTGCACCAAATTCACCTTAAACCAGCAATATTAGAGCCTCCAAAACTAGAAAATACGCTTATCGTCACTAACAACGACGATCTGATACCAGATAGAACCGTATCAAGGACTACACTCAGATCACAACATAATAGAGGTACAGACATGTATGCACAGGGCTCCTGACCAGCAAAATGTGATTAGTCATGAGGGTGTCGTCACAAAATTTAACTTCAATAACAAAAACATACAACAGGAACAAGTCAGCCATCTCCTAAATGAAATAAGCTGGGAAGATATCCTAAACAACACGGATCCGAACCTTTGCTTATAAAAAATTAACCCTCTGGTTCTTGAGGTCTGCTCAAGGCACATTCCATTAAGAAAAAGAAAGAGAAGATGTAAACAGGAGAGAGACGCTCCTTATACAGACGAAGGCGAAGAATCACAGGGCTGCTGAGACGGGCCAATATGTCTGAAATATGAAGGGAGGCACTGGTCACTGAAATAACAAATATCGAGCTTAAGCTGAAGAAATCTTACAGGAGAGCTAAAAGCCATAAAGGAAATTGAAAAAAAAACTTCTAAAGGAAAAACAACATCCAGTATTGGGTCTTTGCTTAGGCGAGATGGGACGTACACAGATGACAGCAAATAAATGAGTGAGATACTAAAGTCACAATGCGACTCAGTGTTCAGTAAGCCGTTAACCAGACTAAGGGTCAACACTCTAAGTGAATTCTTTATGAACGAGACCCAAAATTTGGTCGTCTCAAAAAATCTCTGATATTATCCGAACACCACAAGATTTTGAAAAGGCAATAAATGATATGCCCATGCACTCTGCCCCAGGCCCAGACTCCTGGAATTCCGTGTTCATCAGGAACTGCAAGAAGCCCTTGTCACGTGCCTTCAGCATTCTACGGAGAGGGAGCATGGACACAGGGGTCGTCCCACATTCACTAAAAACAACAGACATAGCCTCACTCTACAAAGGTGGCAGTACAGCAATTGCAAAGAACTCTAGACAGATAGTAACATCCCACATCATAAAAATCTTTGAAGGGGTTCTAAGAAGCAAGATCGCCAGCCACCTAGATACCCATCAGTTACACAACCCAGGGGAACACGGGTTTAGAGCAGGTCGCTCCTGCCTGTCCCAGCTACTGGACCATTATGACAAGGTCCTGGATGCTATTGAGGATAAACAAAATGCAGATGTATGCACAGACTTTGCAAAAGCCTTCGACAAGTGTAATAGCGCACAAAATGCGTGATAAAGGAATAACAGGAAAAGTTGGTAGATGGATCTGTAACTTCCTAACAAATAGAACACAGAGTAATCGTAAACAGAGTCAAGTCCGAGGCAGCTACGGTGAAAAGCTCTGTTCCACAAGGCACAGTACTCTCCCATCCCATTCCTCATCCTCGTATCTGACATATGGATGACACCCGAATTGACATGACAGTGTCCTCCATTGAAGACACTGCAAGACTTCAAGCGAACATCAACCAAATCTTCAAATGGGCCACTCAAAACAATATGAAGTTAAATGAAGAGAAATTTCAAATGCTCAGATATGGAAAATTTGAGAAAATTAAAACTGTATCAGGGTATACAATAAATTCTAACCATACAATAGAGCGAAAAAGTAATGTGAAGGACCTGGGAGTGATGTCAGAAGATCTCACCTTCAAAAACCACAACAATGTATCTACTGCATCTGCTAGAAAAATGGTAGGATGAATAATGAGAACCTTCAAAACAAGGGATGCCAAGCCCATGATGATTCTCTTCAAATAGCTTGTTCTCTCTAGGCTGGAATACTGTTGTACACTAACTACCCCCTTCAAGACAGGCGGAATTGCTGACCTGGAGAATGTACAAATAACTTTTATGGCACATATAAGTACGATAAGGCACCTAAATTACTGGGAATGGTTGAAGTCCCTTGATTTGTATTCCCTGGAACGCAGGCGAGTGAGATGCATAATATACACTTGGAAAATCCTAGAGGAATTAGTACCAAACTTGCGCACGAAAATCACTCCCTATGATAGCAAAAGACTCGGCAGGAGATGCAACATTCCCAAAAAGAAAAGCAGGGGCGCCACGAATACACTGAGAGACAACACAATAAGTGTCAGGGGTCCAAGACTGTTCAACTGCCTCCCAGCATACATAAGGGGAATTACCAATAGACTCCTGGCTGTCTTCAAGAAGGCACTGAACAGGCACGTACAGTCAGTACCTGACCAGCTGGGCTGTGTAACCACAGCCCAGCTGGTCAGGTACTGTCAGTTTACGTGCTTCAGTTTGCGTGCGGTCAGCAGTAACAGCCTGGTTGATCAGACCCTGCTCCACCACGAGGCCTGGTCTCAGAACGGGCCGCGGGGGCGTTGACCCCCGAAATCTTCTCCAGGTAAATAAGCGTGAGGCTGTATTACAACGTTTGGCTCTAGGAGCGCTGTATCAGCTTGTGCGAAACGTCTTAATAATAACGCTTAAAGATGGTTATTAAAGCTGCTTCACATGTCCGTGTCGTCCTGTGGGTTCGTTTTGTCTAATACATAGTTATGCCTGGCATAGTTGAGGGCGACAACAGGTCAGTTCTGGTGTACCTTCGTTCGTTGAAAGCGAAGGTAATGTAAGCGTAGGTATCGTCTTGGCTAGGTTCATTGTTTATTTCTGTAGTGGAAGTCAGCGCCTGTACCCTGCACTGGGATGGATGACTTGCTGCTCCTGCAACTGTAACATAGCAGTCATCCTGCCGTGTATTAATGATACAGCTACTGTGATACCGAGCCATATTAACACAGCCCCACACGCACCTGCTGCACCTGTTCACCTAGCAGTAAATTTTATATATATATATATATATATATATATATATATATATATATATATATATATATATATATATATATATATATATATATATATATATATATATATAGTTTTTGTGAAAAATATGTAAAATCTACTTTAATAAAGAAACAAGAAGGAAATATTAAAAAAATGGTCTTAATTAACAATTTTGCAAATGACAGGAAACTAATTTGAAATATTCGGCATAATGTTGTGTTTGACGAGGCTTGTTCGTACAGTGGTCCACTACGCTTGTGGTTGGTAAGGAGTGTTTATACAGTGATACACTACAAGCGCTTGTGTTTGGTAAGTGTTGGCGCTTGTGTAGGATGAGTGTAGTACAGTGATACACTACAATTATTGATGATGAGTGTACTAAACGGAAAAAATTACATCCGGGTGTAACACCAGTGACTAGGATAGTGAGGAGAACATATAGCGTGTGTGTGTGTATATAACTCAGTCCACTACAGTGGTCGATCCACAGCAGCAGTCGATCCACAGCAGCAGTCGATTCCCAGCAGCGGTCGATCCACAGCAGCAGTCGATCCACAGCAGCGGTCGATCCACAGCAGCAGTCGATCCACAGCCGCGGTCGATCCACAGCAGCGGTCGATCCACAGCAGCAGTCGATCCACAGCAGCAGTCGATCCACAGCCGCGGTCGATCCACAGCAGCGGTCGATCCACAGCAGCAGTCGATCCACAGCAGCAGTCGATCCACAGCAGCGGTCGATCCACAGCAGCAGTCGATCCACAGCAGCAGTCGATCCACAGCCGCGGTCGATCCACAGCAGCGGTCGATCCACAGCAGCGGTCGATCCACAGCGGCGGTCGATTCCCAGCAGCGGTCGATCCACAGCGGCGGTCGATCCGTAGCATCGGTCGATCCACAGCATCGGTCGATCCACAAAAGTGGCCGGCACAATGTATCGCAATGTAAAAATCCCGAAGCCCAAGCCGCCTCCTGACTTTGCTGAGTGCTTCGACATCGACACTCCTGACGTCAACTTCGGAGACTCCGTCTCACACTGGTTCAATGATGCTGTTCACCTAGCCAAGCTTAAACACCAGCCACGACGACGCAAAGTATGTACGTGTGGGCACTCCTGCCCTGACCACCCTAGTGTGTGTGGATACCCCTGCCCTGACCACCCTAGTGTGTGTGGATACCCCTGCCCTGACCACCCTAGTGTGTGTGGATACCCCTGCCCTGACCACCCTAGTGTGTGTGGATACCCCTGCCCTGACCACCCTAGTGTGTAGATACCCCTGCCCTGACCACCCTAGTGTGTGTGGATACCCCGGCCCTGACCACCCTAATGTGTGTGGATACCCCTGCCCTGACCACCCTAGTGTGTGGATACCCCTGCCCTGACCACCCTAGTGTGTGGATACCCCTGCCCTGACTACCCTAGTGTGTGTGGACACCCCTGCCCTGACCACCCTAATGTGTGTGGATACCCCTGCCCTGACCACCCTAGTGTGGACACCTCTGAACTAACCACCCTAGTGTGTGTGGATACCCCTGCCCCGACCACCCTAGTGTGTGTGGATACCCCTGCCCTGACCACCCTAGTGTGTGTGGATACCCCTGCCCTGACCACCCTAGTGTGTGGATACCCCTGCCCTGACCACCCTAGTGTGTGTGGACACCCCTGCCCTGACCACCCTAATGTGTGTGGATACCCCTGCCCTGACCACCCTAGTGTGGACACCTCTGAACTAACCACCCTAGTGTGTGTGGATACCCCTGCCCTGACCACCCTAGTGTGTGTGGATACCACTGCCCTGACCACCCTAGTGTGTGTGGATACCCCTGCCCTGACCACCCTAGTGTGTGGATACCCCTGCCCTGACCACCCTAGTGTGTGTGGATACCCCTGCCCTGACCACCCTAGTGTGGACACCTCTGAACTAACCACCCTATGTGGTACCCCCTGCCCTGACCACCCTAGTGTGTGTGGATACCCCTGCCCTGACCACCCTAGTATGTGTGGATACCCCTGCCCTGACCACCCTAGTGTGTGTGGATACCCCTGCCCTGACTACCCTAGTGTGTGTGGACACCCCTGCCCTGACCACTCTAGTGTGTATGGATACCCCTGCCCTGACCACCCTAGTGTGGACACCTCTGAACTAGCCACCCTCTGTGGTCACCCCCTGCCCTACCACCCTAGTGTGTGTGTGAACACCCCTGCCCTGATCACCTTAGTGTGGACACCTCTGAACTAACCACCCTATGTGGTCACCCCCTGCCCTGACCACCCTAGTGTGTGGACACCCCTGCCCTGACCATCCTAGTGTGTGTGGACCCCTGCCCTGACCACCCTAGTGTTTGGACACCCCTGCCCTGACCACCCTAGTGTGAGGGCACTCCTGCCCTGACCACCCTAGTATGAGGGCACCCCTGCGTTGACCACCCTAGTGTGAGGGCACTCCTGCCCTGACCACCCTAGCGTGAGGGCACTCCTACCCTGACCACCCTAGTGTGTGGACACACCTGTGCTGATCCTAGTGTGAGGGGGAGGCACTCCTGCACTGATCCTAGTGTGAGGGGGGCACCCTTGCACTGACCCTGGTGTGTGGGCACTCCTCCACTGACTACCCTAGTGTGTGTGTGTGTACTCACCTAGTTGAGGTTGCAGGGGTCGGGTCCAAGCTCCTTTGTGTGTGTGTGTGTGTGTGTGTGTGTGTGTGTATGTATATGTGTATGTGTGTGTGTACTCACCTAATTGTACTCACCTAATTGTGGTTGCAGGGGTCGAGACTCAGCTCCTGGCCCCGCCTCTTCACTGATCGCTACTGGATCCTCTCTCTCTCTGCTTCCTGAGCTTTGTCATACCTCTTCTTAAAACTATGTATGGTTCCTGCCTCCACTACTTCACTTGCTAGGCTATTCCACTTGCT
>NC_091300.1:24526151-24566151 GCF_038502225.1 Cherax quadricarinatus | reverse complement strand
TGTGGTACTGTGTCACAAGCCTTCTTACAGTTAAGAGAATGTAATCTACCATCTCTAAAACATATCTAAAACCGCGTGTGTGTGTCTGTACTCGCCTATTCGTCCTCACCTATTTGTAGTTGCAGGGGGCTAGTCATAGCTCCTGGCCCCGTATCTTCGTTGTTCGCTACTAGGTTCACTCTCTACCTTCTCCACGAGCTTTATCGGACCTCTTCTTAAACTATGTATGGATCCTGCCTTCACTACATCACTCTCCAGATTGTTCCACTTCCTGACAACTCTGTGACTGAATAAATACTTCCTGCCATATCTGTGACTCATCTGAATTTTCAACTTCCAGCTGTAACCCTCTTGTTGCTTTGTCCCATCTCTGAAACATTCTGTCCCTGTCCACCTTGTCAATTCCTCTTAGTATTTTATATATCATTATCATGTTCTCCCTATTCCTCCTGTCCTCCAGTGTCGTCAGGTTGATTTCCTTTAACCTCTCCTCGTATGGCATACCCCTAAGTTCCGAAACTAGTCTGTTGTAAATCGTTGAACTTTCTCTAATTTCTTTCTGACCAGGTGTGGGTTCCATAATGGTGCTGCATACTCCAATATGGCCCTGACGTACACGGTGTACAGTGTCTTGAATGACTCCTTACTTAGATGTCGAAACTGTTATTAGGTTTGCCAGGCGCCCTTATGCTACAGAAGTTATTTGGTTCGATGTTCGCCTCAGATGTGCTCGGTATGATGCTCACCCCAGAATCCTTTTCCTTGGGCGAGTTTTGCAGCCTTTGACCTCTTAGGCTGTGTTTCGTCTGCGTTCATCTTTGTCCTTCCCCAAACTTCGTGACTTTTCACTTGCTGGGGTTAAACTCCAGGAGCCATTTGTCGGACCAGGCTTTCAGCCTGTCCAGATCTCCTTGTAGACTTACCTGATCCTCGTCCACTTGTATTCTCCTCATCAGTTTCACATCGTCTGCGAACAGGGACACCTCTGAAGCTATCCCTTCTATCATGTCATTCACATATACTTGAGACAGCAGTGGACCTAGGACTGACCCTTGTGGAACCCCGAATCGACACATACACTCACTCTGACACCTCGTCACGTATCAGCACTCGTTTCCTTCCTGTCAGGTATTCCCTGATCCGTCGAAGTACTTTCCCTGCTATTCCTGCCTGTTCCTCTAGCTTTTCAACCAGTGTCTTGTGTGGTACTTTATCGAAAGCCTTCTTACAGTTCAAGAAGATACAGTTTACCCATCCCTCTCTCTCTCTCTCTCTCTCTCTCTCTCTCTCTCTCTCTCTCTCTCTCTCTCTCTCTCTCTCTCTCTCTCTCTCTCTCTCCTGTCTTACTTCTGTTACCCTACCGTAGAATGCCAGTAGATTTGTGATGCAGGATTTTCCTTCCTTGAAAGTCGTGCTGGCTATCGTGTATAAGCCCGTTCCTTTCTAGGTGCTTCACCATTCTTCTCATGTCAGACACACACGTCTGTTGTTTAATGCTGCCTGTCCGCCTCCTTTCTTAAAAATTGGGACTACTTTTGTGTGTGTTTGTTGTTGTTGTTGTTGTTGTTGTCATTTGTTAAAGACACTTGTCGATAGACACTTGACCTGTGTGTGTGTGTGTGTGTGTGTGTGTGTGTGTGTGTGTGTGTGTGTGTGTGTGTGTGCTTCGGGTCAGATTTTGCTTTCGCTGCTGTCATTTTCGTATTGTCGTTGGGCCTTCCTTCTTAACTGTGCATATTCATTTCTGGCTCTACGACTGCTCTCCTTATTCTCCTGGGTCATTTGCCTTCTATACTTCTTCCATTCCTTAGCACACTTGGTTTTGGCCTTCCTACACCTTAGGGTGGACCAGGGGCTCATCCTGGCTTTTTCATTATTCCTGTTACCCTTGGGTATAAACCTCTCCTTAGCTTCCTTGCATATTGTTGTCACATATTCCATTATCTCGTTTACTGACTTCCCCCACAGTTCTCTGTCCCACTGAACACCATTCAGGAAGTTCTTCATTCCCGCGTAGTCTCCCATCTTGTAGTTTGGCTTCATTCGTCTGCCTCTTCCTGCTCCCCCCCCCTCTTGTAACTCTACTGTGTATTCGAATCTTAAAACCACATAATCGCTGGCCCCAAGGGGTCTTTCATGTGTGATGTCCTCAATATCTGCACTACTTAAGATGAATACTAGGTCCAGTCTCGCTGGTTCATCATCTGTTCTCTCTCTGGTAGTGACCCTTACGTGTTGGTATATGAAGTTTTCCAGTACCACCTCCATCTTAGCCCTCCACCTTTCTTGGCCCCATGTGGTTCCAAGTTCTCCCAATCGATTTCCTTGTGTGTGTTAGTTTACCATTCTCTCCTAAGCACACGTCGATTAGACACTAGGCCTGTTGTATATGCGCGCGCGCGCGCGCGCGTGTGTGTGTGTATACTCGCCTAGTTGTACTCACCTAGTTGAGGTTGCAGGGGTTGAGTCCAAGCTCCTGGCCCCGCCTCTTCACTGGTCGCTACTAGGTCACTCTCCCTGAACCGTGAGCTTTATATTACCTCTGCTTAAAGCTATGTATGGATCCTGCCTTCACTACATCGCTTCCTAAACTATTCCACTTTCTGACTGTGGCTGAAGAAATACTTTCTAACATCCCTGTGATTCATCTGTGTCTTCAACTTCCAACTGTGTCCCCTTGTTGCTGTGTCCCATCTCTGGAACATCCTGTCTTTGTCCACCTTGTCAATTCCTCTCAGTATTTTGTATGTCGTTGTTATGTCCCCCCTGTCTCTCCTGTCCTCCAGTGTCGTCAGGTTAATTTCCCTTAACCTCTCCTCGTAGGATACCTCTTAGCTCTGGGACTAGTCTTGTTGCAAACCTTTGCACTTTCTCTAGTTTCTTTACGTGCTTGGTTAGGTGTGGGTTCCAGACTGGTGCCGCATACTCCAATATGGTCCTAACGTACACTGTGTACAGGGTCCTGAACGATTCCTTATTAGGATGTCGGAATGCTGTTCTGAGGTTTGCTAGGCACCCATATGCTGCAGCAGTTATTTGGTTGATGTGCGCTTCAGGAGATGTGCCTGGTGTTATACTCACCCCAAGATCTTTTTCCTTGAGTGAGGTTTGTAGTCTCTGGCCCCCTAGACTGTATTCTGTCTGCAGTCTTTGCCCTTCCCCAATCTTCATGACTTTGCACTTGGTGGGGTTGAACTTCAGGAGCCAATTGCTGGATCAGGTCTGCAGCCTGTCCAGATCCCTTTGTAGTTCTGCCTGGTCTTCGATCGAATGAATTCTTCTCATCAACTTCACGTCATCTGCAAACAGGGACACTTCGGAGTCTATGCCTTCCGTTATGTCGTTCACAAATACCAGAAACAGCACTGGTTCTAGGACTGACCCCTGTGGGACCCCGCTGGTCACAGGTGCCCACTCTTTCACCTCGCCACGTACCATGACTCGCTGCTGTCTTCCTGACAAGTATTCCCTGATCCATTGTAGTGCCTTCCCTGTTATCCCTGCTTGGCACTCCAGTTTTTGCACTAATCTCTTGTGTGGAACAGTGCCAAACGCCTTCTTGCAATCCAAGAAAATGCAATCCACCCACCCCTCTCTCTCTTGTCTTACTACTGTCACCATGTCGTAGAACTCCAGTAGGTTTGTGACACAGGATTTCCCGTCCCTGAAACCATGTTGGCTGCTGTTGATGGGATCATTCCTTTCTAGGTGTTCCACCACTCTTCTCCTGATAATCTTCTCCAAGACTTTGCATACTATACATGTTAGTGACACTGGTCTGTAGTTTAGTGCTTCATGTCTGTCTCCTTTTTTAAAGATTTGGACTACATTTGCTGTCTTCCATGCCTCAGGCAATCTCCCTGTTTCGATAGATGTATTGAATATTGTTGTTAGGGGTACACATAGCGCCTCTGCTCCTTCTCTCAGGACCCATGGAGAGATGTTATCTGGCCCCATTGCCTTTGAGGTATCTAGCTCACTCAGAAGCCTCTTCACTTCTTCCTTGGATGTGTGTACTGTGTCCAGCACTTGGTGGTGAACCCCACCTCTCCGTCTTTCTGGAGCCCCTTCTGTCTCCTCTGTGAACACTTCTTTGAATCTCTTGTTGATTTCCTCACATACTTCACGGTCATTTCTTGTTGTCTCTCCTCCTTCCTTCCTTAGCCCGATTACCTGGTCCTTGACTATTGTTTCCCTCCTGGTGTGGTTGTATAACAGCTTTGGGTCAGATTTGGCTTTCGCTGCTATATCGTTTTCATATTGTCGTTAGGCCTCCCTTATCTTTGCATATTCATTTCTGGCTCTACGACTGCTCTCCTTATTCTCCTGGGTCCTTTGCCTTCTATATTTCTTCCATTCCCTAGCACACTTCGTTTTTGCCTTCCTGCACCTTTGGGTGAACCAAGGGCTCATCCTGGCTTTTTCATTATTCCTGTTACCCTTGGGTACAAACCTCTCCTCAGCCTCCTTGCACATGGTTGTTACATATTCCATCATCTCATTAACTGGCTTCCCTGCCAGTTCTCTGTCCCACTGAATCCCGTTCAGGAAGTTCCTCATTCCCGTGTAGTCCCCTTTCTTGTAGTTTGGCTTCGTTCGCCCTGGCCTTCCTGCTTCCCCCTCCACTTGTAGCTCTACTGTGTATTCGAAGCTTAAAACCACATGATCGCTGGCCCCAAGGGGTCTTTCATATGTGATGTCCTCAATATCTGCACTACTCAAGGTGAATACTAGGTCCAGTCTTGCTGGTTCATCCTCTCCTCTCTCTCTTGTAGTGTCCCTTACGTGTTGGTACATGAAGTTTTCCAGTACCACCTCCATCATCTTAGCCCTTCATGTATCTTGGCCCCCATGTGGCTCCAAGTTCTCCCAATCGATTTCCTTGTGCTTAAAGTCACCCATTATCAGGAGCTTTGCCCTGCATGCATGAGCTCTTCTGGCCACTGCAGCCAGTGTGTCAAGCATCGCTCTATTACTCTCATCATACTCTTGCCTTGGCCTCCTGCTGTTCTGTGGTGGGTTATACATCACTGCAATTACCATTTTGGGACCTCCAGAGTGAAGCGTTCCTGCTATGTAATCGCTTGCTTCTCCGCTGTCTCCTCTCTCCAGCTCATCAAAATTCCATCGGTTTTTGATCAGCAGTGCCACTCCTCCACCCCCCCTGTTCCCTCTGTCTTTCTTCAGGATCTGGTATCCCGTTGGAAAGATGGCATCTGTTATCATACCTGTGAGCTTGGTTTCTGTGAGAGCTATGATGTCCGGTGATGCCTCTTTGACTCTTTCGTGCCACTCCTCCCACTCGTGTGTGTGTGTGTGTGTGTGCACTCACCTAGTTGGGGTTGCAGGGGTCGAGTCCTAGCTCCTGGCCCCGCCTCTTCACTGGTCGCTACTAGGTCACTCTCCCTGAACCGTGAGCTTTATCATACCTCTGCTTAAAGCTATGTATGGATCCTGCCTCCACTACATCGCTTCCCAAACTATTCCACTTTCTGACTACTCTGTGGCTGAAGAAATACTTCTTAACATCCCTGTGATTCATCTGTGTCCTCAACTTCTAACTGCGTCTCCTTGTTGCTGTGTCCCATCTCTGGAACATCCTGTCTTTGTCCACCTTGTCAATTCCTCTCAGTATTTTGTATGTCGCTATCATGTCCCCCCCTATCTCTCCTGTCCTCCAGTGTCGTCAGGTCGATTTCCCTTAACCTCTCCTCGTAGGACATACCTCTTAGCTCTGGGACTAGTCTTGTTGCAAACCTTTGCACTTTCTCTAGTTTCTTTACGTGCTTGGCTAGGTGTGGGTTCCAAACTGTGTGTGTGTGTGTGTGTGTGTGTGTGTCTACTCACCTATTTGTACTCATCTATTTGTGGTTGCAGGGGTCGATTCATAGCTCCTGGCCTCGCCTCTTCACTGATCGCTACTAGTAGGTTCTGTGTGTGTGTGTGTGTGTGTGTGTGTGTGTGTGTGTGTATGTGTGTGTGTGTGTGTGTGTGTGTGTGTGTGTGTGTGTGTGTGTGTGTGTGTGTGTGTGTGTGCATGTATGTATGTGTGTATGTTTATGCGTGCTCACCGATGTGTGGTGCGTGTGTGTGCCGCCAGAGGGCTGGCGCGGGTATGTGGCTGTGCTGGCCGGGTTATTTTGGAGTGAGTGGAGGTGCCCATGTCTAAGGCGGCCCCTCTCGCACGCATGGGCACTTTGAAGCCCACGGTGGAGCTCAGGGATACAGTGGGCTGTAGCGTATTGCTTGTGAAGTGGAATGTGTAGCAAGTGACAAGTGTAGAGGGGGTAAGAGTGTAGGTGTTGTTGAAGCGAGCTTCCTGCAGCCTGCCCGGGTGTAGGCAGTTACAGCAAGGTGTACACGATATTACTGCTACCTGCTGTACCTTGCCAGCGTGATCCTGGGGATACAAAGACACATATGGCTGCTGTGGCCCTGTGCCCACTACACACCTGGCTTCTGTGGCCCTGTGCCCACTACACACCTGGCTTCTGTGGCCCTGTGCCCACTACATACCTGGCTTCTGTGGCCCTGTGCCCACTACACACCTGGCTGCTGTGGCTTCATGCCCACTACACAAATACACTAACTGTTTTTTTGTGGTTTCTTTGATGTGAATGTGATTAAGTGGCTGGTCTCCTGGAGATGTAGTGATGTGTCCGTGACCTCAGGTAACACGGGGTCACGCGTCCTGGAAGTGTAGCAATCCGTCCGTGACCTTAGTTAACACGGGGTCACGCGTCCTAGAGGTGTAGCAATCCGTCCGTGACCTCCAGCAACACGGGGTCACGCGTACTGGAGATACAGTAATCCGTCCGTGGCCTCCAGCAACACGGGGTCACGCGTCCTGGAGGTGTATCAATCCGTCCGTGACCTCCAACAAGACGGGGTCACGCTTCCTGGAGGTGTAGTGATCTGTCCGTGACCTCAGGTAACACGGGGTCACCTGTAGCCTGCTCATGCCTCATCCGTACAGTTGCTGACACAAACTGACCACACGTGTCACAAACTGACCACATATATAATTATTATAATATATTATTTGTTAAATTAATCTAAGCACAACAAAACAAGTGTTATCAGTGAAGTATAACCAGATATATTACACACATAATAAAATATTACAGTGAATTATCAAATAAGTTGAGTAATTTCGCTGTTCGGATTGGTTTATTGGGTTTGAAGCCTGTCGACTACACGAGGGTCAGTGAGGATACACCTTATATACAGACTCACCTCACAATGTATATAGGCTGAGAGACACCTCTCAGTGTATGTACATTGGGAGATGCACACCTATCGGTGTATATGCACTGAGCGATACACACTGAGAGATATACACACTCGATGTATACACATTGATAGGATGTAGTTTAATACCATGGTGTTTAATACCATGGTGTTTAATACCATGGTGTTTAATACCATGGTGTTTAATACCATGGTGTTTAATACCATGGTGTTTAATACCATGGTGTTTAATAAGTTTGAGATGTAAACACAAGGAAGAAAATGCATCCGTTGTTATAATGGAATTGTTGAGGGTTGAACCTCCGGCTGGTACAGCATCAGAGTTGCTACCCATGACATTAGTTATGGTGACAGGTGTAGTGGCAATAGTGGTGTGCACAGGTGCAGGTGTGTACGGTGGTACACGCGTGTTACTGCTGCATGACATATGCTGTGCACGGGAACATCATGCATAAGATGAGTGCACAGTGCACATACCGGGGCTCCGCAACCAGAGTACCAAGTGTCTTGTGGAGCGGTGCATCTCACGCTCGTGCTCATGACAAGTGTTTTTGTGGGGAAATGGTGCTCATGTGTGTTGTGTTGCAGGTTATAAAGTGGTGTAGTGGGTGTGTGTGTGGTGGATGGTAGTGAGTGGTCATCTTGGTGACTCGTGTGGTCGTCCTGGTGACTCGTGTGGTCATCTTGGTGACTCGTGTGGTCGTCCTTGTGACTTGTGCTACCCACACTGTGTGAAGGGTAGACTAGTCCACATGCCGCTGTGATCCTTCAGTTGACACCTTCTGCTGTGATTCTTCACTTCTTGACACCTGCTGCTGTGATTCTTCACTTCTTGACACCTGCTGCTCTGATCCTTCGTTTCTTGACACCTGCTGCTCTGATCCTTCGTTTCTTGACACCTGCTGCTGTGATCCTTCACTTCTTCAACTCTACAGCATCATGAGTCGCCTGCAGGATGTGCGTCGGGAGACTACTTACCGAGCAATGTTTGCCAGGAAGGTAAAGTGTTGTGCTTTTGTCTCCATGTAAACTATGTCTCAAATATTTTATTACTAATGGGTGAGTAAGACACATGTACCAAACTTGGGTATCTTTATTGTGTCGTGGATTCACCAGCCAGTGGTGGAAAGCTGTTTCTTACTACACTTGTCAAATCACTGACACGGGCTGTCTGTATCTCGATGCCCTCGTGTCTTATTTATAAGGTCATATAGAGAGAATTTTTCATTTTAGTTATATGAAATTTAGGAAGCCTAGAGTGGCACCTTGCCAGGTGGGTGTCAGTCCTCTGATCCACCGACACACTGCCAAAACCTATATATACGTCATTTAAACAGGACAACTTTGTTGTAAATATGTAATTAGGTACCTTGTTTATAGCCCAGGTACCTAGTTACTGATAGGTGAACAGGGGCAACAGGTGTAAGGAGACTTGCATATGGTTCTCGACTCTCCCGGGATTAAACCCGGTTCTTACGGTTATAAAACAAATGCGCACTACCACTGAGCTTTGATCTACTGTATGTATCAATCATATTTATTTAACTAACAATTCGCTTGTCTAAATCCACTGACTACCTGGAGTTTACCTGGCGAGGGTTTAGGGGGTCAACGCCCCCGCGGCTCGGTCTGAGACCAGGCCTCACAGTGGATCAGGGTCTGATCAACCAGGCTGTTACTACTGGCCGCACGCAGGCTGACGTACGAACCACAGCCCAGTTGGTCAGGTACTGACTTTAGGTGCCTGTCCAGTGCCTTCTTAAAGACAGCCAGGGGTCTATTGGTAATCCCCCTTATGTAGGCTGGGAGGATGTTGACCAGTCTTGGACCCCTGATACCTATTGTGTTGTCTCTCAGTGTACTCGTTGCGCTCCCGCTGTTCACTGGGGGAATGTTGCATCTCCTGCCGAGTCTTTTGCTTTCATAGGGAGTGATTTTCGTGTGCAGGTTTGGTACCAATCCCTCCAGGACCTTCTAAGTCTATATTATGTATCTCGTCTGCGTTCCGGGGAATACAGATCAAGGACCTTCAACCGTTCCCAGTAATTTAGGTGCCTTATCGTGCTTGTATGTGCCGTGAAAGTTCTTTGTACACTTTCCAAGTCTGTAATGTCGCCAGCCTTGAAGGGGGCCGTTAGTGTACATCAGTATTCCGGCCTAGAGAGCACAAGCGATTTGAAGAGAATCATCATGGGCTTGGCGTCCTTAGTTTTGAAGGTTCTCATTATCCTTCCTACCATTTTCCTAGCAGATGAGGTAGATACATCGTTGTGATCTTTGAAGGTGAGGTCTTCTGTCATTATCACTCCAGGTCCTTCACATTACTTTCCGCTCTATTGTATGGTTAGAATTTGTTGTATACCCTGATACATTTTTAATTTTCTCAAGTTTCCCATATCTGAGTAGTTGAAATTTCTCCTCGTTGAACTTCATATTGTTTTGAGTGGCCCATTCGAAGATTTGGTTGATGTCCGCTTGGAGTCTCGCGGTGTCTTCGATGGAGGTCACTGCCATGGTAATCCGGGTGTCATCCGTAAAGGAAGACACGGAGCTATGACTTACATCTCTATGTCAGAAATGAGGAGGAATAGAATGGGAGCGAGTACTGTGCCTTCTTGGAACAGAGCTTTTTACCGTGGCTACCTGGGAATTTACTCTGTTTACTATTACTCTTTGTGTTCTATTTGTCAGGAAGTTATAGATCCATCTGCCAACTTTTCATGTTATTCCTTTATCATGTATTTTGTGTGCTATTACACCATGGTCACACTTGTCGAAAGTTTTTGCAAAGTCTGTGTATACATCTGTATTTTGTTTATCCTCTACATCATCCTGGACCTTGTCATAGTGGTCCAGTAGCTGGGACAGGCAGGAGCGACCTGCTCTAAACCCGCGTTCCCCTGGGTTGTGTAATTGATGGGTTTCTAGGTGGTTGGCGATCTTGCTTCTTAGAACCCTCTCAAAGATTTTAATGAATGGGATGTTAGTGCTATCGGTCTGTAGTTCTTTGCAATTGCTTTACTGCCTCATTTGTGGAGTGGGGCTATGTCTGTTTTATTTAATGTGTGTGGGATGACACCTGTGTCCATGCTCCCTCTCCATAAAATGCTGAAGGCACGCGATAGGAGCTTCTTGCAATTCTTGATGAACATGGAGTTCCATGAGTCTGGGCCTGGAGCAGAGTGCATGGGCATGTCATTTATTGCCCCTTCAAAGTCTTGTGGAGTTAGATTAATATCCGAAATTTTTGGGATGTCCAAATTTTGGGCTTCGTTCATAAAGAATTCATTTGGGTTGTCGACCCTTAGTCTGGGCAGTGGCTTGCTGAACACTGAGTCATTTTGGAACTTTAGTATCTCACTCATTTCTTGGCTGTCATCTGTGTATGTGTTATGGCTTTTAGTTCTTCCTGTGATTCTTGTCTCCTGTAAGATTCCTTCAGCCTAAGTTCGATATTTGCAATTTCATTGACTAGTGCCTCCTTTCGCATTTCCGAGATATTGATCCCACTCAGCAGCTCTGTGACTCTTCGCCTTCGTCTGTATAAGAAGCGCCTCTCTCTTTCTAGTTTACATCTTCTCTTCCTTTCTCTTAATGGAATGTGTCTTGAGCAGATCTCAAGAACCACAGAATTCATTTGTTCAAGGCAAATGTTCGGGTCCGTGTTGTTTAGGATATCTTCCCAGCTTGTTTCATTTAGGACATGGTTTACTTGACCCCATTGTTTGTTTTTGTTATTGAAATTGAATTTCGTGAAGAGACCTTCATGACTGCTCACATTTTGCTGGTCGGGAGCCCTGTTCATACATGTCTATGCCTCTATTATGTTGTGATCTGAGTGTATTGTCTTTTTGATACAGTTATATTACGTATCAGATCGTCGTTGTTAGTGAAGATGAGGTCCAGCGTATTTTCTAGTCTTGTAGGCTCTACTATTTCCTGGTGTAAGGTGAATTTGGTGCAGAGATTTAATAGTTCGCGTGTGTGTGAATTTTCATCTGAGCTGCCTCCCGGGGTGATCTCTGCTAAATCATTGTTTGCTATACTCCTCCATTTTAGGTGTCTCAAGTTGAAATCTCCTAGTAGTAAGATGTTTGGGGCAGGAGTTGGGAGATTTTCCAGACAGTGGTCAATTTTCACAAGCTGCTCCTGGAATTACTGGGAAGTTGCATCTGGAGGCTTGTATACTACCACAATGACAATATTTTGGTTTTCAGTCTTTACCGCCAAAACTTCAATTACATCCTTTGAGATGTTCAGTAGTTCTGTGCAAATGAGCGATTCTGTGACGTACAGACCCCCTTCCCCTTGTTGCCTGTTTAGTCTGTCGCATCGGAATAGATTATAACCTGGGATCCATATTTCGTTGTCATAATGATCCTTTATGTGGGTCTCTGTGAATGCTGCAAACATTGCATTTGACTCCGTGAGCAGTCCCTTGATGTAAGGAATTTTGTTGTTTTTTGACGGCTTTAGACCCTGTATGTTTGCAAAGACAAATGTCGTTAGGTTATATATGCTGAAAAAATATTGTGTACTCATTGTTTAGTAGTAGTTTACACTGGGAAATTTAGAGATCTTTGTGTAGTAGTTTATACTGGGAAATTTAGAGATCTTTGTGTAGTAGTTTATACTGGGAAATTTAGAGAAACGACTTGTTTTTTGTAATGTCGAGCTGGGATTCGAACCTTAGCAAGAACTGGCATTTATCACAAATATTTTCACTCTACCTTGAGAGGCGATGAATTTAACAGTAGGAAGTATATAGGCAAGTCGTGTACACAAGAAATGCAAACACTGCTAGAGGCCTACTCAGCAGTTACCTACGTCTCACGGCAGTTACCTAGGCCTTAAAACTTAGTGTAATGGTCAACTGTCTTTTTCAATGGTCTGATTTTCCTAGAACTCAAGGTATTTATCGGAGGATGAATATTCTCGTTCAAAGTACTGAATGTGGGAATATTACCAGTCATCACTGATCCCTGTATCTTCCTCTGTTCTGTTTCGTTACAGCCCCTTGAAATGTCTGTTGTATTATCGCGTCGAAACACATCACTGTTATTATTGTTGTTACATACAGAGTATCTGTGTTGATACAGCCTTCCAGTCAGCAAGATATTACATATGACTATGACTTAGTGGAAACTAGGTGAGGTGTCCTGACACTCCCAGGTACCTGACACCATCCTAACCATGGCATCCCTCTGAAGATCTCTGATGTCCGTTTATGACATTCAGACTCTGTCAGGGTAACTGATGGGACGAGTGACTGTTCCCTGACAGGAAGACTGACAGTCTAGACATGCCCGATTCGGATTGATTGAAGAGCTAAAAATTCTCTGACAGTTTTGCCACTTTTGCTAAATCTAGCAAGTGTGTGTATGTGGCCAGAACTGAC
Source organism: Cherax quadricarinatus (assembly GCF_038502225.1). NCBI lineage: Eukaryota > Metazoa > Arthropoda > Malacostraca > Decapoda > Parastacidae > Cherax > Cherax quadricarinatus. The sequence continues at coordinate 24,553,502 of NC_091300.1, read as the reverse complement.
TTAACAAAGCAGTGTCTCTATCAGCACCAGCTGCTAGAGACGTGATGCCCTCAGCGTATATTTATTATCAGTATTACGCTCAAGTTCATTGTGTACTCAACGTGTACTCCAGCAACCGACTATATATACCTGTTATGACATTTTTATTTTTTTTACATATTATTATTATTATTATTATTATTATTATTATTATTATTATTATTATTATTATTATTATAATTATTATTATTATTACTGCAATATTTTGAAATTACCAATTATAATTTTCGAATGGTTAATGGTGTTTTAATGCTATTGCTTACTTTTGATATACCCTTGATGAGTTCCGAGTTTTTCCTACTCCCGGAGCCCGGTCCTAGGCCAAGTTCGTCTAGTGTTTGCCTGTTGGAGGCTTGCTGGCCCACATATCCTCTTGAAGACTTCTACACTTGTTCCAGCAGTGTTTCTGATATCTTCTGGTAAGATGTTGAATAATAATCTGGGGCCACGAATGTTGATAATGTTCCCTTATTGTCCTCGACGCACCCCTGGTTTTCACTGGGTTTCTTTTGCACTTCCTCCCATATCTCTCACTCCAGTATGTTGTTATGGTAGTGTGCAGATTTGGGACGAGGCTCTCGAGTACTTTCCAAGTATTTATTATCATGTACCTCTCTCTCTTCTCCACTACAGTGAGTACGTATTTAAGACATTAATGTGTTGCCAGTAATTTAAATGATTTGCCTCTATGCCGACCGTAAACGATCTCTATTTTTGTTTAAGCTCTGATATTTCTCCTGCCCTGAACGGGGCCGTCAACACTGAACAATATTCAAAATGAGGAAGAACTAGAGATTTGAAGAGTGTCACCACTGGCATCATTTCCCTTGTTTTGAAGGTTCTCAGTACCCACCCCGTCATCCTCCTGGCTGTCGTAATCTTTGTCTTGTTATGGTCTTTGAAAGAAAGATCAGTTGACATAATTATTCTCATAATTGTTCCTTTCGTTATATTTGGTGATCCTCTTGAGTTCTGTATACAGTGTTTCTTTTGAGTTCTTCATTCTTTCCATACCTAAGCAGCTGGAACTTATCACCACTGAACGTCATGTTGTTTTCCACTGCCCACTGGAAATACTGCTTATATCTTTCTGTAAATTTTCAGTGGTTTTTACCGTAATAATTTTCATGGTTATTTTATTGTCATCTGCAAATGATATTACAAAACTGTGCCGGGTGTTTTTATCTATGTCTGCTATGAGAATGAGAAACATCAGTGGTGGCAGGACAGTGCCTTGGGGAACTCAACTTTTTACCTCGCTGATGCTGTCTACTATTTTTTGTGTTCCGTGTTACGAACCCGAAAATCCATCTGCCTACCTTCCCCGTAATGCGTAATGTCCTGATTTTGTGTGCACTCACCCCATGATCGAATATGTTAAACGTCTTTTCAAAAATCTGTGTACATCATATGTGAGTTTATATTGTCTTCTAGTACCTCCGCAGTTGTGTCACAGTGGGTCAACAAGTGTGACAGTGCTACACACTTCTAGTGCCTCCGCAGTTGTGTCACAGTGGGTCAACAAGTGTGACAGTGCTACACCTAGTGCCTCCGCAGTTGTGTCACAGTGGGTCAACAAGTGTGACAGTGCTACACACTTCTAGTGCCTCCGCAGTTGTGTCACAGTGGGTCAACAAGTGTGACAGTGCTACACCTAGTGCCTCCGCAGTTGTGTCACAGTGGGTCAACAAGTGTGACAGTGCTACACACTCCTCCCGTATTACAAACATATACATTTACTTTTCCATTTTTTAAGATAGAATTACATGTGTGAGGTAAGAAGAGCGGCAACAAGGACTCTCGGCTGCGCTAACATCTACACTTGTGTGAGGTAAGAAGAGCGGCAACAAGGACTCTCGGCTGCGCTAACATCTACACTTGATTTTGTTCCGCTTAGAAAATAATCCTTAAAATTACTCTGTTGCGCTTCAAGAAAAAATACTGTTATTATTATTATAATTATTGTGTGTGTGTGTGTGTGTGTGTGTGTGTGTGTGTGCGCGTGTGTGTGTGTGTGCGCGTGTGTGTGTGTGTGTGTGTGTGTGTACTCACCTAAAACTCCAGTAGGTTTGTGACACAGGATTTGCCTTCCATAAAACCGTGCTGGTTGGCGTTTATACTCTTGTTCCGTTTCCAGGTGATCCACCACTCTCCTCTTGTGTGTGTGTGTGTGTGTGTGTGTGTGTGTGTGTGTGTGTGTGTGTGTGTGTGTGTGTGTGTGTGTGTGTGCGTGTGTGTGTACTCACCTAATTGTACTCACCTAATTGTGGTTGCAGGGGTCGAGACTCAGCTCCTGGCCCCGCCTCTTCACTGATCGCTACTGGATCCTCTCTCTCTCTCTGCTTCCTGAGCTTTGTCATACCTCTTCTTAAAACTATGTATGGTTCCTGCCTCCACTACTTCACTTGCTAGGCTATTCCACTTGCTGACACCTCTATGACTGAAGAAATACTTCCTAACGTCCCTGTGACTCGTCTGAGTCTTCAGCTTCCAGTTGTGACCCCTTGTCCCTGTGTCCCCTCTCTGGAACATCCTATCTCTGTCCACCTTGTCTATTCCCCGCAGTATCTTGTATGTCGTTATCATGTCTCCCCTGACCCTTCTGTCCTCCAGTGTCATCAGTCCGATTTCCCTTAACCTTTCCTCGTACGACATTCCCTTGAGCTCTGGGACTAGCCTTGTTGCAAACCTTTGTACTTTCTCTAACTTCTTGACGTGCTTGACCAGGTGTGGGTTCCAGACTGGTGCTGCATACTCCAGTATGGGCCTAACATACACAGTGTACAGTGTCTTGAACGATTCCTTATTAAGGTATCGGAACGCTATTCTCAGGTTTGCCAGGCGCCCGTATGCTGCAGCGGTTATTTGGTTGATGTGTGCCTCCGGTGATGTGCTCGGTGTTATGGTCACCCCAAGGTCTTTCTCCCTGAGTGAGGTCTGTAGTCTTTGTCCACCTAGCCTATACTCTGTCTGCGGTCTTTTTTGCCCCTCCCCAATCTTCATGACTTTGCATTTGGCTGGATTGAGTTCGAGAAGCCAGTTACTGGACCACATGTCCAGCCTGTCCAGGTCTCTTTGCAGTCCTGCCTCATCCTCGTCCGATTTAATTCTTCTCATCAACTTCACGTCATCTGCGAACAGGGACACTTCAGAGTCTATTCCTTCCATCATGTTCACATATATAAAAAATAGCACTGGTCCTAGAACTGACCCCTGTGGGACCCCGCTCGTAACAGGCGCCCACTGTGATACCTCTTCACGTACCATGACTCGTTGCTGCCTCCCTGTCAGGTATTCCCTTATCCATTGCAGTGCCCTCCCTTTTACATGCGCCTGATCCTCCAGCTTCTGCACTAATCTCTTGTGGGGAACTGTGTCAAAAGCCTTCCTGCAGTCTAGGAAAACGCAATCTACCCACCCCTCTCTCTCGTGTCTTACTTCTGTTACCTTGTCATAAAACTCCAGGAGGTTTGTGATACAAGATTTGCCTTCCATGAACCCATGCTGGTTTTCGTTTATAATCTTGTTCCTTTCCAGGTGTTCGACCACTCTCCTCCTGATAATCTTCTCCATGACTTTGCACACAAGACATGTCAGAGACACAGGTCTGTAGTTTAGTGCCTCGTTTCTGTTTCCTTTCTTAAATATGGGGACTACATTAGCTGTCTTCCATTTCTCAGGTAGTTGCCCAGTTTCAAGGGATGTGTTGAAGATTGTGGTTAGAGGCACACACAGCATCTCTGCTCCTTCTCTAAGGACCCATGGGGAGATGTCCGGTCCCATCGCCATTGAGGTGTCAAGGTCACTTAAGAGCTTCTTCACCTCCTCCTCAGTTGTTCGTATGTCATCCAACACTTGTTGGTATATTCCCTCTTGATGTTCCCTTCTGTGCTGTCTTCCCACAGCCCTTCCTGTCTCTACTGTAAAAACTTCCTTAAATCTCCTGTTCAGCTCCTCACATACCTCCTGATCATTTGTGAGTTCTCCACCTTCTGTCCTTAATCTGATCACCTGGTCTTTGACGTGTGTGTGTGTGTGTGTGTGTGTGTGTGTGTGTGTGTGTGTGTGTGTGTGTGTGTGTGTGTGTGTGTGTGTGTGCGTGTGTGTGTGTGTATGTGTGTGTGTGTGTATGTGTATGTGTGTGTGTGTGTGTGTGTGTGTGTGTGTGTGTGAGTATGTGTGTGTGTGTGTGTGTGTGTGTGTGTGTGTGTGTGTGTGTGTGTGTGTGTGTGTGTGTGTCTGTGTGTGTGTGTCTGTAAACACCTAATTATGATTGCAAGGGTCGAGTCTTAGTTCCTGATCTTTTTCATAAATTTGGTGAGCGAGTGTAGTACACACGGTGTAGTACACACGGTGTAGTACATACGGTGTAGTACACACGGTGTAGTACACACGGTGTAGTACACACGATGCAGTACACACGATGTAGTACACACGGTGTAGTACACACGGTGTAGTACACACGGTGTAGTACATACGGTGTAGTACACACGGTGTAGTACACACGATGTAGTACACACGGTGTAGTACACACAGTGAGTACACACGATGTAGTACACACGGTGTAGTACACACAGTGAGTACACACGGTGTAGTACACACGGTGTAGTACACACGGTGTAGTACACACGGTGTAGTACACACGATGCAGTACACACGATGTAGTACACACGGTGTAGTACACACGGTGTAGTACACACGATGCAGTACACACGATGCAGTACACACAGTGAGTACACACGATGTACACACGGTGTAGTACACACGGTGTAGTACACACGATGCAGTACACACAGTGTAGTACACACGGTGTAGTACACACGGTGTAGTACACACGATGCAGTACACATGGTGTAGTACACACGGTGTAGTACACATGGTGTACACACGGTGTAGTACACACGGTGTAGTACACACGATGCAGTACACACAGTGTAGTACACACGATGTAGTACACACGATGTAGTACACACGATGTAGTACACACGGTGTAGTACACACGGTGTAGTACACACGATGCAGTACACACGATGCAGTACACACAGTGTAGTACACACGATGCAGTACACAGTGTAGTACACACGATGTAGTACACACTATGTAGTACACACGGTGTAGTACACACGATGTAGTACACACGGTGTAGTACACACGGTGTAGTACACACGGTGTAGTACACACGATACAGTACACACAGTGTAGTACACACGATGAAGTACACACAATGTAGTACACACGATGTAGTGCACACGGTGTATTACACACGATGTAGTACACACGATGTAGTACACACGGTGTAGTACACACGATGCAGTACACACAGTGTAGTACACACGATGTAGTACACACGATATAGTACACACGGTGTAGTACACACGATGTAGTACACACGGTGTAGTACCCACGGTGTACTACACACGATGCAGTACACACAGTGTAGTACACACGATGTAGTACACACGATGTAGTACACACAGTGTAGTAAACACGATGTAGTACACACGATGTAGTACACACGGTGTAGTACACACGATGTAGTACACACGATGTAGTACACACGGTGTAGTACACACGATGTACACACGGTGTAGTACGCATGTAGTACACACGATGCAGTACACACAGTGTAGTACACACGATGTAGTACACACGATGTAGTACACACGGTGTAGTACACACGGTGTAGTACACACGATGCAGTACACACAGTGTAGTACACACGGTGTAGTACGCACGATGCAGTACACACTGTGTAGTACACACGATGTAGTACACACGGTGTAGTACACACGGTGTAGTACACACGATGCAGTACACACGATGCAGTACACACAGTGTGGTACACACGATGTAGTACACACGATGTAGTACACACGGTGTAGTACACACGATGTAGTACACACGGTATAGTACACACGATGTAATACACACGGTTAGTACACTCGGTGTAGTACACACGGTATAGTACACACGGTGTAGTAAACACGGTATAGTACACACGATGCAGTCCACACAGTGTAGTACACACGGTATAGTACACACGGTATAGTACACACGATGTAGTACACACGGTGTAGTACACACGATGTAGTACACACGGTGTAGTACACACAATGTAGTACACACGGTGTAGTACACACGATGCAGTACACACGATGCAGTACACACAGTGTAGCACACACGATGTAGTACACACGATGTAGTACACACGGTGTAGTACACACGATGTAGTACACACTGTATAGTACACACGATGTAATACACACGGTGTAGTACACACGGTGTATTACAGACGATGTATTACACACGGTGTAGTACACACGGTGTAGTACACACGGTGTAGTACACGCGGTGTAGTACACACGGTGTAGTACACACGATGCAGTACACACGATGCAGTACACACAGTGTAGCACACACGATGTAGTACACACGATGTAGTACACACGGTGTAGTACACACGATGTACACACTGTATAGTACACACGATGTAATACACACGGTGTAGTACACACGGTGTAGTACACACGGTATAGTACACACGATGCAGTCCACACAGTGTAGTACACACGGTATAGTACACACGATGTAGTACACACGGTGTAGTACACACGATGTAGTACACACGGTGTAGTACACACGATGTAGTACACACGATGTAGTACACACTTTGTAGTACACACGGTGTAGTACACACGATGTAGTATACACGGTGTAGTACACACGGTGTAGTACACACGATGCAGTACACGCAGTGTAGTGCACACGATGTAGTACACACGATGTAGTACACACGGTGTAGTACACACGATGTAGTACACGGTGTAGTACACACGGTGTAGTACACACGGTGTAGTACACACGGTGTAGTACACACGATGCAGTTCACAGTGTAGTACACACGATGTAGTACACACGATGTAGTACACACGATGTAGTACACACGGTGTAATACACACGGTGTAGTACACACGGTGTAGTACACACGGTATAGTACACACGGTGTAGTACACACGGTATAGTACATACGATGCAGTCCACACAGTGTAGTACACACGGTATAGTACACACGATGTAGTACACACGGCGTAGTACACACGATGTAGTACACACGGTGTAGTACACACGGTGTAGTACACACGATGTACACACGGTGTAGTACACACGGTGTAGTACACACGATGTACACACGGTGTAGTACACACGGTGTAGTACACACGATGTAGTACACGATGTAGTACACACGGTGTGCACACGATGTAGTACACACGGTATAGTACACACGATGTAATACACACGATGTAGTACACACCGTGTAGTACACACGGTATAGTACACACGGTGTAGTACACACGGTATAGTACACACGATGCAGTCCACACAGTGTAGTACACACGGTATAATACACGCGATGTAGTACACACGGTGTAGTACACACGATGTAGTACACACGGTGTAGTACGCACGATGTAGTACACACGATGTAGTACACACGGTGTAGTACACACGGTGTAGTACACACGGTGTAGTACACACGATGCAGTACACACGATGCAGTACACACAGTTTAGTACACACGGTATCGTACACACGATGTAATACACACGGTGTAGTACACACGGTATAGTACACACAGTGTAGTACACACGGTATAGTACACACGATGTAGTACACACGGTGTAGTACACACGATGTAGTACACACGGTGTAGTACACACGAAGTAGTACACACGATGTACACACGGTGTAGTACACACGATGTAGTACAAACGGTGTAGTACACACGATGTAGTACACACGATGTAGTACACACAGTGTAGTACACAGTATAGTACACACGATGTAGTGCACACGATGTAGTACACACGGTGTAGTACACGGTATAGTACACACGATGTAGTACACACAGTGTAGTACACGGTATAGTACACATGGTGTACACACGGTGTAGTACACACAGTGTAGTACACGGTATAGTACACACGATGTAGTACACACGATTTAGTACACACGGTGTAGTACACACGGTGTAGTACACACGGTGTAGTACATGGTATAGTACACACGATGTACACACAGTGTAGTACACGGTATAGTACACACGATGTAGTACACACGGTGTAGTACACACGGTGTAGTACACACGGTGTAGTGCACACGATGTAGTACACACAGTGCAGTACACGGTATAGTACACACGATGTAGTACACACGATGTAGTACACACGATGCACACACGGTGTAGTACACACGATGTACACACGGTGTAGTACACACGATGTACACTCGGTGTAGTACATACGATGTACACACGGTGTAGTACACACGATGTACACGGTGTAGTACGCACGATGTACACACGGTGTAGTACACACGATGTACACGGTGTAGTACACACGATGTACACTCGGTGTAGTACATACGATGTACACACGGTGTAGTACACACGATGTACACGGTGTAGTACGCACGATGTACACACGGTGTAGTACACACGGTGTAGTACACACGATGTACACGGTGTAGTACACACGGTGTAGTACACTGGGTGAGGTAAATTAAACAAGATGTCACCTCACCGTAGAGTTGTACACCTTGTTTAGTGTCTTCTGATGATGTCACTAACCACCACTACTACCACTATTATCACCATCACTACTACCACTATTATCACCACCACTACTACCACTATTATCACCACCACTACTACCACTATTATCACCACCACTACTACCACTATTATCACCACCACTACTACCACTATTATCACCACCACTACTACCACTATTATCACCATCACTACTACCACTATTATCACCACCACTATTATCACTACCACCACTATTATCACCACCACTACTGCCACTATTATCACCATCACTACTACCACTATTATCACCACCACTACTACCACTATTATCACCACCACTACTACCAGTATTATCACCATCACTACTACCACTATTATCACCATCACTACTACCACTATTATCACCACCACTACTACCGCTATTATCACCATCACTACTACCACTATTATCACCACTACTACCACTATTATCACCATCACTACTACCACTATTATCACCACCACTATTATCACTACCACCACTATTATCACCAACACTACTGCCACTATTATCACCATCACTACTACCACTATTATCACCACCACTACTACCGCTATTATCACCATCACTACTACCACTATTATCACCACCACTACTACCACTATTATCACCACCACTACTACCACTATTATCACCACCACTACTACCACTATTATCACCATCACTACTACCACTATTATCACCACCACTACTACCGCTATTATCACCATCACTACTACTACTATTATCACCACCACTACTACCGCTATTATCACCATCACTACTACCACTATTATCACCACCATTACTACCACTATTATCACCACCACTACTACCACTATTATCACCTCCACTACTACCACTATTATCACCACCACTACTACCACTATTATCACCACCACTACTACCACTATTATCACCATCACTACTACCACTATTATCACCACCACTACTACCGCTATTATCACCATCACTACTACCACTATTATCACCACCATTACTACCACTATTATCACCATCACTACTACCACTATTATCACCACCACTATTATCACTACCACCACTATTATCACCACCACTACTGCCACTATTATCACCACCACTGCTAGCACTATTATAACTACCACTGTTATCACCACCACTATTATCATTATTACTACCACTATGATCACCACTACTACCACTATTATCACTACCATTGCTACCACTATTATCATCACTACTACCACTATTATCACCACCATTACCACTATTATCACCACCATTACCACTATTATCACCACCACTACTACCACTATTATCACCACCACTTCTACCAATATTATCACTACTACTACTACCACTATTGTCACTACCACTATTATCACCACAACTACTACCACCATTATCACTACCACTACTAGCAATATTATCATTAACACTGTTATCACCACCACTACTACCACTATTATCACTACCACTGCTACCACTATTATAAGTACCACTACTACCACTATTATCACTACCACTACTATCACTACCACTATTACCACTATCACTACTACCACTATTATCATCACTACTACCACTGTTATCACCACCACTATTATCACTACCACAACTACCACTATTATCACCACCACTATTATCACTACCACTAGTACCACTATTATCACCACCACTATTATAACTACCACAATTACCACTATTATCACCACCACTATTATCACTACCACTATCATCACTACCAGTACTACCACTGTTATCACTACCACTATTGTCACTATCACTTTTAACACTACCACTATTATCACTACCATTACTACCACTATTATCAATACCATTACTACCACTGTTATCACTTCCACTACTACCACTATTATCACTACTACTACTACCACTATTATCACTACTACTACCACTGTTATCACTACCACTACTACCACTATTATCACTACCACTACTACCACTATTATTATCACTACCACTACCACCACTATTATCACTACCACTGCTACCACTATTATCACTACCACTATTATTACTACCACTACTACAACTATTATCACTACCACTATTATCACTACCACTATTATCACTACCACTATTGTCACTACCACTATTATTACTACCACTATTATCACTAACACGACTACCACTATTATCAGTACTGTTATCACTACCACCATTATCACTACCACTACTACCACTATTATCACTAACACTACTACAACTATTATCGCTACCACTACTACCACTATCACTACCACTATTATCACTATCACTACTACCACTATTATCACTACCACTACTACCACTATTATCACTACCACTACTACCACTATTATCACTATCACTACTACCACTATTATCACTACCACTACTTCCACTATTATCACTACCACTATTATCACTACCACTATTATCACTACCACTACTACCACTATTATTACCATCACTACTACCACTATTATCACTACCACTGTTATCACTACAACTATTATCACTACCACTATTATCACTACCACTATTATCACTACCATTATCACTATCACTATTATCACTACGGCTATTATCACTACCACTACTACCACTATTATCACTACCACTTTTATTACTACCACTATTATCACTACCACTTTTATTACTACCACTATTATCACTACCACTACTATCACTACCACTACTACCACTATTATCACTACCACTATTATTACTGTCACTATTATCTCTACCACTACCACTGTTATCAGTACAACTACTGCCACTGTTATCACTACCACCATTATCACTACAACTACTATCACTGCCACTACCACTATTATCACTACCACTACTACCACTATTATCACTACCACTATTATCGCTACTACTATTATCGCTACCACTATTATCACTACCACTACTACCACTATTATCACTACCACTACTACCACTATTATCACTACCACTATTATCACTACCACTACTATCACTACCACTACTACCACTATTATTACTACCACTATTATCACTACCACTATTATCACTACCACTACTACCTCTACTGTCACAACCACTATTATCACTACCACTATTATTACTACCACTATTATCACTACCACTACTACCTCTATTGTCACAACCACTGTTATCACTACCACTACTACCACTAATATTACTACCACTATTAACACTACCACTACTGCCACTATTATCACTACCGCTACTACCACTATTATCGCTACCACTGTTATCGCTACCACTACTACCTCTATTATCACTACCACTACTTCCACTATTATTACTACAACTATTTTCACTACCACTACTACCTCTACTGTCACAACCACTATTATCACTACTACCTCTACTGTCACAACCACTATTATCACTACCACTACTACCAGTATTACTACCACTATTATCACTACCACTACTATCACTATTGAAGGTAGTAGGGGGTGTTGAGTGCAGGTGTGGAGGTTGAGGGGGGTAGTAGTAGGTGTTGAGTGCAGGTGTGGAGGTTGAGGGGGGTAATAGTAGGTGTTGAGTGCAGGTGTGGAGCTTGAGGAGGGTAGTAGTAGGTGTTGAGTGCAGGTGTGGAGGTTGAGGGGGGTAGTAGTAGGTGTTGAGTGCAGGTGTGGAGGTTGAGGGGGGTAGTAGTAGGTGTTGAGTGTAGGTGTGGAGGTTGAGGGGGGTAATAGTAGGTGTTGAGTGCAGGTGTGGAGCTTGAGGAGGGTAGTAGTAGGTGTTGAGTGCAGGTGTGGAGCTTGAGGGGGGTAATAGTAGGTGTTGAGTGCAGGTGTGGAGCTTGAGGGGGGTAATAGTAGGTGTTGAGTGCAGGTGTGGAGCTTGAGGAGGGTAGTAGTAGGTGTTGAGTGCAGGTGTGTAGCTTGAGGGGGGTAATAGTAGGTGTTGAGTGCAGGTGTGGAGCTTGAGGGGGGTAATAGTAGGTGTTGAGTGCAGGTGTGGAGGTTGAGGGGGTAGTAGGAGGTGTTGAGTGCAGGTGTGGAGGTTGAGGAAGGTAGTAGGAGGTGTTGAGTGCAGGTGTGGGGGTTGAGGAAGGTAGTAGGAGGTGTTGAGTGCAGGTGTGGGGGTTGAGGAAGGTAGTAGGAGGTGTTGAGTGCAGGTGTGGAGGTTGAGGAAGGTAGTAGGAGGTGTTGAGTGCAGGTGTGGGGGTTGAGGAAGGTAGTAGGAGGTGTTGAGTGCAGGTGTGGAGGTTGAGGAAGGTAGTAGGAGGTGTTGAGTGCAGGTGTGGAGGTTGAGGAAGGTAGTAGGAGGTGTTGAGTGCAGGTGTGGGGGTTGAGGAAGGTAGTAGGAGGTGTTGAGTGCAGGTGTGGAGGTTGAGGGGGTAGTAGGAGGTGTTGAGTGCAGGTGTGGGGGTTGAGGAAGGTAGTAGGAGGTGTTGAGTGCAGGTGTGGAGGTTGAGGGGGTAGTAGGAGGTGTTGAGTGCAGGTGTGGGGGTTGAGGAAGGTAGTAGGAGGTGTTGAGTGCAGGTGTGGAGGTTGAGGGAGGTAGTAGGAGGTGTTGAGTGCAGGTCTGGGGGTTGAGGAAGGTAGTAGGAGGTGTTGAGTGCAGGTGTGGAGGTTGAGGGGGTAGTAGGAGGTGTTGAGTGCAGGTGTGGGGGTTGAGGAAGGTAGTAGGAGGTGTTGAGTGCAGGTGTGGAGGTTGAGGGGGTAGTAGGAGGTGTTGAGTGCAGGTGTGGGGGTTGAGGAAGGTAGTAGGAGGTGTTGAGTGCAGGTGTGGAGGTTGAGGAAGGTAGTAGGAGGTGTTGAGTGCAGGTATGGGGGTTGAGGAAGGTAGTAGGAGGTGTTGAGTGCAGGTGTGGGGGTTGAGGAAGGTAGTAGGAGGTGTTGAGTGCAGGTGTGGGGGTTGAGGGGGGTAATAGTAGGTGTTGAGTGCAGGTGTGGAGCTTGAGGGGGTAGTAGGAGGTGTTGAGTGCAGGTGTGGAGGTTGAGGGGGGTAATAGTAGGTGTTGAGTGCAGGTGTGGAGGTTGAGGGGGTAGTAGGTGTTGAGTGCAGGTGTGGAGGTTGAGGAGGGTAGTAGTAGGTGTTGAGTGCAGGTGTGGAGGTTGAGGGGGTAGTAGGAGGTGTTGAGTGCAGGTGTGGAGGTTGAGGAGGGTAGTAGGAGGTGTTGAGTGCAGGTGTGGAGGTTGAGGAAGGTAGTAGGAGGTGTTGAGTGCAGGTGTGAAGGTTGAGGAAGGTAGTAGGAGGTGTTGAGTGCAGGTGTGGAGGTTGAGGAAGGTAGTAGGAGGTGTTGAGTGCAGGTGTGGGGGTTGAGGAGGGTAGTAGGAGGTGTTGAGTGCAGGTGTGGAGGTTGAGGAAGGTAGTAGGTGTTGAGTGCAGGTGTGGAGGTTGAGGAGGGTAGTAGGAGGTGTTGAGTGCAGGTGTGGAGGTTGAGGAAGGTAGTAGGAGGTGTTGAGTGCAGGTGTGGAGGTTGAGGAAGGTAGTAGGAGGTGTTGAGTGCAGGTGTGGAGGTTGAGGAAGGTAGTAGGAGGTGTTGAGTGCAGGTGTGGAGGTTGAGGAAGGTAGTAGGAGGTGTTGAGTGCAGGTGTGGAGGTTGAGGAAGGTAGTAGGAGGTGTTGAGTGCAGGTGTGGAGGTTGAGGAAGGTAGTAGGAGGTGTTGAGTGCAGGTGTGGAGGTTGAGGAAGGTAGTAGGAGGTGTTGAGTGCAGGTGTGGAGGTTGAGGAAGGTAGTAGGAGGTGTTGAGTGCAGGTGTGGGGGTTGAGGAAGGTAGTAGGAGGTGTTGAGTGCAGGTGTGGAGGTTGAGGGGGTAGTAGGAGGTGTTGAGTGCAGGTGTGGGGGTTGAGGAAGGTAGTAGGAGGTGTTGAGTGCAGGTGTGGAGGTTGAGGAAGGTAGTAGGAGGTGTTGAGTGCAGGTGTGGAGGTTGACGAGGGTAGTAGGAGGTGTTGAGTGCAGGTGTGGGGGTTGAGGAAGGTAGTAGGAGGTGTTGAGTGCAGGTGTGGAGGTTGAGGAAGGTAGTAGGAGGTGTTGAGTGCAGGTGTGGAGGTTGAGGAGGGTAGTAGGAGGTGTTGAGTGCAGGTGTGGGGGTTGAGGAAGGTAGTAGGAGGTGTTGAGTGCAGGTGTGGAGGTTGAGGAAGGTAGTAGGAGGTGTTGAGTGCAGGTGTGGAGGTTCAGGAAGGTAGTAGGAGGTGTTGAGTGCAGGTGTGGGGGTTGAGGAAGGTAGTAGGAGGTGTTGAGTGCAGGTGTGGGGGTTGAGGAAGGTAGTAGGAGGTGTTGAGTGCAGGTGTGGAGGTTGAGGGGGTAGTAGGAGGTGTTGAGTGCAGGTGTGGGGGTTGAGGAAGGTAGTAGGAGGTGTTGAGTGCAGGTGTGGAGGTTGAGGAAGGTAGTAGGAGGTGTTGAGTGCAGGTGTGGGGGTTGAGGAAGGTAGTAGGAGGTGTTGAGTGCAGGTGTGGAGGTTGAGGAGGGTAGTAGGAGGTGTTGAGTGCAGGTGTGGGGGTTGAGGAGGGTAGTAGGAGGTGTTGAGTGCAGGTGTGGAGGTTGAGGAGGGTAGTAGGAGGTGTTGAGTGCAGGTGTGGAGGTTGAGGAGGGTAGTAGGAGGTGTTGAGTGCAGGTGTGGAGGTTGAGGAAGGTAGTAGGAGATGTTGAGTGCAGGTGTGGAGGTTGAGGAGGGTAGTAGGAGGTGTTGAGTGCAGGTGTGGAGGTTGAGGAAGGTAGTAGGAGGTGTTGAGTGCAGGTGTGGAGGTTGAGGAGGGTAGTAGGAGGTGTTGAGTGCAGGTGTGGAGGTTGAGGAGGGTAGTAGGAGGTGTTGAGTGCAGGTGTGGGGGTTGAGGAAGGTAGTAGGAGGTGTTGAGTGCAGGTGTGGAGGTTGAGGAAGGTAGTAGGAGGTGTTGAGTGCAGGTGTGGGGGTTGAGGAAGGTAGTAGGAGGTGTTGAGTGCAGGTGTGGAGGTTGAGGAGGGTAGTAGGAGGTGTTGAGTGCAGGTGTGGGGGTTGAGGAAGGTAGTAGGAGGTGTTGAGTGCAGGTGTGGAGGTTGAGGGGGTAGTAGGAGGTGTTGAGTGCAGGTGTGGAGGTTGAGGAAGGTAGTAGGAGGTGTTGAGTGCAGGTGTGGAGGTTGAGGGGGTAGTAGGAGGTGTTGAGTGCAGGTGTGGAGGTTGAGGAGGGTAGTAGGAGGTGTTGAGTGCAGGTGTGGGGGTTGAGGAAGGTAGTAGGAGGTGTTGAGTGCAGGTGTGGAGGTTGAGGGGGTAGTAGGTGTTGAGTGCAGGTGTGGGGGTTGAGGAAGGTAGTAGGAGGTGTTGAGTGCAGGTGTGGGGGTTGAGGAAGGTAGTAGGAGGTGTTGAGTACAGGTGTGGGGGTTGAGGAAGGTAGTAGGAGGTGTTGAGTACAGGTGTGGGGGTTGAGGAAGGTAGTAGGAGGTGTTGAGTGCAGGTGTGGGGGTTGAGGAAGGTAGTAGGAGGTGTTGAGTGCAGGTGTGGAGGTTGAGGAAGGTAGTAGGAGGTGTTGAGTGCAGGTGTGGGGGTTGAGGAAGGTAGTAGGAGGTGTTGAGTGCAGGTGTGGGGGTTGAGGAAGGTAGTAGGAGGTGTTGAGTGCAGGTGTGGAGGTTGAGGGGGTAGTAGGAGGTGTTGAGTGCAGGTGTGGGGGTTGAGGAAGGTAGTAGGAGGTGTTGAGTGCAGGTTTGGAGGTTGAGGAAGGTAGTAGGAGGTGTTGAGTGCAGGTGTGGAGGTTGAGGAAGGTAGTAGGAGGTGTTGAGTGCAGGTGTGGAGGTGGAAGAAATATCATGAGGAAGGGTTGGTAGTGGGTAATTCATTGAGTGATGGGGAAAGAGAGGGGATGGGTGATGGGGATTGGTGGGGTGATGGGAGGGGATGGGGAGAGGGGAGTGATAGGTGACGGTTGGACAACAGTTTATGAATGGGTTTGCTGGCCTGGCTGGCTGCCAGACTCTCACCACAAGTCGATAATCACTGCCAGACAGTGATGGTGATGGTGTGGTGATGGTGGTGCTGATGGTGGTGCTGTGTTGGTGATGGTAATGGTAGTGCTGTGATGGTGGTGCTGTGGTAGTGGTGCTACTGTGGTGGTGATACTAAGGTGATGCTGTGGTGATGATGGTGCTGTGGTGATGGTGGTGCTGTAGTGGTGATTGTACTGTGGTGGTGATTTTGGTGCTGTGGTAGTGGTGCTACTGTGGTGATGGTGATGCTGTCTTGGTGGTGTTGTGATGGTGATGCTGTGGTGGTGATGTTGTTATGGTGATGCTGTGGCGGTGGTGATGCAGTGATACTGTTTTGGTGGTGCTTTGGTGATGCTGTGGTGGTGGTGCTGTGATGGTGCTGTGGTTGTGATAATGTGGTGGTGGTGATGCTGTGGGGATGATGCTGTGGTGGTGGTAGTGATGATGCTGTGGTGGTGATACTGTGGTGCTGGTGATGATTCTGTGGTAGTGATGCTGTGGTGGTGCTGGTGACGATGCTGTGGTGGTGGTTCTGAAGAGGGGGTGAGTGCTGTGGATTTGGCGGATTTTGATAGGAGAGGGATGCTGTGATGAGATAGTTTAATAGGGGGGGGGATGCTGTGATGAAGCAGGTGGCGGTGCAGGTGAGGTACTAGGTGGCGTTGCAGGTGAGGTACTAAGTGGCGTTGCAGGTGAGGTACTAGGTGGCGTTGCAGGTGAGGTACTAGGTGGCGTTGCAGGTGAGGTACTAGGTGGCGTTGCAAGTGAGGTACTAGGTGGCGTTGCAAGTGAGGTACTAGGTGGCGTTGCAAGTGAGGTACTAGGTGGCGTTGCAGGTGAGGTACTAGGTGGCGTTGCAGGTGAGGTACTAGGTGGCGTTGCAGGTGAGGTACTAGGTGGCGTTGCAGGTGAGGTACTAAGTGGCGTTGCAGGTGAGGTACTAGGTGGCGTTGCAGGTGAGGTACTAGGTGGCGTTGCAAGTGAGGTACTAGGTGGCGTTGCAGGTGAGGTACTAGGTGGCGTTGCAGGTGAGGTACTAAGTGGCGTTGCAGGTGAGGTACTAAGTGGCGTTGCAGGTGAGGTACTAGGTGGCGTTGCAGGTGAGGTACTAGGTGGCGTTGCAGGTGAGGTACCAGGTGGCGCTGCAGGTGAGGTACTAGGTGGCGCTGCAGGTGAGGTACCAGGTGGCGCTGCAGGTGAGGTACTAGGTGGCGCTGCAAGTGTGGTACCAGGTGGCGCTGCAGGTAAGGTACTAGGTGGCGCTGCAGGTGAGGTACCAGGAGGCACTGCAGGTGAGATACTAGGTGGCGCTTTAGGTGAGGTACCAGATGGTGCTGCAGGTGAGATACTAGGTGGCGCTTTAGGTGAGGTACTAAGTGGCGCTGCAGGTGAGGTACCAGGTGGCGCTGCAGGTGAGGTACCAAGTGGCGCTGCAGGTGAGGTACTAGGTGGCGATGCAGGCGAGGTACAAGGTGGCGCTGCAGGTGAGGCACTAGGTGGTGCTGCAGGTGAGTACTAGGTGGCGCTGCAGGTGAGGTACCAGGTGGCGCTGTAGGTGAGGTACTAGGTGGCGCTGCAGGTGAGGTACCAGGTGGCGCTGCAGGTGAGGCACTAGGTGGCGCTGCAGGCGAGGTACTAGGTGGCGCTGCAGGTGAGGCACTAGGTGGTGCTGCAGGTGAGGTACTAGGTGGCACTGCAGGTGAGGTACCAGGTGGCGCTGCAGGTGAGGTACTAGGTGGCGCTGCAGGTGAGGTACTAGGTGGCGCTGCAGGTGAGGTACTAGGTGGTGCTGTAGGTGAGGTACTAGGTGGCGCTGCAGGTGAGGCACTAGGTGGTGCTGCAGGTGAGGTACTAGGTGGCGCTGCAGGTGAGGCACTAGGTGGTGCTGCAGGTGAGGTACTAGGTGGCGCTGCAGGTGAGGTACCAGGTGGCGCTGCAGGTGAGGTACCAGGTGGCGCTGCAGGTGAGGTACCAGGTGGCGCTGCAGGTGAGGTACTAGGTGGCGCTGCAGGTGAGGTACTAGGTGGCGCTGCAGGTGAGGTACCAGGTGGCGCTGCAGGTGAGGTACTAGGTGGCGCTGCAGGTGAGGTACCAGGTGGCGCTGCAGGTGAGGTACTAGGTGGCGCTGCAGGTGAGGTACTAGGTGGCACTGCAGGTGAGGTACCAGGTGGCACTGCAGGTGAGGTACCAGGTGGCGCTGCAGGTGAGGTACTAGGTGGCGCTGCAGGTGAGGTACTAGGTGGCGCTGCAGGTGAGGTACTAGGTGGCGCTGCAGGTGAGGTACTAGGTGGCACTGCAGGTGAGGCACTAGGTGGCGCTGCAGGTGAGGTACTAGGTGGCGCTGCAGGTGAGGTACTAGGTGGCGCTGCAGGTGAGGTACTAGGTGGCGATGCAGGCGAGGTACAAGGTGGCGCTGCAGGTGAGGCACTAGATGGCGCTGCAGGTGAGTACTAGGTGGCGCTGCAGGTGAGGTACCAGGTGGCGCTGTAGGTGAGGTACTAGGTGGCGCTGCAGGTGAGGTACCAGGTAGCGCTGCAGGTGAGGCACTAGGTGGCGCTCCAGGCGAGGTACTAGGTGGCGCTGCAGGTGAGGCACTAGGGGGTGCTGCAGGTGAGGTACTAGGTGGCGCTGCAGGTGAGGTACTAGGTGACACTGCAGGTGAGGTACTAGGTGGCGCTGCAGGTGAGGTACTAGGTGGCACTGCAGGTGAGGTAATAGGTGGCGCTGCAGGTGAGGTACTAGGTGGCACTGCAGGTGAGGTGGCGCTGCAGGTGAGGTACCAGGTGGCTCTGCAGGTGAGGTACTAGGTGGCGCTGCAGGTGAGGTACTAGGTGGCGCTAGGTGGCACTGCAGGTGAGGTACCAGGTGGCACTGCACTGGTGAGGTACAGGTGAGGTACTAGGTGGCGCTGCAGGTGAGGTACTAGGTGGCACTGCAGGTGAGGTACTAGGTGGCGCTGCAGGTGAGGTACTAGGTGGCAGGTGAGGTACCAGGTGGCTGGTGAGGTACAGGTGAGGTACCAGGTGGCGCTGCAGGTGAGGCACTAGGTGGCGCTGCAGTCGAGGTACTAGGTGGCGCTGCAGGTGAGGCACTAGGTGGTGCTGCAGGCGAGGTACTAGGTGGCACTGCAGGTGAGGTACCAGGTGGCGCTGCAGGTGAGGTACTAGGTGGCTAGGTGGCAGGGTGAGGTACTAGGTGTGGGTGAGGTGAGGTACTGCAGGTGAGGAACTAGGTGGCGCTGCAGGTGAGGTACTAGGTGGCACTGCAGGTGAGGTACTAGGTGGCGCTGCAGGTGAGGTACTAGGTGGCGTTGCAGGTGAGGTACTAGGTGGCACTGCAGGTGAGGTACTAGGTGGCGCTGCAGGTGAGGTACTAGGTGGCGTTGCAGGTGAGGTACTAGGTGGCGCTGTAGGTGAGGTACTAGGTGGCGCTGCAGGTGAGGTACTAGGTGGCACTGCAGGTGAGGTACTAGGTGGCGCTGCATTTGAGGTACTAGGTGGCACTGCAGGTGAGGTACTAGGTGGCACTGCAGGTGAGGTACTAGGTGGCGCTGCAGGTGAGGTACTAGGTGGCACTGCAGGTGAGGTACTAGGTGGCGCTGCAGGTGAGGTACTAGGTGGCGCTGCAGGTGAGGTACTAGGTGGCACTGTAGGTGAGGTACCAGGTGGCACTGTAGGTGAGGCACTAGGTGGCGCTGCAGGCGAGGTACTAGGTGGCGCTGCAGGTGAGGTACTAGGTGGCAGGTACCATCATTAACAAGTACTGTTACAGAACAACTTAAAGGTGAACGCCTGACTCGCTTCACCTGACTCACTCTCAGCTCACCCGCCTGGCTCACTGAGCCAAGCTTCACCTGACTCACTCTCAGCTCACCCGCCTGGCTCACTGAGCCAAGCTTCACCTGACTCACTCTCAGCTCACCCGCCTGGCTCACTGAGCCAAACTTCACCTGACTCACCCTCAGCTCACCCGCCTGGCTCACTGAGCCAAACTTCACCTGAGTCACTCTCAGCTCACCCGCCTGGCTCACTGAGCCAAGCTTCACCTGACTCACTCTCAGCTCACCCGCCTGGCTCACTGAGCCAAGCTTCACCTGACTCACTCTCAGCTCACCCGCCTGGCTCACTGAGCCAAGCTTCACCTGACTCACTCTCAGCTCACCCGCCTGGCTCACTGAGCCAAGCTTCACCTGACTCACCCTCAGCTCACCCGCCTGGCTCACTGAGCCAAGCTTCACCTGACTCACCCTCAGCTCACCCGCCTGGCTCACTGAGCCAAGTTTCACCTGACTCACCCTCAGCTCACCCGCCTGGCTCACTGAGCCAAGCTTCACCTGACTCACTCTCAGCTCACCCGCCTGGCTCACTGAGCCAAGCTTCACCTGACTCACTCTCAGCTCACCCGCCTGGCTCACTGAGCCAAGCTTCACCTGACTCACTCTCAGCTCACCCGCCTGGCTCACTGAGCCAAGCTTCACCTGACTCACTCTCAGCTCACCCGCCTGGCTCACTGAGCCAAGCTTCACCTGACTCACCCTCAGCTCACCCGCCTGGCTCACTGAGCCAAGCTTCACCTGACTCACCCTCAGCTCACCCGCCTGGCTCACTGAGCCAAGCTTCACCTGACTCACTCTCAGCTCACCCGCCTGGCTCACTGAGCCAAGCTTCACCTGACTCACTCTCAGCTCACCCGCCTGGCTCACTGAGCCAAGCTTCACCTGACTCACCCGCCTGGCTCACTGAGCCAAGCTTCACCTGACTCACCCTCAGCTCACCCGCCTGGCTCACTGAGCCAAACTTCACCTGACTCACCCTCAGCTCACCCGCCTGGCTCACTGAGCCAAACTTCACCTGACTCACTCTCAGCTCACCCGCCTGGCTCACTGAGCCAAGCTTCACCTGACTCACTCTCAGCTCACCCGCCTGGCTCACTGAGCCAAGCTTCACCTGACTCACTCTCAGCTCACCCGCCTGGCTCACTGAGCCAAACTTCACCTGAGTCACTCTCAGCTCACCCGCCTGGCTCACTGAGCCAAGCTTCACCTGACTCACTCTCA
Source organism: Cherax quadricarinatus (assembly GCF_038502225.1). NCBI lineage: Eukaryota > Metazoa > Arthropoda > Malacostraca > Decapoda > Parastacidae > Cherax > Cherax quadricarinatus. The sequence goes on along the minus strand of NC_091300.1, from coordinate 24,531,923 downwards.
GCTCACCCGCCTGGCTCACTGAGCCAAGCTTCACCTGACTCACTCTCAGCTCACCCGCCTGGCTCACTGAGCCAAGCTTCACCTGACTCACTCTCAGCTCACCCGCCTGGCTCACTGAGCCAAGCTTCACCTGACTCACTCTCAGCTCACCCGCCTGGCTCACTGAGCCAAGCTTCACCTGACTCACTCTCAGCTCACCCACCTGTCTCACTGAGCCAAGCTTCACCTGACTCACTCTCAGCTCACCCGCCTGGCTCACTGAGCCCAGCCTGTGTTCAACAAGCTGATACAACCATTAAAGTGAACTGAGAATGAGCTGAACATGAAGATAGTGAGCCGAGAATGAGAGTAGCATCTATTGAGGAGAAACTGACCTTTCCAGTGTGCTCAGATCAAGGTAGTGGTACCTTAAAACACACACACACACACACACACACACACACACACACACACACACACACACACACACACACACACACACACACACACACACACACACACACACACCCACACACACACACACACACACACACTTTGATATCGAACATAATTAGATATACTGGCAGTGTGCTGCTACACTGTATGATATACAGTGGGAACACCAGCAGTGTGTGTGTGTTGGGGTGTGGTTTAGTTGTGGTGGGGGTCAGGTTGGGCTGGTTTTCCAGCCCAACCTCACCCCCACTACGGCCACTGTTGTGTTGGGGTGAGGTACTGCTACTGCTGCTGCTGTTACTTGTGCTACTGCTGCTGTTGTTGCTGTTACTTGTGCTACTGCTACTGCTGTTGCAGTTACTTGTGCTACTGCTGCTGCTGTTGCAGTTACTTGTGCTACTGCTGCTGTTGTTGCTGTTACTTGTGCTACTGCTGCTGCTGTTGCTGTTACTTGTGCTACTGCTGCTGCTGTTGCTGTTACTTGTGCTACTGCTGCTGCTGTTGCTGTTACTTGTGCTACTGCTGCTGCTGTTGCTGTTGTGCTACTGCTGCTGCTGTTGTTATCGCTGTTACTGTTGTTGCTGCGTCTGTTGCAGACAGTCTCCCCCATGGTTTGTATGTGTGAACACCCCAACCACAGTAGGGTTGAGATTGGGCTGGGGTGGGGCAAATTTGGGGCGGGGGCGAGGTTGGGGGTGGAGGTGAGGCGGGGCTTGGGTTAGGGTGAGGTTGGGCTGGGGTGGGGGTGAGGCTGGGCTGGGGTGGAGGTGATGCTGGGCTAGGGTGGGGTGATGCTGGGCTAGGGTGGGGTGATGTTGGGCTGGGGTGGGGGTGATGCTGGGCTGGGGTGGGGGTGAGGCTGAGCTTGGGTGGGGGTGAGGCACGGTTGGGGTGGTGGGGGTGAGGCGGGGCTGGTGTGGGGGGTGAGGCGGGGCTGGGGTGGGGGTGAGGTAGCGCTGGTGCTGGGGTGGGGGTGAGGTAGCGCTGGTGCTGGGGTGGGGGTGAGGCGGGGCTGTGGTAGGGGTGAGGCGGGGCTGGGATGGGGGTGAGGCGGGGCTGGGGTGGGGGTGAGGTAGCGCTGGTGCTGGGGTGGGGGTGAGGCTGGGCTGGGATGGGGGTGAGGCGGGGCTGGGGTGGGGGTGAGGCGGGGCTGGCGTGTGGGTGAGGCTGGGCTGGGGTGTGGGTGAGGCTGGGCTGGGGTGGGGGTGAAGCGTGGCTGGGATGGGGGTCAGGCGGGGCTGGGGTGTGGGTGAGGCTGGGCTGGGGTGTGGGTGAGGCGGGGCTGGTGTGGGGGGTGAGGCGGGGCTGGGGTGGGGGTGAGGCGGGGCTGGGGTGGGGGTGAGGCTGGGCTGGGATGGGGGTGAGGCGGGGCTGGGATGGGGGTGAGGCGGGGCTGGGGTGGGGGTGAGGCGGGGCTGGGGTGGGGGTGAGGCTGGGCTGGGGTGGGGTGAGGCGGGGCTGGGGTGGGGTGAGGCGGGGCTGGGGTGGGGGTGAAGCGGGGCTGGGATGGGGGTGAGGCGGGGCTGGGATGGGGGTGAGGCTGGGCTGGGGTGGGGGTGAGGCGGGGCTGGGGTGGGGTGAGGCGGGGCTGGGGTGGGGGTGAAGCGGGGCTGGGGTGGGGTGAGGCGGGACTGGGGTGGGGGTGAAGCGTGGCTGGGATGGGGGTCAGGCGGGGCTGGGGTGGGGGTGAGCCGGGGCTAAGTGTGAGTACAGCAACACTGGTGTTGGCGGCAGCTGGCCCAATATTTTCTGAGTGTTGACGTTTCTTGCTGTTACTGTTACTTGTGTTACTGTTATTAATGATGCTCTTGTGTTACTGTTGGTGTTACTTGTGTTACTGCTGCTGTTGTTGCTGTTACTTGTGCTACTGCTGCTGTTGTTGCTGTCACTTGTGCCTCTGCTGCTGTTGTTGCTGTCACTTGTGCCTCTGCTGCTGCTGTTGCTGTTACTTGTGCTACTGCTGCTGTTGTTGCTGTTACTTGTGCTACTGCTGCTGTTGTTGCTGTTACTTGTGCTACTGCTGCTGTTGTTGCTGTTACTTGTGCTACTGCTGCTGTTGTTGCTGTTACTTGTGCTACTGCTGCTGTTGTTGCTGTTACTTGTGCTACTGCTGCTGTTGTTGCTGTTACTTGTGCCTCTGCTGCTGTTGTTGCTGTTACTTGTTCTACTGCTGCTGTTGTTGCTGTTACTTGTGCCTCTGCTGCTGTTATTGCTGTTACTTGTGCCTCTGCTGCTGTTGTTGCTGTTACTTGTGCCTCTGCTGCTGTTGTTGTTGTTACTTGTGCTACTGCTGCTGTTGTTGCTGTTACTTGTGCTACTGCTGCTGCTGCTGTTGTTGCTGTTACTTGTGCTACTGCTGCTGCTGTTACTTGCTGTTACTTGTGCCTCTGCTGCTGTTGTTGCTGTTACTTGTGCCTCTGCTGCTGTTATTGTTGTTACTTGTGCTACTGCTGCTGTTGTTGCTGTTACTTGTGCTACTGCTGTTGTTGTTGCTGTTACTTGTGCTACTGCTGCTGTTGTTGCTGTTACTTATGCCTCTCCTGCTGTTGTTGCTGTTACTTGTGCTACTGCTGCTGTTGTTGCTGTTACTTGTGCCTCTGCTGCTGTTGTTGCTGTTACTTGTGCTACTGCTGCTGTTGTTGCAGTTACTTGTGCCTCTGCTGCTGTTGTTGCTGTTACTTGTGCCTCTGCTGCTGTTGTTGCTGTTACTTGTGCCTCTGCTGCTGTTGTTGCTGTTACTTGTGCTACTGCTGCTGTTGTTGCTGTTACTTGTGCTACTGCTGCTGTTGTTGCTGTTACTTGTGCTACTGCTGCTGTTGTTGCTGTTACTTGTGCTACTGCTGCTGTTGTTGCTGTTACTTGTGCTACTGCTGCTGTTGTTGCTGTTACTTGTGCTACTGCTGCTGTTGTTGCTGTTACTTGTGCTACTGCTGCTGCTGTTGCTGTTACTTGTGCTACTGCTGCTGCTGTTGCTGTTGTGCTACTGCTGCTGCTGTTGTTATCGCTGTTACTGTTGTTGCTGCTGTTACTGTTGTTGCTGCGTCTGTTGCAGACAGTCTCCCCCATGGTTTGTATGTGTGAACACCCCAACCACAGTAGGGTTGAGATTGGGCTGGGGTGGGGCAAATTTGGGGCGGGGGCGAGGTTGGGGGTGGAGGTGAGGCGGGGCTTGGGTTAGGGTGAGGTTGGGCTGGGGGTGGGGGTGAGGCTGGGCTGGGGTGGAGGTGATGCTGGGCTAGGGTGGGGGTGATGCTGGGCTAGGGTGGGGTGATGTTGGGCTGGGGTGGGGGTGATGCTGGGCTGGGGTGGGGGTGAGGCTGAGCTTGGGTGGGGGTGAGGCACGGTTGGGGTGGTGGGGGTGAGGCGGGGCTGGTGTGGGGGGTGAGGCGGGGCTGGGGTGGGGGTGAGGCTGGGCTGGGGTGGGGGTGAGGCTGGGCTGGGGTGGGGGTGAGGCGGGGCTGTGGTAGGGGTGAGGCGGGGCTGGGATGGGGGTGAGGCGGGGCTGGGGTGGGGGTGAGGCGGGGCTGGGGTGGGGGGTGAGGCTGGGCTGGGATGGGGGGTGAGGCGGGGCTGGGGGTGGGGGTGAGGCGGGGCTGGGGTGTGGGTGAGGCTGGGCTGGGGTGGGGGTGAGGCGGGGCTGGGGTGGGGGGTGAGGCGGGGCTGGGGTGGGGTGAGGCTGGGCTGGGATGGGGGTGAGGCGGGGCTGGGGTGGGGGTGAGGCGGGGCTGGGGTGGGGGTGAGGCTGGGCTGGGGTGGGGTGAGGGGCTTGGGGTGGGGTGAGGCCGGGTCAGTGGGTGAAGTGGGGCTGGGGTGAGGCGTGACTTGGGGTTGGTGAAGTGGCTGGGATTGGTCAGGCGGGGCCAGGGGTTGAGCGGGGCTATGTGAGCACAGTGAACACTGGTGTTGGCGGCAGTCATTCAATATTTCTGAGTGTTGACGTCCGGCCGTTACCGTTACCTGGTGCCACTGCTTAATGATGCCTTGCGTTACCGCTGGTGCTACTTGTGTCACCGCTGCCGTTGTTGCTGCTACTCGTGCCACTGCCGCCGTTGCTTGCCGCCTTCCACTTCTGTGCCCCGCTGCTGTTGCCGTCACTTCAGCCCCGCCGCTGTTGCCGTTACCTGCGCCACCGCCGCCGTTGCTGCTTGCCACTTCGTGCCACCGCCGCCGTTGTTGCCGTTATTTGTGCCACCGCCGCCGTTGCTGCTGCTACTTGTGCCACCGCCGCCGTCTTGCTGTCACTGCGCTACCGCCGCTTGTTGTTGCCGTTACTTCAGCTACCGCCGCTGCTGTCCGCCGTTACCCAGCCCCGCTGCCAGTTGTTACAAGCTACTTGTTCTCACCGCCGCCGTTGGTTGCTGTTACTTGTGCCCCGCTGCTTGTTATCAAGGCTACTTCAGCCCCGCCGTTGCTTGCTGCTTACTTCAGCCCCGCTGCCGTTGTTGCTCGTTACTTGTGCCACTGCCGCCGTTGTTGCTGCTTACTTCTGCGCTACCGCCGTTGCTGTTGCTGTTACTTCCAGCTTACTGCTGCTGTTGTTGCTGCTTACTTGGCGCCTTCCCGCTGTTGTTGCCGTTACTTCAGCTACCGCCGCTGTTGCTGCCGTTACCAGCCCCGCCGCTGCTTGTTGCTGTTACTTCTGCGCTACCGCCGCTGTTGTTGCAGCTACTTCAGCCTCCGCTGCTTGTTGCCGTTACTTCAGCCTTCCGCTGCCGTTGCTGCTACCAGCCTTCCCGCCGTTGTTGCCTGTCACTTGTGCCACCGCCGCCGTTGTTGCTGCTTACTCTGCGCTTACCGCTGCTTGTTGCTGCTACCAGCCACTTCGCTGCCGTTGTTGCCGTTACCTGTGCCCCGCCGCCGTTGTTGCCGTACCTGCGCCTTGGCCGCTTGCTGCTGCCGTTACTTGCGCCCCGCCGCCGCCGTTGCCGTTACCAGCCACCGCCGCTTGCTGTTGCCGTGCCATTGCCGCCGCCACGCCGTTACTTGTGCCACCGCCGCCGTTGCTGCTTGCTACTCTGCGCCACCGCCGTTGCCGCTGTTACTTCGTGCCACCGCCGCTTGTTGCTGCCGTTACCTGCAGCCACCGCCGCCGTTGTTGCCGTTACCTGTTGCCACCGCCGCCGTTTCTTTAAGGTTACCTGTGCCACCGCCGCCGTTGTTGCGTTACCAGCCACCGCTTGCTGCCTGCCACTCAGCCCGCCGGGTTGCTTCGCTTGCCACTTCTGTCTCCACCGCCGTTGCCGCTGCTACTTCTGCGCCTCCGCCGCTTGTTATTGCCGTTGTACCGCGCCTCCGCTGCCGTTGTTGCCGTTACCTGTTGCCTGCCGCTGTTATTGT
>NC_091300.1:24516151-24521151 GCF_038502225.1 Cherax quadricarinatus | reverse complement strand
ACATGATCCATCACACAGACAATGATGGGGTTTAATCAAGGATACAACAAGCTCTTCACGCAGGTAAATGATGCTCATCGTATCTTGGTTACGCACGGTCAGTGTGAAAAATGTCGCTGGTTATTGAGTTTATTGAAGTTTGTGTACGAGTTGTGTTCCCCAGGAATGTTCTTATTGAAGTCAAGTTGGTTATTACCATGTTATTTAGGGACTTAACTGTACTAGTCAACAGTAGCTGTTCTGGTGTGTCAACATCACAACAGTATGACTGGATAAATATTGCTTAAACTTGTTTATCTGCTAACACTGCCATTCCTTCACAGTCTCTTCATACAGAATAAGAGATGTCCTGGCTCCGCTCGTTTCAGAACCCAACTCTCTCTAGCTTTACTGCCAGCCTCCTCTCCCCTACCCCCATCCCCCTGCCGGCAGGATGCCACCCATAACACTGGACTATCACCCACAACACTCCACTGACGCCCACAACAGTTCACGTAACGCCCACACCACTCCACCGACGCCCACAATACACCACTGACACATACTTTTTTTGCTGGGGGAAGAGGGACAACAGATCTAAGGAGTCTCACACCTCCCCGTGAGTCGAACCTGAGTCGCTTCGGTTATGAGCCAAGTAATCTACCACTGTTACCAAGTACTACCTATTATTATTATTATTATTATTATTATTATTATTATTATTATTATTATTATTGTCATTACTATTATTAACAAACAAATATTCTACATATTACATTTTTCGATTTCCCCACAAGATTTCCCTAAGACCCATGATTATGTGTACTCTAGAACCCTTGATTATATGCACTCTAGAACCCACGATGATGGATGTTACAGTTCTGGACGTGTGAAGTACAGTGCCTGTACTCTGAAGGAGGGGTGGTGGATGTTACAGTTCTGGAGGTGGGAAGTACAGTGCCTGTACTCTGAAGGAGGGGTGGTGGATGTTACAGTTCTGGAGATGGGAAGTACAGTGCCTGTACTCTGAAGGAGGGGTGGTGGATGTTACAGTTCTGGAGATGGGAAGTAGTGTCTGTACTCTGAAGGAGGGGTGGTGGATGTTACAGTTCTGGAGATGGGAAGTAGTGTCTGTACTCTGAAGGAGGGGTGGTGGATGTTACAGTTCTGGAGGTGGGAAGTACAGTGCCTGTACTCTGAAGGAGGAGTGGGGGATGTTGCAGTTCTGGAGGTGGGAAGTACAGTGCCTGTACTCTGAAGGAGGAGTGGGGAATGTTGCAGTTCTGGAGGTGGGAAGTACAGTGCCTGTACTCTGAGGGAGGAGTAGGGAATGTTGCAGTTCTGAAGGTGGGAAGTACAGTGCCTGTACTCTGAAGGAGGAGTGGGGGATGTTGCAGTTCTGGAGGTGGGAAGTACAGTGCCTGTACTCTGAAGGAGGGGTGGTGGATGTTACAGTTCTGGAGATGGGAAGTACAATGCCTGTACTCTGAAGGAGGGGTGGTGGATGTTACAGTTCTGGAGGTGGGAAGTACAGTGCCTGTACTCTGAAGGAGGGGTGGTGGATGTTACAGTTCTGGAGGTGGGAAGTACAGTGCCTGTACTCTGAAGGAGGGGTGGTGGATGTTACAATTCTGGAGGTGGGAAGTACAGTGCCTATACTCTGAAGGAGGGGTGGTGGATGTTACAGTTCTAGAGGTGGGAAGTACAGTGCCTATACTCTGAAGGAGGGGTGGTGGATGTTACAGTTCTGGAGGTGGGAAGTACAGTGCCTGTACTCTGAAGGAGGGGTGGTGGATGTTACAGTTCTGGAGATGGGAAGTACAGTGTCTGTACTCTGAAGGAGGGGTGGTGGATGTTACAATTCTAGAGGTGGGAAGTACAGTGCCTGTACTCTGAAGGAGGGGTGGTGGATGTTACAATTCTGGAGGTGGGAAGTACAATGCCTATACTCTGAAGGAGGGGTGGTGGATGTTACAGTTCTAGAGGTGGGAAGTACAGTGCCTATACTCTGAAGGAGGGGTGGTGGATGTTACAGTTCTAGAGGTGGGAAGTACAGTGCCTGTACTCTGAAGGAGGGGTGGTGGATGTTACAATTCTAGAGGTGGGAAGTACAGTGCCTATACTCTGAAGGAGGGGTGGTGGATGTTACAGTTCTAGAGGTGGGAAGTACAGTGCCTATACTCTGAAGGAGGGGTGGTGGATGTTACAGTTCTAGAGGTGGGAAGTACAGTGCCTATACTCTGAAGGAGGGGTGGTTGATGTTACAGTTCTAGAGGTGGGAAGTACAGTGCCTGTACTCTGAAGGAGGGGTGGTGGATGTTACAATTCTGGAGGTGGGAAGTACAGTGCCTATACTCTGAAGGAGGGTGGTGGATGTTACAATTCTAGAGGTGGGAAGTACAGTGCCTGTACTCTGAAGGAGGGGTGGTGGATGTTACAGTTCTAGAGGTGGGAAGTACAGTGCCTGTACTCTGAAGGAGGGGTGGTGGATGTTACAATTCTAGAGGTGGGAAGTACAGTGCCTGTACTCTGAAGGAGGGGTAGTAGATGTTACAATTCTAGAGGTGGGAAGTACAGTGCCTATACTCTGAAGGAGGGGTGGTGGATGTTACAATTCTGGAGGTGGGAAGTACAGTGCCTGTACTCTGAAGGAGGGGTGGTGGATGTTACAATTCTAGAGGTGGGAAGTACAGTGCCTGTACTCTGAAGGAGGGGTGGTGGATGTTACAATTCTAGAGGTGGGAAGTACAGTGCCTGTACTCTGAAGGAGGGGTGGTGGATGTTACAATTCTAGAGGTGGGAAGTACAGTGCCTGTACTCTGAAGGAGGGGTGGTGGATGTTACAATTCTAGAGGTGGGAAGTACAGTGCCTGTACTCTGAAGGAGGGGTGGTGGATGTTACAATTCTAGAGGTGGGAAGTACAGTGCCTGTACTCTGAAGGAGGGGTGGTGGATGTTACAATTCTAGAGGTGGGAAGTACAGTGCCTGTACTCTGAAGGAGGGGTGGTGGATGTTACAATTCTAGAGGTGGGAAGTACAGTGTCTTTTGATGTTTACACAGTTCTTTCAAGGAAACCATTGCATGAATGATGGCGACTGTTCCTTTTAAAAGGTAATATGTTATCTGGAATATGACTCACTGATCATTCTAATAGCAGTTGTGAGGTGATGGGAGTGTTGTATACATCTTCAAGTACGTGGAACACACACCAGGTGAGTATAGGTTAGACGCAGGGGATGCCAACATTTTCTATGCCACGTATCCCTAGGAAATGTTTGATTAATGTTACACCTACAAAAGTGATATCACATTTGAAGATGAAGACGAATAATTTCTAATTTTTAAATCACAAATTAAACCAAATGCAGTACTGCGGGTGGACAAAATGAACTCAAAAAATAATCTTTGAAATGCCATCTCGCACTCCCAGGGGGTGCGTACCCCCAGGGGATGAGGGTCCTTCCTGGGGATGCGTGTCCCCCCTGGGGCTGCGTGCCCCCCAGGTTGGGAACCCCTAAGGGAGAGAGTAAGTACACATTGTGAGCAATGGTGGTTGAGGTACAGAGCGAGTTTTGAATGGTATGCTCACTATCTTGCAAATTTTCTTCTGAGATGTGTTACGTGTGTTAAATTCACGTTTACTGACAAGGTGTGTACCTCTAGGCATTTTCGCACATCCTGTGTGCATATACCTGTATTATTTATCTCTATATTCATGCGAACACTTTTAGGTTAGTTCCCAAACACTGTGTAGAAGGTCTTGTCTGTATTGCATATGAGTTTGTCTGTTGTTATCCAGGTTGACAATTATCTTCACGAGCTCACTGTTGACTGAGTTGTGTTGTACAAGCAGATCTCCCTTGGAGATGACCAAAGTGTCATATGCAAGACAGAATTGTTTGAGACATTAGGAAGGTCACTAATGTAGAAGCCTAGTAGAAGGCCTAAGATACTGCCCTGAGGCCTAGTATAGAGCATAGGATACTGTCCTGAGGCCTAGTGGAGGGCCTAAGATACTACCCTGAGGCCTAGGGGAAGGCCTAAGATACTGCCCTGATGTCTAGTAGAAAACCTAGGATACTGCCCTGAGCCTAGTAGAAGGCGTTGGATACCGCCCTGAGGCCTAGTAGAAGGCCTAGGATACCGTCCTGAGACACACTTGATTAGCCGAGATGTTGAGTCAGTGTCATTAATAGTGACATATTGATGACTCTTAATGCTTTATCACATTTATTGATGACTCTTAATGCTTTATCATACGTATTGATGACTCTTAATGCTTTATCATACGTATTGATGACTCTTAATGCTTTATCATACGTATTGATGACTCTTAATGCTTTATCATACATATTGATGACTCTTAATACTATCATACACACTGACATCTAGTGTTCTTCATTGTTGATGTTATTGTTCTTGTTCATTCTTCTCATGATGTGAGTATTCCTGTTCACTCTTCAGGCGAGTGTGGGATGGCACTGTCAGACAGGCACTAGGAAGGAGTGGTGTTGAACATGTGGTGTGACCCAGACAGGTGTGTAACCTTGGGTAAGGTGACGTCTGGTGTGACCCTTGTAGTGTGACACCTGGTGTGGTGACACCTGGTGTGTTGCATCTGTGGTGACACATGGTGTTTGACACCTGGTGTGCTTGCCACCTTTTGTGTGATGCCTGTGTGACACCTGGTGTGTTTCATCAGGTGTGTTTGACACTTATGTAAACACCTGGTGTGTTCCACTTGTGGGTGACACCTGTTATGTGACACCTGTTGACTGACAACCGGTGTGTGGCACCTGTGGTGACACCTGTTGTATGATACCTGTTGAATGACACTTGGTGTGGCACTTGTGTTGTGACACCTGGTGTTTGGCACCTGTCGACTGACACCTGGTGTGTGTGGTACCTGTGGTGTGACACCTTGTGTGTGGCACCTGTGGTGTGACCTGGTGTGTGTGATACCTGTGGTGTGATACCTTGTGTGTGGTACCTGTGGTGTGACGCCTGGTGTGTGTGGTA
>NC_091300.1:24496151-24511151 GCF_038502225.1 Cherax quadricarinatus | reverse complement strand
GCTTGTTACGCATATGATATGCTATGTTACATATGTTATGACATGCTAAGTTACATGTCATGACATGCTATGTTAATTCAATTCAATTCAATTCAAAGTTTATTCTCTGTAAAGATTACAATGTTGAATTTACAGAATTTGGTTATTGTGTGGTTTACATGTAGTTAAATAATGATTACAGAGTGTACCACTAGAACGCCTAGCATGGCTAGGCATTTCGGGCAGACTTAGTTTAATTCTTTATTTTAAAATATTACAAATTATGAGGTAAGTTGGTATTATGGCTATGTGACTAAATACTAGTTTGTGAGTTTAGCAATGTGAATGCTTTTGTTTTGGCACAGTACATAGTTTCAGTATTGGAGTATCATAGGATTCATTATTTTAAGATTGAGATTAATATTTCTGTTTATGGTCAAATGGGTGAGTGAGTGTGTGAACCACCAGGTGGTATTCGTGTAGTTAGTTGATGGGGTGTATCAGGGAGATAAGATGTTTTCTAATGGTAGTTTTGAAGGTGATGAATGTGTCTGCAGTTCTAGAGTTCTCAGGTACCCTACCTGAGATTTTATATATATAAATATATATATATATATATATATATATATATATATATATATATATATATATATATATATATATATATATATATATATATATATATATGAGATTTTAGGGCCTTTGACATACTTTGAATTTTTGTAAAGGTTTAGTCGGACACGGGGAATGTCGTAGAGATGTTTGTGTCTGGTGTTATGCCTGTGGGTTCTGTCACAACTATCAAGAAAGCGTTTTAGGTCAAGGTTGATATTGGAGTTTAAGGTCCTGTAGATGTAGATTGCACAGTAGTAAGTGTGGATGTTCTGAACAGGGAGTAAGTTTAGATCTATGAAGAGTGGGGGGGGGGGGGTGTTGCCAGGGATGGGATTTAGTGATTATTCTTACTGCAGCTTTTTGTTGGGTTATTATTGGCTTTAGGTGTGTTGCTGCAGTTGATCCCCAAGCACAAATAGCATAGGTGAGGTATGGATATATAAGTGAATGGTATAGTGTGATAAGGGCAGTTTGCGGCACGTAGTATTGTATCTTGGAGAGGATCCCAACCGTTTTGGATACTTTTTTGGTTATGTGTTGGATATGGGTGTTGAAATTCAGGTTGTTGTCATGTTATGACATGCTATATTACGTTATGACATGCTGTGTTACATATGACATGCTATGTTACATATGTTATGACATGCTATGTTATGCATATGATATGCTATGTTATTATGTCATGACATGCTATGTTACATATGTCATGATATGCTATGTTACACATGTCATGACATTCTATGTTACACATGTCATGACATGCTATGTTACACATTTTATGACATGGTATGTGACATGTTATGACATGCTATATTACAATGTCATGACATGCTATGTTACATATGTCATGACATGCTATGTTACATATGTCCTGACATGCTATGTTGCATATGACATGCTATGTTACATATGTTATGACATGCTGTGTTACATATGTTGTGACATGCTATGTTGCATGTTATGACATGCTATGTTACATATGTTATGATATGCTATGTTATATATGACATGCTATATTACACATGTCATGACATGCTATGTTACACGTGTCATGACATGCTATGTTACACATTTTATGAAATGCTATGACATGCTATGTTACATGTTATGACATGCTATGTTACATGTTATGACTTGCTATGTTACATGTTATGACATGCTATGTTACATGTTATGACATGCTATGTTACATGCTATGTTACATATGTTATACTATGCTACATGTTATGACATGCTATGTTACACGTCATGACATGCTATGTTGCATATGTTATGACATATTGCATATGTTATGACATGCTGTTACATGTCTTGACATACTATGTTACATATGACATGCTCTGTTACATATGTCATGACATGCTATGTTACACATGTCATGACATGCTGTTACAAATGTAATGACATGCATGTTACACATATGACATGCTATGTTACATGTTATGACATGCTGTGTTGCATGTTATGACATGCTATATTACATATGTTTTGACATGCTATGTTACATATGTTGTGACATGCTATGTTACATTTGTCATGACATGCTATGTTACACATGTTATGATGTGCTATGTTATATATGTTATGACATGCTAGGTGGGTGAGGCGAGGTTGGTGAGTGAGGCGGAGTTAATGAGGCGGGGTTGGTGAGTGAGGCGAGGTTGGTGAGTGAGGTGGGGTTAGTGAGTGAGGCGGGGTTAGTGAATGAGGTGGGGTTGGTGAGTGAGGCGGGGTTGGTGAATGAGGCGGGGTTAGTGAGTGAGGCGGGGTTGGTGTGTGAGGCGGGGTTAGTGAGGCGGGGTTAGTAAGTGAGGCGGGGTTGGTGAGTGAGGCGGGCTTGGTGAGTGAGGCGGAGTTAGTGAATGAGGCGGGGTTGGTGAGTGAGGCGGGGTTGGTGAGTGAGGCGGGGTTGGTGAGTGAGGCGGGGTTAGTGAATGAGGCGAGGTTGGTGAGTGAGGCGGGGTTAGTGAGTGAGGAGGGGTTGATGAGTGAGGCGGGGTTAGTGAGTGATCGGGGTTGGTGAGTGAGGTGGGGTGGGTAAATGAGGAGGGATGGGTGAGTGAGGCGGGGTTAGTGATACAGGGTTAGTGAGTGATGCGGGGTTAGTGAGTGATGCGGGGTTAATGAGTGAGTCTTGGTTAGTGAGTGAGGCGGGGTTGGTGAGGCGAGGTGGGTGAGTAAGACGGGGTGAGTGAGGCGAAGTGGGTGAGGCGGGGTGAGTGAGGCGGGGTGAGTTAGGCGGGGTGGGTGAGTGAGACGGGGTGGGTAAGGCGAAGTGGGTGAGACTGGGTGGGTGAGTGAGGCGAAGTGGGTTAGGCGGGGTGGGTGAGTGAGGCGGGGTGGGTAAGGCGAAGTGGGTGAGACGGGGTGGGTGAATGAGGCAGGGTGGGTGAGTGAGACGCGGTGGGTGAGTGAGGCAGGGTGGGTGAGTGAGACGCGGTGGGTGAGTGAGGCAGGGTGGGTGAGTGAGACGCGGTGGGTGAGTGAGGCAGGGTGGGTGAGTGAAGCTGGGTGGATGAGGCGGGGAGCGGTGGGTGAGTGAAGCATGGTTGGGGAGGTGGGGTGGGGCTGGCGCCGACCCAGCATCACCACCACCATGCTACTGCTGCAGCCGGATACCCAACCTCACCACACTGTCACCACCTCTACACCACCACCACTACACTACACCACTACACCACCATTACACTACACCGCCACCATTACACTACACCACCACCACTACACTACACCGCCACCATTACACTACACCACTACACCACCATTACACTACACCACCACCACTACACTACACCACTACACCACCATTACACTACACCGCCACCATTACACTACACCGCCACCATTACACTACACCACCGTTACACCACCACAATTACACTACACCACCACTACACCACCACCACTACACCACCACCACTACACCACCACCACTACACCGCCACTACACTGCACCACCACCACTACACCACCACCACTACATCACCACTACACTACATCTCCACTACTACTACTACACTATAACAAAACCACTACACCACTACAGCACCACCACCACTACACTACACCACCACACCACCACTACACCACCACCACACCAACACTACACTACACCACCACCACACCAACACTACACTACACCACCACCACACCACCACCACACCAACACTACACTACACCACCACCACTACATCACAACCACCACTACACCACCACCACTACACTACACCACCACTACACTACACCACTACATCACCACCCCTACACTACACCACTGCCACCACTACATCACCACCACTACACCACTACCACCACTACATCACCACCACTACACTACACCACTACATTACACCACCAGTACATCACCACTGCAGTACACCACCACCACTACAAAACCAACACTACACCACCACCACTACATCACTGCCACCACTACATCACCACCACTACAACACCACCACTACACCGCCACTACACCACCACCAGTACATCACCACTACATTACACCTCCACTACCACTACGCTACAACACCACCACTACATCACCACAACTACTCCACACCACTACTACTACACCACCACCACTACCACACCACCAAAACCACTACACCACCACCACTACATCGCTACCACTACACTACACCACCACTACACCACCACCACTGCATCACCACTACACTACACCACCACCACCATCACTACACCACCACCACTACACCACCACCACTACACTACCACTACACCACTACCACCACTACATCACCACAACTACACTACACCACCACCACTACACCACCACTACACTACACCACCACTACACTATGCCACCACTACACTACACCATCACCATTACATCACTACACTACACCACCACCACTACATTACACCACCACTACATCACCACTGCACTACACCACCACCACCACTACATCACCAACACTGCACTACTCCACCACCACCACTACTACATCACCACCATCACTACACCACCACTGCAACACCACCACTACACTACACCACCACCACTACACCACTACATTACACCACCACTCCACTACATCACCATCACTACCACTACACTGCACCACCACTACACTACACCACCACCACCACTACATCACCACTACTACACTACACCACTACACTACACCACCACCACTAAACTACACCACCACTACAGTACCACCACTACAACACCACCACCACACCACCACCACCACTACACCACCACCACCACTACACCACCACCACTACATCACCACCACTACACCACCACCACTACATCACAACCACTACACTACACCACCACCACCACAACATCACTACACCACCACCACTACATCACTACCACTACACTACACCACCACCACTACAAAACCTCTATATCACCACTACACTACACCACCACCACCACCACATCACTACACCACCACCACTACATCACTACCACTACACTACACCACCACCACTACAAAACCTCTATATCACCACTATACTACACCACCATCAACACTACATCACCACTACACTACACTACATCGCCACCACAACATCACCACCACTACACTACACCACCACCACTACACCACTGCTGTAGGATGGGTTGGAGTGATATAAATGGTGTGGTAAGACACAGCAGCTGTGGCAGAGTTTACTGAGGAGAAAGTGTGTGTGATCTGGCAGCACAACCTCTCACACTGATACATACACTGTAACTACCCCCTCCATGCCCACGTGCAGTGCCCGGGTATGAACTTCCACAGGTCAGCGTCACTGACCCATAGTGACTCAAACTCAACTGTCACATTCCCATGACGTGACACTAAGTAAAGATATCCTAATTAACATGCTATACGCAGTACTTCCTAGTACTGGTCCTAGTAATGCTGGCTGGTCCTAGTAATGCTGGCTGGTCCTAGTAATGCTGGCTGGTCCTAGTAATGCTGGCTGGTCCTAGTAATGCTGGCTGGTCCTAGTAATGCTGGCTGGTCCTAGTAATGCTGGCTGGTCCTAGTAATGCTGGCTGGTAGTCTAATACGTACAATATAAACGGACTGTCAGACGCTACAGAGTTGAATATGAGGCAGTGATTGTGTCCAGGACAGAATGTTGCACGGCAGGAAAAATATGTATCATGGAAATAACTCAGTTTGTGTGACTTTCTTGTGTTATCTTAGGTATTCTACACATACATTGCTATGTATCATAATTTATGTAATTGTATTTATGAGTACCTATACATGAATAAACTAGTAGATCATATTTAAAATATAATGAATGTTAGCGGGTCATTGTGGTTACCAGAGGAGATGGATGACTGCTGGTGGTCCACGTACTCTGAGGTGAATTAACAAGAGAGGATACAACACTCAGTAAGCAAGCGTAACCTGTTGTATACAAATCATTACTGTTAATTAAGGTTCAGAACTCGTAGAGGACATGAATAATCAACGTACAGTGCAAATTGACACATAGTTAAATAGATTAACACAGTCATGTTAGTTGACACACAGTCATGTTAGTTGACAGTCATGTTTGTTGACAGTCATGTTAGTTGACACAATCATGTTAGTTGACACACATTCATGTAAGTTGACACACAGTCATGTTAGTTGACAGTCATGTTAGTTGACACAATCATGTTAGTTGACACGCAGTCATGTAAGTTGACACACAGTCATGTAAGTTGACACGCAGTCATGTAAGTTGACACACAGTCATGTAAGTTGACACACAGTCATGTAATTTGACACAATCATGTTAATTGGCACACAGTCATGTAAGTTGACACACAGTTATGTAAGTTGACACAGTCATGTAAGTTGACACACAGTCATGTAAGTTGACACAATCATGTTAGTTGGCACACAGTCATGTAAGTTGACACACAGTTATGTAAGTTGACACACAGTCATGTAAGTTGACACACAGTCATGTAAGTTGACACACAGTCATGTGAGTTGACACACAGTCATGTAAGTTGACACACAGTCATGTAAGTTGACACAATCATGTTAGTTGGCACACAGTCATGTAAGTTGACACACAGTCATGTAAGTTGACACACACTCATGTAAGTTGACACACAGTCATGTAAGTTGACACACAGTCATATAAGTTGACACAATCATGTTAGTTGGCACACAGTCATGTAAGTTGACACACAGTCATGTTAGCTTACACAGTCATATAATTTGACACACAGTCATGTAAGTTGACACAGTCATGTTAGTTGACACAGTTATGTAAGTTGACACACAGTCATGTAAGTTGATACAGTCATGTAAGTTGATACACAGTCATGTAAGTTGATACAGTCATGTAAGTTGACACAATCATGCTAGTTGACACAGTCATGTAAGTTGACACACAGTCATGTAAGTTGACACAATCATGCTAGTTGACACAGTCATGTAAGTTGACACACAGTCATGTAAGTTGACACACAGTCATGTAAGTTGACACACAGTCATGTAAGTTGATACAATCACGTTAGTTGTGTCATGTAAGTTGACACACAGACATGTAAGTTGATACAGTCATGTAAGTTGATACACAGTCATGTAAGTTGACACAATCATGCTAGTTGACACAGTCATGTAAGTTGACACACAGTCATGTAAGTTGACACAAACATGCTAGTTGACACAGTCATGTAAGTTGACACACAGTCATGTAAGTTGACACAAACATGCTAGTTGACACAGTCATGTAAGTTGACACACAGTCATGTAAGTTGACACACAGTCATGTAAGTTGACACACAGTCATGTAAGTTGACATACAGTCATGTAAGTTGACACACAGTCATGTAAGTTGACACACAGTCATGTAAGTTGACACAATCATGTTAGTTGACACACAGTCATGTAAGTTGACACACAGTCATGTAAGTTGACACAATCACGTTAGTTGACACACAGTCATGTAAGTTGACACACAGTCATGTAAGTTGACACACAGTCATGTAAGTTGACACACAGTCATGTAAGTTGACACAATCATGTTAGTTGACACACAGTCATATAAGTTGACACACAGTCATGTAAGTTGACACACAGTCATGTAAGTTGACACACAGTCATGTAAGTTGACACACAGTCATGTAAGTTGACACACAGTCATGTAAGTTGACACAATCATGTTAGTTGACACACAGTCATATAAGTTGACACACAGTCATGTAAGTTGACACAATCATGTTAGTTGACACACAGTCATGTAAGTTGACACACAGTCATGTAAGTTGACACAATCACGTTAGTTGACACAGTCATGTAAGTTGACACACAGTCATGTAAGTTGACACACAGTCATGTAAGTTGACACACAGTCATGTAAGTTGACAAAATCATGTTAGTTGACACACAGTCATATAAGTTGACACACAGTCATGTAAGTTGACACACAGTCATGTAAGTTGACACACAATCATGTAAGTTGACACACAGTCATGTAAGTTGACACAATCATGGTAGTTGACACACAGTCATGTAAGTTGACACACAGTCATGTAAGTTGACACAATCACGTTAGTTGACACAGTCATGTAAGTTGACACACAGTCATGTAAGTTGACACACAGTCATGTAAGTTGACACACAGTCATGTAAGTTGACAAAATCATGTTAGTTGACACACAGTCATATAAGTTGACACACAGTCATGTAAGTTGACACACAGTCATGTAAGTTGACACAATCATGTTAGTTGACACAGTCATGTAAGTTGACACACACTCATGTAAGTTGACACACAGTCATGTAAGTTGACACAATCATGTTAGTTGACACACAGTCATGTAAGTTGACACAGTCATGTTAGTTGACACAGTCATGTAAGTTGATACAAGTCATGTAAGTTGACACAGTCACGTTAGTTGACACACAGTCATGTAAGTTGACACAGTCATGTTAGTTGACACACAGTCATGTAAGTTGACACAATCACGTTAGTTGACACACAGTCATGTAAGTTGACACAATCAAGTTAGTTGACACACAGTCATGTTAGTTGACACGCAGTCATGTAAGTTGAAACAATCATGTTAGTTGACACACAGTCATGTTAGTTGACACACAGTCATGTAAGTTGACACTCAGTAATGTTAGTTGACACTCAGTAATGTTAGTTGACACTCAGTCATGTAAGTTGACACTCAGTAATGTTAGTTGACACTCAGTAATGTTAGTTGACACTCAGTCATGTAAGTTGACACTCAGTAATGTTAGTTGACACTCATTTCAACAAAGACTAACAAAGGTATAGCCCAACCCAAAGATGGTAAAGTATTGACTGGAATAACTGTTTATCATTACAAGATATTCACAGTTATCCCCAACTCTGCTAAGGCAAGATCTACATATGCAGGGTGTTGCTCTGACCTAGCGGGGGAGAGAGTCAGAATCAGTGGCAGGGGTTAACACTTGCCATGACTGAGGTGAGGTGCCATGCCATGACGTGGGCTGAAACCTGAGGTGTCATCGCCTGTCATGACCGCAAGGAGTACCGACAGCCAGTATGTGTGCAGTACCAGTCAGGCAGTTAGAGGTAGTAGGTACAGCGTAAGAAGGTTGGTCAAGTCTTGATTCTCCAGTCTGGGTGTCAGAACTTTCAGCATCATCACAAAGCAACTAAAGTTCGTGGTTCGATCCCCGGTACGTGTGACAACATTAGGACGTGTTTCCTTATGACATCTGCTGTTCATGTTCACCTAGCACAGCAGTAAAATAGGTACCTGGGTGTTAGTCGACTGGTGTGGGTCACATTCTGGGGATAAAATTGAACTTTGCCCGAAATGCTCTGTATAACAATGGGCTTTCTGTATAGTAGTATGTCAGTGATGTCAGCTAGGACTGTATATCTTGTACTTGTAGAAATAAAGATTATTATTATTATTATTATTATTATTATTATTATTATTATTATTATTATTGTCCAGATGAGAGACTTGACACTGACTCGATAAGGATCAACATTGTAGACGTCCTCTGGGAATGAATAAATATAACTCTCGGGGTTTAATTTTGGTTGATTTTGCTGGAACATTCTTGACTTTGCTGGAGCATTCTTGACTTTGCTGGAGCATTCTTGACTTTGTTGGAGCATTCTTGACTTTGTTGGAGCATTCTTGACTTTGTTGGAGCATTCTTGACTTTGTTGGAGCATTCTTGACTTTGTTGGAGCATTCTTGACTTTGTTGGAACATTCTTGACTTTGTTGGAGCATTCTTGAATTTGTTGGAACATTCTTGACTTTGCTGGAACATTCTTGACTTTGCTGGAGCATTCTTGGCTTTGCTGGAACATTCTTGACTTTGCTGGAACATTCTTAACTTTGCTGGAGCATTCTTGACTTTGTTGGAGCATTCTTGAATTTGTTGGAACATTCTTGACTTTGCTGGAGCATTCTTGGCTTTGCTGGAACATTCTTGACTTTGCTGGAACATTATTGACTTTACTGGAGCATTCTTGACTTTGCTGGAGCATTCTTGACTTTGCTGGAGCATTCTTGGCTTTGCTGGAACATTCTTGACTTTGCTGGAACATTCTTGACTTTGCTGGAGCATTCTTGACTTTACTGGAGCATTCTTGACTTTGCTGGAACATTCTTGACTTTGCTGGAGCATTCTTGGCTTTGTTGGAGCATTCTTGACTTTGCTGGAGCATTCTTGACTTTGCTGGAGCATTCTTGACTTTGATGGAGCATTCTTGACTTTCAAGGAGCATTTTTTACTTTGCTGCAGCATTCTTGTCTTTGCTGGAGTATTCTTGACCTTGCTGGAGCGTTCTTGACTTTGCTGGAGCGTTCTTGACTTTGCTGGAGCATTCTTGACTTTGCTGGAGCATTCCTGAATTTGCTGGAGCATTTTTTACTTTGCTGGAGCATTCTTGACTTCGCTGGAACATTCTTGATTTTGCTGGAACATTCTTGATATTGCTGGAGCATTCTTGACTTTGCTGGAGCATTCTTGACTTTGCTGGAGCATTCTTGACTTTGCTGGAACATTCTTGACTTTGCTGGAGCATTCTTGACTTTGCTGGAACATTCTTGACTTTGCTGGAGCATTCTTGACTTTGCTGGAACATTCTTGACTTTGCTGGAGCATTCTTGACTTTGCTGGAACATTCTTGACTTTGCTGGAGCATTCTTGACTTCGCTGGAACATTCTTGATTTTGCTGGAACATTCTTGATATTGCTGGAGCATTCTTGACTTTGCTGGAACATTCTTGACATTGCTGGAGCATTCTTGACTTTGCTGGAACATTCTTGACTTTGCTGGAGCATTCTTGACTTTGCTGGAACATTCTTGACTTTGCTGGAGCATTTTTTACTTTGCTGGAGCATTCTTGACTTCGCTGGAACATTCTTGACTTTGCTGGAACATTCTTGATATTGCTGGAGCATTCTTGACTTTGCTGGAACATTCTTGACATTGCTGGAGCATTCTTGACTTTGCTGGAACATTCTTGACTTTGCTGGAGCATTCTTGACTTTGCTGGAACATTCTTGACTTTGCTGGAGCATTCTTGACTTTGCTTTGCTGGAACATTCTTGACTTTGCTGGAGCATTCTTGACTTTGCTGGAGCATTCTTGACTTTGCTGGAACATTCTTGACTTTGCTGGAGCACTCTTGACTTTGCTGGAGCATTCTTGACTTTGTTGGAGCATTCTTGACTTTGCTGTAGCATTCTTGACTTTGCTGGAGCATTTTTTACTTTGCTGGAGCATTCTTGACATTTCTGGAGCATTCTTGACATTGCTGGAGCATTCTTGACTTCGCTGGAGCGTTCTTGACTTTGCTGGAGCATTCTTGACTTTGCTGGAGCATTCTTGACTTTGCTGGAGCATTCTTGACTTTGCTGGAACATTCTTGACTTTGCTGGAACATTCTTGACATTGCTGGAGCATTCTTGACTTTGCTGGAGCATTCTTGACTTCGCTGGAGCATTCTTGACTTTGCTGGAACATTCTTGACTTTGCTGGAGCATTCTTGACTTTCCTGGAACATTCTTGACTTTGCTGTAGCATTCTTGACTTTGCTGGAGCATTCTTGACTTCGCTGGAGCGTTCTTGAATTTGCTGGAGCATTCTTGACTTTGCTGGAGTATTATTGACTTTGCTGGAGCATTCTTGACTTCGCTGGAGCATTCTTGACTTCGCTGGAGCGTTCTTGAATTTGCTGGAGCATTCTTGACTTTGCTGGAGCATTTTTTACTTTGCTGGAGCATTCTTGACTTTGCTGGAGCATTCTTGACTTCGCTGGAGCGTTCTTGACTGTGCTGGAGCATTCTTGACTTTGCTGGAGCATTCTTGACTTTGCTGGAGCATTCTTGACTTTGCTGGAACATTCTTGACTTTGCTGGAACATTCTTGACATTGCTGGAGCATTCTTGACTTCGCTGGAGCATTCTTGACTTTGCTGGAACATTCTTGACTTTGCTGGAACATTCTTGACATTGCTGGAGCATTCTTGACTTTGCTGGAACATTCTTGACTTTGCTGGAACATTCTTGACTTTGCTGGAACATTCTTGACTTTGCTGGAACATTCTTGACATTGCTGGAGCATTCTTGACTTTGCTGGAGCATTCTTGACTTTGCTGGAACATTCTTGACTTTGCTGGAACATTCTTGACATTGCTGGAGCATTCTTGACTTTGCTGGAACATTCTTGACTTTGCTGGAACATTCTTGACTTTGCTGGAACATTCTTGACTTTGCTGGAACATTCTTGACTTTGCTGGAGCATTCTTGACATTGCTGGAGCATTCTTGACATTGCTGGAGCATTCTTGATTTTGCTGGAACATTCTTGACTTTGCTGGAACATTCTTGACTTTGCTGGAACATTCTTGACATTGCTGGAGCATTCTTGACTTCGCTGGAGCGTTCTTGACTTTGCTGGAGCATTCTTGACTTTGCTGGAGCATTCTTGACTTTGCTGGAGCATTCTTGACTTTGCTGGAACATTCTTGACTTTGCTGGAACATTCTTGACATTGCTGGAACATTCTTGACTTTGCTGGAACATTCTTGACATTGCTGGAACATTCTTGACATTGCTGGAACATTCTTGACTTTGCTGGAACATTCTTGACTTTGCTGGAACATTCTTGACATTGCTGGAACATTCTTGACATTGCTGGAACATTCTTGACTTTGCTGGAACATTCTTGACATTGCTGGAACATTCTTGACTTTGCTGGAACCTTCTTGACATTGCTGGAGCATTCTTGACTTTGCTGGAACATTCTTGACTTTGCTGGAACATTCTTGACTTTGCTGGAGCATTCTTGACTTTGCTGGAACATTCTTGACTTTGCTGGAACATTCTTGACTTTGCTGGAACATTCTTGACTTTGCTGGAACATTCTTGACTTTGCTGGAACATTCTTGACTTTGCTGGAACATTCTTGACTTTGCTGGAACATTCTTGACTTTGCTGGAACATTCTTGACTTTGCTGGAACATTCTTGACTTTGCTGGAACATTCCTGACATTGCTGGAGCATTCTTGACTTTTCTGGAACATTCTTGACTTTGCTGGAACATTCTTGACTTTGCGGGAACATTCTTGACTTTGCTGGAACATTCTTGACTTTGCTGGAGCATTCTTGACTTTGCTGGAGCATTCTTGACTTTGCTGGAACATTCTTGACTTTGCTGGAACATTCTTGACTTTGCTGGAACATTCTTGACTTTCCTGGAACATTCTTGACATTGCTGGAGCATTCTTGACTTTGCTGGAACATTATTGACTTTGCTGGAGCATTCTTGACTTTGCTGGAACATTCTTGACTTTGCTGGAACATTCTTGACATTGCTGGAGCATTCTTGACTTTGCTGGAACATTCTTGACTTTGCTGGAGCATTCTTGACTTTGCTGGAACATTCTTGACATTGCTGGAGCATTCTTGACTTTGCTGGAACATTCTTGACTTTGCTGGAACATTCTTGACTTTGCTGGAACATTCTTGACTTTGCTGGAACATTCTTGACTTTGCTGGAGCATTCTTGACATTGCTGGAGCATTCTTGACATTGCTGGAGCATTCTTGACTTTGCTGGAACATTCTTGACTTTGCTGGAACATTCTTGACTTTGCTGGAACATTCTTGACTTTGCTGGAACATTCTTGACATTGCTGGAGCATTCTTGACTTCGCTGGAGCGTTCTTGACTTTGCTGGAGCATTCTTGACTTTGCTGGAGCATTCTTGACTTTGCTGGAACATTCTTGACTTTGCTGGAACATTCTTGACTTTGCTGGAACATTCTTGACATTGCTGGAACATTCTTGACTTTGCTGGAACATTCTTGACATTGCTGGAACATTCTTGACATTGCTGGAACATTCTTGACTTTGCTGGAACATTCTTGACTTTGCTGGAACATTCTTGACTTTGCTGGAACATTCTTGACATTGCTGGAACATTCTTGACATTGCTGGAACATTCTTGACTTTGCTGGAACATTCCTGACATTGCTGGAGCATTCTTGACTTTGCTGGAACATTCTTGACTTTGCTGGAACATTCTTGACTTTGCTGGAACTTTCTTTGCTGGAGCATTCTTGACTTTGCTGGAACATTCTTGACTTTGCTGGAAAATTGTTGACTTTGCTGGAACATTCTTGACTTTGCTGGAACATTCTTGACTTTGCTGGAGCATTCTTGACTTTGCTGGAACATTCTTGACTTTGCTGGAACATTCTTGACTTTGCTGGAACATTCTTGACTTTGCTGGAACATTCTTGACTTTGCTGGAACATTCTTGACATTGCTGGAGCATTCTTGACTTTTCTGGAACATTCTTGACTTTGCTGGAACATTCTTGACTTTGCTGGAACATTCTTGACTTTGCTGAAACATTCTTGACTTTGCTGGAGCATTCTTGACTTTGCTGGAGCATTCTTGACTTTGCTGGAACATTCTTGACTTTGCTGGAACATTCTTGACTTTGCTGGAACATTCTTGACTTTGCTGGAGCATTCTTGACTTTGCTGGAACATTCTTGACTTTGCTGGAGCATTCTTGACTTTACTGGAACATTCTTGACTTTGCTGGAACATTCTTGACATTGCTGGAACATTCTTGACTTTGCTGGAACATTCTTGACTTTGCTGGAGCATTCTTGACTTTGCTGGAACATTCTTGACTTTGCTGGAGCATTCTTGACTTTGCTGGAACATTCTTGACTTTGCTCGAACATTCTTGACTTTGCTGGAACATTCTTGACATTGCTGGAACATTCTTGACTTTGCTGGAACATTCTTGACTTTGCTGGAACATTCGTGACATTGCTGGAGCATTCTTGAGTTTGCTGGAACATTCTTGACTTTGCTGGAACATTCTTGACTTTGCTGGAACATTCTTGACTTTGCTGGAACATTCTTGACTTTGCTGGAAC
>NC_091300.1:24401151-24491151 GCF_038502225.1 Cherax quadricarinatus | reverse complement strand
GTGTGTGTGTGTGTGTGTGTATATATATGTGTGTGTGTGTGTATATATGTACTCACCTATTTGTGGTTGCAGGGGTCGAGTCCTAGCTCCTGGCCCCGCCTCTTCACCGGTTGCTACTAGACCCTCTCTCTCCCCGCTCCATGAGCTTTATCAAACCTCGTCTTAAAACTGTGTATGGTTCCTGCCTCCACTACGTCATTTTCTAGGCTATTCCACTGCCTTACAACTCTATGACTGAAGAAATACTTCCTACTATCTCTCTGACTCATTTGTGTCTTCAACTTCCAATTGTGGCCTCTTGTTTCTGTGTCCCCTCCCTGGAACATCCTGTCCTTGTCCACCTTGTCTATTCCACGCAGTATTTTATATGTCGTGTGTGTGTGTGTGTGTGTGTGTGTGTGTATGTGTGTGTATGTGTGTGTATGTGTGTGTGTGTGTGTATGTGTGTGTGTATATGTGTGTGTGTGTGTGTATGGGGGAGGTATGCGGGGAGATACTATTAATACATACCAGTAATTCTGGGTTATAAAATGCGATAATTGCTACTAGGGTCTAAAGCTTCAATAAGTGTCTGCCCTTGTGTGTGTGTGTTAGGGAGGGATGGTTAGGGGGGTAGATACGTTATACCTCTCTGTTCTGTCTTTCCTAGAAATGCTACACTCTTCGCTTATTGTCCTTTCTGGATTTAAGTATCAATTATTGCTGTTATTATCCTATTCCTTGTTCACGTTTAGAGAGGACTTCCTAGCTTCCTAAGTGTTCTTACTACTAATAACTACTGTAATAGCTTGCAGGAGTGAGTGACCAGTATCTAACAGCGATGCAAGGCCAAGCCAAGCCTGCGACATGCAAACCACAATATAGGTGATACTTGCGCTGGCAACGGTCGTGCCAAGTTGCCAGATGCTGATGACGTAGTCGTCGTACGTAGCCTAAATCCCTATTTTGGAGATCCTTCATCCGTGATGATTATAACCACATGTGCTCATACATCCCTCGTTCCTCACGCGATTTCACTTTTCACTTATGATAGTATACACTTCACATTATATACACTTCACTTTATATGTATAATGGCACACAACTTGTGACGTCACTGCTTCAGGCCTACCGCTGCCTAGTAGACCAAAACGTTTGGATAATTTTGGATAATGGATAATTTCAGGCTTTCTCACAACTTTTTCTAACTAATAACTTTAGTTATCACTCGTATTATTGCTCACTGACGATGTCACTACCACTGATTACTGTTAGCAGTCACTGCACCCTTAGAAACACTAGGATTCTCGGAGCCTTGTGTGCCCACGTCTGCACCCACGGACCCACGTGGTGTGTGTGTGTGTGTGTGTGTGTGTGTGTGTGTGTTTGTGTGTGTGTGGGTGCACTCACCTAGTTGTACTCACCTAGTTGAGGTTGCAGGGGTCGAGTCCAAGCTCCTGGCCCCGCCTCTTCACTGGTCGCTACTAGGTCACTCTACCTGAACCGTGAGCTTTATCATACCTCTGCTTAAAGCTATGTATGGATCCTGCCTCCACTACATCGCTTCCCAAACTATTCCACTTCCTGACTACTCTGTGGCTGAAGAAGTACTTCCTAACATCCCTGTGATTCATCCGTGTCCTCAACTTCCAACTGTGTCCCCTTGTTACTGTGTCCCATCTCTGGAACATCCTGTCTTTGTCCACCTTGTCAATTCCTCTCAGTATTTTGTATGTCGTTATCATGTCCCCCCTATCTCTCCTGCCCTCCAGTGTCGTCAGGTTGATTTCCCTTAACCTCTCCTCGTAGGACATACCTCTTAGCTCTGGGACTAGTCTTGTTGCAAACCTTTGCACTTTCTCTAATTTCTTTACGTGCTTGGCTAGGTGTGGGTTCCAAACTGGTGCTGCATACTCCAACATGGGCCTAACGTACACGGTGTACAGGGTCCTGAACGATTCCTTATTAAGATGTCGGAATGCTGTTCTGAGGTTTGCTAGGCGCCCATATGCTGCAGCAGTTATTTGGTTGATGTGCGCTTCAGGAGATGTGCCTGGTGTTATACTCACCCCAAGATCTTTTTCCTTGAGTGAGGTTTGTAGTCTCTGGCCCCCTAGACTGTATTCCGTCTGCGGTCTTCTTTGCCCTTCCCCAATCTTCATGACTTTGCACTTGGTGGGGTTGAACTCCAGGAGCCAATTGCTGGACCAGGTCTGCAGCCTGTCCAGATCCCTTTGTAGTTCTGCCTGGTCTTCGATCGAATGAATTCTTCTCATCAACTTCACGTCATCTGCAAACAGAGACACTTCGGAGTCTATTCCTTCCGTCATGTCGTTCACAAATACCAGAAACAGCACTGGTCCTAGGACTGACCCCTGCGGGACCCCGCTGGTCACAGGTGCCCACTCTGACACCTCGCCACGTGCCATGACTCGCTGCTGTCTTCCTGACAAGTATTCCCTGACCCATTGTAGTGCCTTCCCTGTTATCCCTGCTTGGTCCTCCAGTTTTTGCACTAATCTCTTGTGTGGAACTGTGTCAAATGCCTTCTTGCAGTCCAAGAAAATGCAATCCACCCACCCCTCTCTCTCTTGTTTTACTGCTGTCACCATGTCATAGAACTCCAGTAGGTTTGTGACACAGGATTTCCCATCCCTGAAACCATGTTGGCTGCTGTTGATGAGATCATTCCTTTCTAGGTGTTCCACCACTCTTCTCCTGATAATCTTCTCCATGACTTTGCATACTATACATGTCAGTGACACTGGTCTGTAGTTTAGTGCTTCTTGTCTGTCTCCTTTTTTAAAGATTGGGACTACATTTGCTGTCTTCCATGCCTCAGGCAATCTCCCTGTTTCGATAGATGTATTGAATATTGTTGTTAGGGATACACATAGCGCTTCTGCTCCCTCTCTCAGGATCCATGGAGAGATGTTATCCGGCCCCATTGCTTTTGAGGTATCTAGCTCACTCAGAAGCCTCTTCACTTCTTCCTCGGTTGTGTGTACTGTGTCCAGCACTTGGTGGTGTACCTCACCTCTCCATCTTTCTGGAGCCCCTTCTGTCTCCTCTGTGAACACTTCTTTGAATCTCTTATCGAGTTCCTCACATACTTCACGGTCATTTCTTGTTGTCTCTCCTTCTTTCGTTCCTTAGCCTGATTACCTGGTCCTTGACTGTGTGTGTGTGTGTGTGTGTGTGTGTGTGTGTGTGTGTGTGTGTGTGTGTGTGTGTGTGTGTGTGTGTGTGTGTGTGTGGTTGTGTCTGTGTCTCGTGTGTGTGTGTGTGTGTGTGTGTGTGTGTGTTTGTGTGTGGTTGTGTGTCTGTTTGTGTCTCGTGTGTGTGTATGTTAGTTGTGTATGCATGTATGCGTGTGTGTGTGCGTGTGAGTGTGTGTTTGTGTGTGTGTGTGTGTGTGTGTGTGTGTGTGTGTGGTTGTGTGTCTGTGTGTGTCTCGTGTGTGTGTGTTAGTTGAGTATGTATGTGTGTGTGTGTGTGTACTCACCTATTTGTACTCACCTATTTGTGGTTGCAGGGGTCGATTCATAGCTCCTGGCCCCGCCTCTTCGCTGACTGCTACTAGGTCCTCTCTCTCCCTGCCCCATGAGCTTTATCATACCTCACCTTAAAACTATGTATGGTTCCCGCCTCCACTACGTCACTTTCTAGGCTATTCCACGGCCTGACTACTCTATGACTGAAGAAATACTTCCTAACATCCCTTTGATTCATCTGAGTCTTCAGCTTCCAATTGTGACCTCTTGTGTCTGTGTCCCTTCTCTGGAACATCCCGTCTTTGTCCACCTTGTCTATTCCGCGCAGTATTTTATATGTCGTTATCATGTCTCCCCTGACCCTCCTGTCTTCCAGTGTCGTCAGGCCAATTTCCCTCAACCTTTCTTCGTAGGACAATCCCCGTAGCTCTGGGAGCGCCAAGAGACAATGGGGTGTTTTCGGCCGAGATGCCGCCGGCAGAGGGCTTAAGTCTCAAAAAATGACTGGGTCTCAGAAATTATTCGACGAGGATTGCCCGTTGAAGAGAGACACAACCCAGTACTTTCGACTGGAGACATATACACCATTTTCTCACAAACTTACAAACCTTTGCACTTTCTCTAATTTCTTGACGTGCTTGACTAGGTGTGGATTCCAAACTGGTGCTGCATACTCCAGTATGGGCCTGACCTAAATGGTATACAGAGTCTTGAACGAATCCTTACTGAGGTATCGGAACGCTATCCGTAGGTTTGCCAGGCGCCCGTATGCTGCAGCAGTTATCTGATTGATGTGCGCCTCAGGAGATATGCTCGGTGTTATACTCACCCCCAGATCTTTTTCCTTGAGTGAGGTTTGCCCTCTTTGGCCATCTAAACTATATTGTGTCTGCGGTCTTCTTTGCCCTTCCCCAATCTTCATGACTTTGCATTTGGCAGGGTTAAACTCAAGGAGCCAGTTGCTGGACCAGGCTTGTAGCCTGTCCAGGTCTCTTTGTAGTCCTGCCTGATCCTCATCCGATTTGATTCTTCTCATTAACTTCACATCATCTGCAAACAAGGACACTTCTGAGTCTATCCCTTCCTTTATGTCGTTCACATATACCAAGAACAGCACAGGTCCTAGGACTGACCCCTGTGGAACCCCGCTTGTCACAGGCGCCCACTCTGACACCTTGTCCCGTACCATGACTCGTTGTTGCCTCCCTGTCAGGTATTCTCTGATCCATTGCAGTGCCTTTCCTGTTATGTGTGCCTGATCCTCTAGCTTTTGCAGTAACCTCTTGTGAGGAACTGTGTCGAAGGCCTTCTTGCAGTCCAAAAAAATGCAGTCGATCCACCCCTCTCTCTCTTGTCTTACTTCTGTCACCTTGTCATAAAACTCGAGTAGGTTTGTGACACAGGATTTTCCTTCCCTGAAACCGTGCTGGTTGTCAATTATACACTTGTTTCTTTCCAGGTGCTCCACCACTCTCCTCCTGATGATCTTCTCCATGACCTTGCATACTATACACGTTAGTGATACAGGTCTGTAGTTTAGTGCCTCATGTCTGTCTCCCTTTTTAAAAATTGGGACTACATTTGCCATCTTCCATACCTCGGGGAGTTGCCCAGTTTCAAATGATGTGTTGAAGATCTTTGTTAATGGCTCACACAATATCTCTGCTCCCTCTTTAAGGACCCATGGAGAGATGTTGTCTGGTCCCACCGCCTTTGAGGTGTCAAGTTCGCATAGCAGCTTCTTCACCTCCTCCTTGGTTATATGTACCTCATCCAGCACTTGCTGGTGTACTCCCCTGTTCTGATTTCCTGGAGTCCTACTGGTTTCCACTGTAAATACTTCTTTAAATCTCGTGTTGAGCTCCTGACATACCTCTCGGTCGTTTCTTGTGAATTCCCCATCACCCTTCCTCAGTCTGATTACCTGGTCCTTGACTGTTGTTTTCCTCCTGATGTGGCTGTACAACAGCTTCGGATCAGTCTTGACTTTCGATGCTATGTCATTTTCATATTGTCGCTGAGCCTCCCTTCTTATCTGTGCATATTCGTTTCTGGCTCTTCGGCTAATCTCTATTTTCCTGAGTTCTCTGTCTTCTGTACCTTTTCCATTCTCTAGTACACCTAGTTTTTGCCTCCCTACACCTTTGGGTGAACCAAGAACTCGTTCTGTTCTTCCCATTATTTCTGTTTCCCTTGGGAACAAACCTCTCCTCTGCCTCCTTGCATTTTGTTGCCACATAGTCCATCATTTCTTGTACTGGTTTTCCTGTCAGTTCCCTCTCCCACTGAATGTCTTGAAGGAAGTTCCTCATGCCTGAGTAGTTCCCCCTTTTATAGTTTGGTTTTCCCACCCTATTCCTGCTACTCTCTCCACTTGGAGCTCAACTATGTAGTCGAAGCACAGAACCACATGATCACTAGCTCCCAGGGGCCTTTCATACATGATATCCTCGATGTCCGAACTACTGTGTGTGTGTGTGTGTGTGTGTGTGTGTGTGTGTGTGTGTGTGTGTGTCTACTGTGTGTGTGTCTACTGTGTGTTTACTGTGTATGAGTTGTACACTGTAGTGAAGCAGCTCGTGGAATAGGCCTTTATCTACGCCATGCGAAGCTCTCTCTCTCTCTCTCTCTCTCTCTCTCTCTCTCTCTCTCTCTCTCTCTCTCTTGCTCGGTAATAAATAAAAGAATAGCAGATTGATCCAAGTTGCATATTTACTGCACTCTCAGAACTCACCTGCACAGCACACCTGCCCTCTCAGAGCTCACTTGCAAGGCACACCTGCCCTCTCAGAGCTCACCTGCACTCTCAGGGCTCACATGCACAGCACACCTGCCCTCTCAGAGCTCACTTGCACAGCACACCTGCCCTCTCAGAGCTCACCTGCACTCTCAGGGCTCACTTGCACAGCACACCTGCCCTCTCAGAGCTCACTTGCACAGCACACCTGCCCTCTCAGAGCTCATTTGCATAGCACACCTGCCCTCTGAGAACTCACCTGCACTCTCAGAGCTCACCTGCACTCTCAGAGCTCACTTGCACAGCACACCTGCCCTCTCAGAGCTCACTTGCACAGCACACCTGCCCTCTCAGAGCTCACTTGCACAGCACACCTGCCCTCTCAGAACTCACCTGCACTCTCAGAGCTCAATTGCACTCTCAGAGCTCACTTGCACAGCACACATGCCCTCTCAGAGCTCACCTGTACAGCACAGCTTCAGCTACCAGGATGTCACATGTACATCATTGCACATATTCCAGTACCAGGGAACGGAAAGGCCAGGTGTACAGTCATTGTACACCTGACAGTACATATAACAAGGAGTGGCCAGGTGTACATTTATGGTAAAACTGGTGTACATTCATTGTACACCTGGTGTACATTGTACACCTGATGTACAGTCATTGTACACCTGGTGTACATTCATTATTCACCTGGTGAAAATTGTACACCTGGTGTACATTGTACTCCAGGTGTACATTATCCATCACACTATCAAAATCAGTTGTGTACAGTATTTCTTAAGAAACATGACGGACCTTGAGCAGTGTAAGGAATTTCTTGCTTTTGTTTTTGTCGGCGAGAGTGCCTGAGAAGACTGTAGTTTCCTTGTCACGGCGTCAGACACCTGCTGTCTATGTTCACCTAGCAGTAAAATAGGTACCTGGGTGTTAGTAGACTGGTGTGGGTCGCATCCTGGGACACTGACCTAATTTGCCCGAAATACTCAGCATAATAAGCGGCTTTCTATATAGTAGTATGTCAATGATGTCACCAATTACTGTATATCCTTTATATGTAGAAATAAAGATTATTGTTATTATTATTATTATTATTATTATTATTATTATTATTATTATTATTATTATTATTATTATGATGGTGCAGTCAACCAGACGTTCTGTTGCTTCCACTTTCACTTGTGTGTTTCAACGCTCGTATCCACTGCTGCAGCTGTTGTTGATGTTGGTGTTGATGCTGTTGTTGAAGGTGCTGCTGCTGCTGTTGTTGAAGGTGCTGCTGCTGCTGCTGTTGATATTGCTGCTGTTATTGAAGCTGCTGTTGCTGCTGTTGTAACTGCTGCTGCTGTTGTTGATGCTGTTGTTTTTGAAGGTGCTGCTGCTGCTGCTGTTATTGAAGCTGCTGTTGCTGCTGTTGTAACTGCTGCTGCTGTTGTTGTTGATGTTGCTGCTGTTATTGAAGCTGCTGTTGTAGCTGCTGTTGTTGATGATGCTGTTTTTGCTGCTGCTGCTGTTGTAGCTGCTGCTGCTGTTGTTGCTGCTGCTGTTGCTGTTACTGCTTTTGTTGTTGCTGCTGCTGTTCTTGATGCTGCTGCTGCTATACAGCTACCATTGTTTTTGCAGCTGTTGTTACTGCCGCTTCTGGTGCAGTAACTGCTGCAGTGCAGTTACTGCTGTTGTTGTCAAGGGTGTCACCCCCTCCTGCTATGTTGGTGTTGTGTTGCTCTTTTGTTACTGATATGTTGCTGTGTTGCTATGTTCTCGTTAACCACAGTGTCCTCGTTAACCAGAGTGTCCTCGTTAACCACAGCGCCATCGTTAAGCACAGCGCCATCGTTAAGCACAGCGCCATCGTTAACCACAGAGCCATCGTTAACCATAGCGTCATTGTTAACCACAGTGTTCTTGTTAACCACAGCGTCATCGTTAACCACAGTGTTCTCGTTAACCACAGCGTCCTCGTTAACCATAGTGTTCTCGTTAAAAAGCGTCCTCGTTAATCACAGTGTCCTTGTTAAGAAGCGTCCTCGTTAATCACAGTGTCCTCGTTAACCATTCCTTGGTTACGTGTTTCTATATAAATGCAAATTTTTAAGAAGGAAAAAAATTACTGTGTGTATAGTTGGTATTGTGGGAGGGAGGGGGAGGGGGAGGGGTTTTTAAGGGGGGAGGTGGGTGGGTGGTGGTTGATGATGGGTGGTTGATGTGTGGGTGGTGGTGGTTGGTGATGGGTGGTGGTTGATGATGGGTGGGTGATGGTGGTGGTTGGTGATGGGTGGTGGTTGATGGGTGGGTGATGTTGGTGATGGGTGGTGATGGGTGATGGGTGGTTGATGGGTGGGTGATGGTGGTGGTTGGTGATAGGTGGTGGTTGGTGATAGGTGGTGGTTGATGGGTGGGTGATGTTGGTGATGGGTGGTGGTGGGTGATGGGTGGTTGATGGGTGGGTGATGGTGGTGGTTGGTGATGGGTGGTGGGTGGTGGTTGATGATGGGTGGGTGATGGGTGGGTGGTGGTTGGTGATGGGTGGTGGTTGATGGGTGGTGGTTGATGATGGGTGGTTGATGATGGGTGGTGGTTGATGATGGGTGGTTGATGATGGGTGGTGGTTGATGATGGGTGGTGGTTGATGATGGGTGGTTGATGAGTGGTGGTTGATGATGGGTGGTTGATGATTGGTGGGTGGTTGATGATGGGTGATGGTTGATGATGGGTGGTGGTTGATGATGGGTGGGTGGTGGTTGATGGGTGGTGGTTGATGGGTGGTGGTTGATGATGGGTGGTGGTTGATGGGTGGGTGGTGGTTGATGGGTGATGGTGGTTGATGGGTGGTGGTTGATGATGGGTGGTTATTGATGATGGGTGGTTGGTGGGTGGTGGTTGATGATGGGTGGTGGTTGATGATGGGTGGTTGATGATTGGTGGGTGGTGGTTGATGGGTGATGGTTGATGGGTGGTGGTTGATGATGGGTGGTGGTTGATGGTGGGTGGTGGTTGATGGGTGGTTGATGGGTGGGTGATTGGTGGTGGTTGATGATGGGTGATGGTGGTTGATGGGTGGTGGTTGATGATGGGTGGGTGATGGTGGTGGTTGATGATGGGTGGTGGTTGATGATGGGTGGGTGATGGTGGTTGGTGATGGGTGGTGGTTGATGATGGGTGGGTGATGGTGGTGGTTGATGGGTGGTGGGTGATGTTGGTGATGGGTGGTGGTGGGTGATGGGTAGTTGATGGTGGTGGTTGGTGATGGGTGGTGGTGGGTGATGGGTAGTTGATGGTGGTGGTTGGTGATGGGTGGTGGTTAGTGATGGGTGGTGATGGATGGTAGCATGTACAGAGTACATAACTTTCATTCATTGTTCACCACACAACCACACATGCCTGGTCCCTCCATAAGCAACCAGAAACGCGGTTGTTTAACCTGGGTGTAGGTGTGGGGGCCCTACACCTACAACCAGGATAAACTACCCGGTGTAAGAGTCAGCCAATCAAGGTGTGGAGGTCAGTCCCTCACTGTCAGCAAGATCCTCACCTGCTGATTGCTATTTACCTACAAATACCCACCTTATGTATGTTGGGAGACAGTTTGAACAGTCTTGGGCCCCTGACACTTGTTGTGTTGTCTTAGCATACTTGTGGCGCTCGTGCTTTTCATTAGGGGGGGGGGGATGTTGCGTCTTCTGCCCAGTCTTTTGCTTTCGTAGGGAGTGATTTTTGTGTGCAGATTTGGGACTAGTTCCTCTGAGATTCTCCAAGTGTATATTATCATGTTTTTCGCCTGCGTTCCAGGAAGCACAAATCAAGGGACTTGAACCGTTTCCAGTAATTTACGTGCTTTATTGTGAAAGTTCTCTTTATAATGTCCAGGTCAGCAATGTCGCCAGCCTTGAAAGGGGCCGTTAGTATACAGCAATATTCCAGCCTAAAGAGAACAAGCGATTTGAAGAAAATCATGATCTTGGCGTCCCTAGTTTTGAAGGTTCTCATTATCCATCCTATCATTTTCCTAGCATATGTGGTAGATACATTGTTGTTAACTTTGAAGTTAAGATTCTCTGACATTATCACTCCCAGATCCTTCACATTAGGTTTTCGCTCTGTTGTATGATTTGAATTTGTTTTATACTCTGATACAGTTTTAATTTCCTTTAGTTTACCATAGCGGAGTAATTGAAATTTGTCTTCCTGAACTTCGTATTGTTTTCTGCGGCCCATTTAAAGATGAGGTTGATGTCCGACTGCAGTGTTGCAGTGTCTTCTATGGAAGACACTGTCATGCAAATTCGGGTGCCATGCACAAAGGAGGACACGGTGCTGTGGCTTATATCTCTGTGTTAGATGTGAGGATGAGGAACAGACTGGGAGCGAGTACTGTGCCTTGTGGAACACTGGGAGCGAGTACTGTGCCTTGTGGAACACTGGGAGCGAGTACTGTGCCTTGTGGAACACTGGGAGCGAGTACTGTGCCTTGTGGAACACTGGGAGCGAGTACTGTGCCTTGTGGAACACTGGGAGCGAGTACTGTGCCTTGTGCAACACTGCGAGCGAGTACTGTGCCTTGTGGAACACTGGGAGCGAGTACTATGCCTTGTGGAACACTGGGAGCGAGTACTGTGCCTTGTGGAACACTGGGAGCGAGTACTGTGCCTTGTGGAACACTGGGAGCGAGTACTGTGCCTTGTGGAACACTGGGAGCGAGTACTGTGCCTTGTGGAACACTGGGAGCGAGTACTGTGCCTTGTGGAACACTGGGAGCGAGTACTGTGCCTTATGGAACACTGGGAGCGAGTACTGTGCCTTGTGGAACACTGGGAGCGAGTACTGTGCCTTGTGGAACACTGGGAGCGAGTACTGTGCCTTGTGGAACACTGGGAGCGAGTACTGTGCCTTGTGGAACACTGGGAGCGAGTACTGTGCCTTGTGGAACACTGGGAGCGAGTACTGTGCCTTGTGGAACACTGGGAGCGAGTACTGTGCCTTGTGGAACACTGGGAGCGAGTACTGTGCCTTGTGGAACACTGGGAGCGAGTACTGTGCCTTGTGGAACACTGGGAGCGAGTACTGTGCC
Source organism: Cherax quadricarinatus (assembly GCF_038502225.1). Lineage (NCBI taxonomy): Eukaryota > Metazoa > Arthropoda > Malacostraca > Decapoda > Parastacidae > Cherax > Cherax quadricarinatus. The sequence continues at coordinate 24,479,870 of NC_091300.1, read as the reverse complement.
TTGTGGAACACTGGGAGCGAGTACTGTGCCTTGTGGAACACTGGGAGCGAGTACTGTGCCTTGTGGAACACTGGGAGCGAGTACTGTGCCTTGTGGAACACTGGGAGCGAGTACTGTGCCTTGTGGAACACTGGGAGCGAGTACTGTGCCTTGTGGAACACTGGGAGCGAGTACTGTGCCTTGTGGAACACTGGGAGCGAGTACTGTGCCTTGTGGAACACTGGGAGCGAGTACTGTAACTTGTGGAACACTGGGAGCGAGTACTGTGCCTTGTGGAACACTGGGAGCGAGTACTGTGCCTTGTGGAACACTGGGAGCGAGTACTATGCCTTGTGGAACACTGGGAGCGAGTACTGTGCCTTGTGGAACACTGGGAGCGAGTACTGTGCCTTGTGGAACACTGGGAGCGAGTATTGTGCCTTGTGGAACACTGAGAGCGAGTACTGTACCTTGTTGAACACTGAGAGCGAGTACTGTACCTTGTGGAACACTGGGGGCCAGTACTGTGCCTTGTGGATCACTAGGAGCGAGTATTGTGCCTTGTGGAAGACTGAGAGCGAGTACTGTACCTTGTGGAACACTGGGAGCGAGTATTGTGCCTTGTGGAACACTGGGAGCGAGTATTGTGCCTTGTGGAACACTGGGAGCGAGTATTGTGCCTTGTGGAACACTGGGAGCGAGTACTGTGCCTTGTGGAACACTGGGAGCGAGTACTGTGCCTTGTGGAACACTGGGAGCGAGTACTGTGCCTTGTGGAACACTGGGAGCGAGTATTGTGCCTTGTGGAACACTGGGAGCGAGTACTGTGCCTTGTGGAACACTGGGAGCGAGTACTGTGCCTTGTGGAACACTGGGAGCGAGTACTGTGCCTTGTGGAACACTGGGAGCGAGTACTGTGCCTTGTGGAACACTGGGAGCGAGTACTGTGCCTTGTGGAACACTGGGAGCGAGTACTGTGCCTTTTGGAACACTGGGAGCGAGTACTGTGCCTTGTGGAACACTGGGAGCGAGTACTGTGCCTTCTGGAACACTGGGAGCGAGTACTGTGCCTTGTGGAACACTGGGAGCGAGTACTGTGCCTTGTGGAACACTGGGAGCGAGTACTGTGCCATGTGGAACACTGGGAGCGAGTACTGTGCCTTGTGGAACACTGGGAGCGAGTACTGTGCCTTGTGGAACACTGGGAGCGAGTACTGTGCCTTGTGGAACACTGGGAGCCAGTACTGTGCCTTGTGGAACACTGGGAGCGAGTACTGTGCCTTGTGGAACACTGGGAGCCAGTACTCTGCCTTGTGGAACACTGGGAGCCAGTACTGTGCCTTGTGGAACACTGGGAGCCAGTACTGTGCCTTGTGGAACACTGGGAGCGAGTACTGTGCCTTGTGGAACACTGGGAGCGAGTACTGTGCCATGTGGAACACTAAGAGCGAGTACTGTGCCTTGTGGAGCACTGGGAGCCAGTACTGTGCCTTGTGGAACACTGGGAGCCAGTACTGTGCCTTGTGGAACACTGGGAGCCAGTACTGTGCCTTGTGGAACACTGGGAGCGAGTACTGTGCCTTGTGGAACACTGGGAGCGAGTACTGTGCCTTGTGGAACACTGGGAGCGAGTACTGTGCCTTGTGGAACACTGGGAGCGAGTACTGTGCCTTGTGGAACACTGGGAGCCAGTACTGTGCCTTGTGGAACACTGGGAGCCAGTACTGTGCCTTGTGGAACACTGGGAGCGAGTACTGTGCCTTGTGGAACACTGGGAGCGAGTACTGTGCCTTGTGGAACACTGAGAGCGAGTACTGTGCCTTGTGGAACACTGGGAGCCAGTACTGTGCCTTGTGGAACACTGGGAGCGAGTACTGTGCCTTGTGGAACACTGGGAGCCAGTACTGTGCCTTGTGGAACACTGGGAGCGAGTACTGTGCCTTGTGGAACACTGGGAGCGAGTACTGTGCCTTGTGGAACACTGGGAGCGAGTACTGTGCCTTGTGGAACACTGGGAGCGAGTACTGTGCCTTGTGGAACACTGGGAGCGAGTACTGTGCCTTGTGGAACACTGGGAGCGAGTACTGTGCCTTGTGGAACACTGGGAGCCAGTACTGTGCCTTGTGGAACACTGGGAGCGAGTACTGTGCCTTGTGGAACACTGGGAGCGAGTACTGTGCCTTGTGGAACACTGGGAGCGAGTACTGTGCCTTGTGGAACACTGGGAGCGAGTACTGTGCCTTGTGGAACACTGGGAGCGAGTACTGTGCCTTGTGGAACACTGGGAGCGAGTACTGTGCCTTGTGGAACACTGGGAGCGAGTACTGTGCCTTGTGGAACACTGGGAGCCAGTACTGTGCCTTGTGGAACACTGGGAGCCAGTACTGTGCCTTGTGGAACACTGGGAGCGAGTACTGTGCCTTGTGGAACACTGGGAGCGAGTACTGTGCCTTGTGGAACACTGGGAGCGAGTACTGTGCCTTGTGGAACACTGGGAGCGAGTACTGTGCCTTGTGGAACACTGGGAGCGAGTACTGTGCCTTGTGGAACACTGGGAGCGAGTACTGTGCCTTGTGGAACACTGGGAGCGAGTACTGTGCCTTGTGGAACACTGGGAGCGAGTACTGTGCCTTGTGGAACACTGGGAGCGAGTACTGTGCCTTGTGGAACACTGGGAGCGAGTACTGTGCCTTGTGGAACACTGGGAGCGAGTACTGTGCCTTGTGGAACACTGGGAGCGAGTACTGTGCCTTGTGGAACACTGGGAGCGAGTACTGTGCCTTGTGGAACACTGGGAGCGAGTACTGTGCCTTGTGGAACACTGGGAGCGAGTACTGTGCCTTGTGGAACACTGGGAGCGAGTACTGTGCCTTGTGGAACACTGGGAGCGAGTACTGTGCCTTGTGGAACACTGGGAGCCAGTACTGTGCCTTGTGGAACACTGGGAGCGAGTACTGTGCCTTGTGGAACACTGGAAGCGAGTACTGTGCCTTGTGGAACACTGCGAGCGAGTACTGTGCCTTGTGGAACACTGGGAGCCAGTACTGTGCCTTGTGGAACACTGGGAGCGAGTACTGTGCCTTGTGGAACACTGGGAGCGAGTACTGTGCCTTGTGCAACACTGGTAGCCAGTACTGTGCCTTGTGGAACACTGGGAGCGAGTACTGTGCCTTGTGCAACACTGGTAGCCAGTACTGTGCCTTGTGGAACACTGGGAGCGAGTACTGTGCCTTGTGGAACACTGGGAGCCAGTACTGTGCCTTGTGGAACACTGGGAGCCAGTACTGTGCCTTGTGGAACACTGGGAGCGAGTACTGTGCCTTGTGGAACACTGGGAGCCAGTACTGTGCCTTGTGGAACACTGGGAGCGAGTACTGTGCCTTGTGGAACACTGGGAGCGAGTACTGTGCCTTGTGGAACACTGGGAGCGAGTACTTTGCCTTGTGGAACACTGGGAGCCAGTACTGTGCCTTGTGGAACACTGGGAGCGAGTACTGTGCCTTGTGGAACACTGGGAGCGAGTACTGTGCCTTGTGGAACACTGGGAGCGAGTACTGTGCCTTGTGGAACACTGGTAGCCAGTACTGTGCCTTGTGGAACACTGGGAGCGAGTACTGTGCCTTGTGGAACACTGGGAACGAGTACTGTGCCTTGTGGAACACTGGCAGCGAGTACTGTGCCTTGTGGAACACTGGGAGCCAGTACTGTGCCTTGTGGAACACTGGGAGCCAGTACTGTGCCTTGTGGAACACTGGGAGCCAGTACTGTGCCTTGTGGAACACTGGGAGCCAGTACTGTGCCTTGTGGAACACTGGGAGCGAGTACTGTGCTTTGTGGAACAATGGGAGCCTGTACTGTGCCTTGTGGAACACTGGGAGCCAGTACTGTGCCTTGTGGAACACTGGGAGCCAGTACTGTGCCTTGTGGAACACTGGGAGCCAGTACTGTGCCTTGTCGAACACTGGGAGCGAGTACTGTGCCTTGTGGAACACTGGGAGCGAGTACTGTGCCTTGTGGAACACTGGGAGCGAGTACTGTGCCTTGTGGAACACTGGGAGCGAGTACTGTGCCTTGTGGAACACTGGGAGCGAGTACTGTGCCTTGTGGAACACTGGGAGCGAGTACTGTGCCTTGTGGAACACTGGGAGCGAGTACTGTGCCTTGTGGAACACTGGGAGCGAGTACTGTGCCTTGTGGAACACTGGGAGCGAGTACTGTGCCTTTTGGAACACTGGGAGCGAGTACTGTGCCTTGTGGAACACTGGTAGCCAGTACTGTGCCTTGTGGAACACTGGGAGCGAGTACTGTGCCTTGTGGAACACTGGGAGCCAGTACTGTGCCTTGTGGAACACTGGGAGCCAGTACTGTGCCTTGTGGAACACTGGGAGCGAGTACTGTGCCTTGTGGAACACTGGGAGCCAGTACTGTGCCTTGTGGAACACTGGGAGCGAGTACTGTGCCTTGTGGAACACTGGGAGCGAGTACTGTGCCTTGTGGAACACTGGGAGCCAGTACTGTGCCTTGTGGAACACTGGGAGCCAGTACTGTGCCTTGTGGAACACTGGGAGCGAGTACTGTGCCTTGTGGAACACTGGTAGCCAGTACTGTGCCTTGTGGAACACTGGGAGCCAGTACTGTGCCTTGTGGAACACTGGGAGCCAGTACTGTGCCTTGTGGAACACTGGGAGCCAGTACTGTGCCTTGTGGAACACTGGGAGCCAGTACTGTGCCTTGTGGAACACTGGGAGCGAGTATTGTGCCTTGTGGAACACTGGGAGCCAGTACTGTGCCTTGTGGAACACTGGGAGCCAGTACTGTGCCTTGTGGAACACTGGGAGCCAGTACTGTGCCTTGTGGAACACTGGGAGCCAGTACTGTGCCTTGTGGAACACTGGGAGCCAGTACTGTGCCTTGTGGATAGTGGGTGTGGCGGTAGTGGGTGTGGGGGTAGTGGGTGTGGGGGTAGTGGGTGTGGGGGTAGTGGGTGTGGGGGTAGTGGGTGTGGGGGTAGTGGGTGTGCAGGTAGTGGGTGTGCAGGTAGTGGGTGTGGGGATAGTGGGGGTAGTGGGTGTGCGGGTAGTGGGTGTGGGGGTAGTGGGTGTGGGGGTAGTGGGTGTGCGGGTAGTGAGTGTTGTGAGTGTAGGGGTAGTGGGTGTGCGGGTAGTGGGTGTGCGGGTAGTGGGTGTGGGGGTAGTTGGTGTGCGGGTAGTGGGTGTTGTGAGTGTAGGGGTAGTGAGTGTGCAGGTAGTGGGTGTGCGGGTAGTGGGTGTGGGGGTAGTGGGTGTGCGGGTAGTGGGTGTTGTGAGTGTAGGGGTAGTGAGTGTGCAGGTAGTGGGTGTGCAGGTAGTGGGTGTGCAGGTAGTGGGTGTACGGGTAGTGGGTGTACGGGTAGTGGGTGTTTTAAGTGTAGGGGTAGTGAGTGTGCAGGTAGTGGGTGTGGGGACTGTGAGTGTGGGCGTACTGGGTGTGGGGGTGGTGTCTGGTGGGGGTTGTGGGTATAGGGGTAGTGGGTGTGAAGGTTGTGGGTGTAGGGGTAGCCCGGTAGTGGGTGTGGGGGTTGGAGTTGTGGGTGTGGGGTCTGTGGGTATGGGGGTTGTGGGTATAGGGGTAGTGGGTGTGGGGGTTGTGGGTGTGGGGGTTGTGGGTGTGGGGGTTGTGGGTATAGGGGTAGTGGGTGTGGGGGTTGTGGGTGTGAGTGTTATGGGTATAGGGGTAGTGGGGGTGCGGGCTGTGGGTGTGGGGGTTGTGGGTGTGGGGGTTGTGGGTGTGAGGGGTTGTGGGTGTGGGGGGATCAATCGTTTAAAGAAGAACATCCCAGTGTGCAACCGGAGCTGTCTACCACACACACACACACACACACACACACGTGCGCGCGCGCGCGCGCGCATATACAATAGGCCTAGTCTCTAATCGACGTGTGCTTAGGAGAGAATGGTAAACTAACACACACAAGGAAATCGATTGGGAGAACTTGGAACCACATGGGGCCAAGAAAGGTGGAGGGCTAAGAGGTACTGGAAAACTTCATATACCAACACGTAAGGGTCACTACCAGAGAGAGAACAGATGATGAACCAGCGAGACTGGACCTAGTATTCATCTTAAGTAGTGCAGATATTGAGGACATCACACATGAAAGACCCCTTGGGGCCAGCGATTATGTGGTTTTAAGATTCGAATACACAGTAGAGTTACAAGAGGGAAGGGAGCAGGAAGAGGCAGACGAATGAAGCCAAACTACAAGATGGGAGACTACGCGGGAATGAAGAACTTCCTGAATGGTGTTCAGTGGGACAGAGAACTGTGGGGAAAGTCAGTAAACGAGATAATGGAATACGTGACAACAATATGCAAGGAAGCTAAGAAGAGGTTTATACCCAAGGGTAACAGGAATAATGAAAAAGCCAGGATGAGCCCCTGGTCCACCCTAAGGTGTAGGAAGGCCAAAACCAAGTGTGCTAAGGAATGGAAGAAGTATAGAAGGCAAATGACCCAGGAGAATAAGGAGAGCAGTCGTAGAGCCAGAAATGAATATGCACAGGTAAGAAGGGAAGCCCAACGACAATTCGAAAATGACAGCAGCGAAAGCCAAATCTGACCTGAAGCTGTTGTACAGCCACATCAGGAGGAAAACAACAGTCAAGGACCAGGTAATCAGGCTAAGGAAGGAAGTATGTGAGGAACTTAACATGAGATTCAAAGAAGTGTTCACAGAGGAGACAGAAGGGACTCCAGACAGACTGAGAGGTGAGGTATACCATCAAGTGTTGGACACAATGCATACAACCGAGGAAGAAGTGAAGAGGCTGCTGAGCGAGCTAGACACCTCAAAGGCGATGGGGCCAGATAACATCTCTCCATGCGTCCTGAGAGAGGGAGCAGAGGCGCTATGTGTACCCCTAACAACAATATTCAACACATCTATCGAAACAGGGAGATTGCCTGAGGTATGGAAGACAGCAAATGTAGCTCCAATTTTTAAAAAAGGAGACAGACAAGAAGCACTAAACTATAGACCAGTGTCATTCACATGTATAGTATGCAATAACATGGAGATTATTAGAAGAAGAGTGGTGGAACACCTAGAAAGAAATGAGCTTATCAAGAACAGCCAACACGGTTTCAGGGAAGGGAAATTCTGTGTCACAAACCTACTGGAGTTCTATGACAGGGTGACAGCAATAAGACAAGAGAGGGAAGAGTGGGTAGATTGCATTTTCTTGGACTGTAAGAAGGCGTTTGACAGTTACACACAAGAGATTAGCGCAAAAGCTGGAGGACCAGGCAGGGATAACAGGGAAGTCACTACAATGGATCAGGGAATAACTGTCAGGAAGACAGCACCGAGACATGGTACGAGGCGAGGTGTCAGAGTGGGCGCCTGTGACGACTGGGGTTCCACAGGGGTCAGTCCTAGGATCGGTGCTGTTTCTGGTATTCGTGAAAGACATGATGGAAGAAATAGACTCCAAAGTGTCCTTGTTTGCAGATGATGTGAAGTTGATGAGAAGAATTCAATCGGACGAGGACCAGGAAGAACTACGAAGGGATCTGGACAGGTTGCAGGCCTGGTCCAGCAATTGGCTTCTGGAGTTCAACCCCACCAAGTGCAAAGTCATGAAGATTGGGGAAGGGCAAAGAAGACTGCGGACGGAGTACAGTCTAGTGGGGCAAGAGCCTACAAATCTCACTCAAGGAAAAAGATCTTGGAGTGAGTGTAACACCAGGCACATCTCCTGAGGCGCACACCAACCGAGCTAAGAGGTATGTCCTACGAGGAGAGGTTAAGGGAAATCAACCTGACGACACTGGAGGACTGGAGAGATAGGGGGGACATGATAACGACATACAAAATACTGAGAGGAATTGACAAGGTGGACAGAGACGGAATGTTCCAGAGATGGGACACAGCAACAAGGGGACACAGTTGGAAGCTGAAGACACATATGAATCACAGGGATGTTAGGAAGTATTTCTTCAGCCACAAAGTAGTCAGGAAGTGGATAGTTTGGGAAGTAATGTGGTGGAGGCAGGATCCATTCATAGCTTTAAGCAGAGGTATGATAAAGCTCACGGTTCAGGAAGAGTGACCTAGTAGCGGCGAGTGAAGAGGCGGGGACAGGAACTATGACTCGACCCCTACAAACACAGCTGAGTACAACTAGGTGAGTACACACACACACACACACACACACACACACAATCTCTTTCTCTCACCCCCCCCCACACACACACGGGAGGAGTAGGTGAAGAAGCTGCTAAGGAACTTGATACCTCAAAGGCGGTGGAACCGGACATCTCTCCGTGGGTCCTTAGAGAGCGAGCAGAGACGAAGTGTGTGCCACTAACAACAATTTTCAACACATCCATTGAAACTGGGCAACTGCTTGAAGTATGGAAGACGGCAAATATAATCCCTATTTTTAAGAAAATAGACAGACACTTGGCACTACACTACAGACTTGTGTCACTGACGTGCATAGTATGCAAAGTCATGGAGAAGATTATCAGGAGGAGAATTGTGGAGCACCTAGAACGGAACAAGCTTATAAATGACAAACAGTACTGTTTCAGGGAAGGAAAATTCTGTGTCACAAACGTACTGGAGTTTTTTGACAAGGTAACGGAAGTAAGACACGAGAGAGAAGGGTGAGTAGATTGCATTTTAATGGATTACAAGGCCTTCGACACAGTTCCTCACAAGAGATAAGTGCAAAAGCTAGATTAGGCACGCTTATATAACAGGAAGGGCACTGCAGTGGATCAGGGAATACCTGACAGGGAGGCAACAGAGTGATGGTGCGTGACAAAGTGTCAGAGTGGGCGCCTGTGACGAGCGGGGTTCCACAGGGGTCAGTCTGACGATTCCTTGTATGGTAGATCATTGACACAGTACAAGAAGCCTTTACCCGGCCATCGTTTCGCTCAACAGTGGGCGAAACGTCGTATTTGTTATCGCTAAATGTTAAGTGTAACATCGGTAAGGTCAACATCATTATGAGGTGTGAATAATGCATAGCAAACTATGTTTGCCTCCAGAGTGAGCTGTATCACGGCTGAAGAGGTGAAGTCATGGGCGAAATGTTGCCTGAAGTACCAGTTTTACTCTCTTATTACCTAGTTCTTTTTTGTTTCGACCTAGTGCATATGTGCGTACGTGTGTGTGTGTGTGTGTGTGTGTGTGTGTGTGTACTCACCTAATTTTACTCACCTAATTGTGGTTGCAGGGGTCGAGACTCAGCTCCTGGCCCCGCCTCTTCACTGAACGCTACTAGGTCCTCTCTCTCCCTGCTCCCTGAGCTTTATCATACCTCGTCTTGAAGCTATGTACGGTTCCTGCCTCCACTACATCACTCGCCAGACTGTTCCACTTCCTGACCACTCAGTGACTGAAGAAATACTTCCTAACATCCCTGTGACTCATCTGAGTCTTCAACTTCCAAGAGTGACCCCTCTTTTCTGTGTCCCCTCTCTGGATCATCTTGTCTCTGTCCACCTTGTCTATTCCACGCAGTATTTTGTATGTCGTTATCATGTCTTCCCTAACCCTCCTGTCCTCCAGTGTCGTCAGGCCGATTTCTCTTAACCTTTCTTCGTAGGACATTCCCCTTAGCTCTGGAACTAACCTTGTCCCAAACCTTTGCACTTTCTCTAATTTCTTAACGTGCTTGACCCGGTGCGGGTTCCAAACAGGTGCTGCATACTCCAGTATGGGCCTGACGTACCCGGTGTACAGTGTCTTGAAAGATTCCTTACTTAGGTATCGGAACGCTACAGGCGCCCATATGCTGCAGCAGTTATCTGGTTGATGTGTGCTTCTGGAGATGTGCTCGGTGTTATACTCTCCCCAAGATCTTTCTCCTTGAGCGAGGTTTGCAGTCTTTGGCCACTTAGCCTATATTCTGTCTGCGGTCTTCTTTGCCCTTTTCCGGTCTTCATGACTTTGCATTTGGCAGGGTTGAATTCGAGAAGTCAGTTGCTAGACCAGGTGTCCAGCCTGTCCAGGTCTCTTTGAAGTCCTGCCTGATCCTCATCTGATTTAATTCTCCTCATTAACTTCACATCATTTGCGAATAGGAACACTTCTGAGTCTATCCTTTCCATCATGTCATTCACATATACCAAAAGTCGCACTTGTCCTAGGACCGACCCCTGTGGGACTCTCCTCGTCACAGGTGCCCACTGTGATACCTCATCATGTACCATGTCTCGTTGTTTCCTCCCTGTCAGATATTCTCTGATCCATTGCATTGCCTTTCCCATTATACGTGCCTGATGCTCTAGTTTCTGCACTAATCTCTTGTGAGGAACTGTGTCGAAGGCCTTCTTGCAATCCAAGAAAATGCAATCAAGTCACCCCTCTCTCTCGTGTCGCACTTCTGTAACTTTATCATAAAACTCCAGAAGGTTTGTGACACAGAATTGGCCTTCCATGAATCAGTGCTGGTTGTCGTTTATAATCTCGTTCCATTCCAGGTGCTCCACCACTCTCCTCCTGATAATCGTCTCCATGTCTTTGCATACTATACACGTCAGTGACACTGTGTGTAGTTTAGTGCCTCTTTTTTGTCTCCTTTTATAAAAATGGGAACCATATTTGCCGTCTTCCATACCTCAGGTAGTTGCCCAGTTTCAAGGGATGTGTTGAAGATTGTGGTTAATGGCACATAAAGCATTTCTGCTCCCTCTCTAAGGACCCACGGGGAGATGTTGTCCGGTCCTATTGCCTTTGAGATATCAAGGTCACTTAGCAGCTTCTTCACCTCCTCCTCAGTTGTGTGTATGTCATCCAGCCCTTGTTCGTGTATTCCGTGTGTGTGTGTGTGTGTGTGTGTGTGTGTGTGTGTGTGTGTGTGTGTGTGTGTGTGAATTAATGCTGTCTACCTGCTTAGTGTTGTGGTAATACTGCCAAAATCAACACCTGTAGTGTTGGGAACCCTCACACCTGTAGTGTTGTCAGCCTTCACATCTGTAGTAGTGTTGGCAGCCCACACACCTGTAGTTGTGTTGGCAACACTCACACCTCTAGTAGTGTTGGCAACACTTACGCCTGTAGTAGTGTTGGCAGCCCACACACCTGTAGTAGTGTTAGCAACACTCACACCTGTAATGGTGTCAGCTCTCACACCTGTAGTAGTGTTGTCAGCTCTCACACCTGTAGTAGTGTTGTCAGCTCTCACACCTGTAGTAGTGTTGTCAGCTCTCACACCTGTAGTAGTGTTGGCAACACTCACACCTGTAGTGTTGTCAGCTCTCACACCTGTAGTAGTGTTGTCAGCTCTCACATCTGTAGTAGTGTTGGCAGCCCTCACACCTTCCGTTGTGTTGGCAACACTCACACCTGTAGTAGTGTTGTCAGCTCTCACACCTGTAGTAGTGTTGGCAGCCCTCACACCTGTAGTAGTGTTGGCAACACTCACACATGTAGTGTTGTCAGCTCTCACACCTGTAGTAGTGTTGGCAACACTCACACATGTAGTGTTGTCAGCTCTCACACCTGTAGTAGTGTTGGCAACACTCACACCTGTAGTGTTGTCAGCTCTCACACCTGTAGAGGTGTTGGCAACACTCACATCTGTAGTGTTGTCAGCTTTCACACCTGTAGTAGTGTTGGCAGCCCTCACACCTGTAGTAGTGTTGGCAACACTCACACCTGTAGTGTTGTCAGGTCTCACACCTGTAGTAGTGTTGGCAACACTCTCAAATGTAGGGTTGTCAACTTTCACACCTGTATCAGTGTTGGCAGCACTCACATCTGTGGTGTTGTTAGCTCTCACTCCTGAAGTAGTGTTGGCAGCCCACACACCTGTAGTAGTGTTGGCAACCCCTACACCTGTAGTAGTGTTGGCAACCCCTACACCTGTAGTAGTGTTGGCAACCCCTACACCTGTAGTAGTGTTGACAGCCTTCACACCTGTAGTAGTGTTGACAGCCCTCACACTTGTAGTAATGTTGACAACTCTCACAAATGTAGTAGTGTTGACAGCTTTCACAGATGTGGTAGTGTTGATAGCTCTTACAGGTGTAACAGTGTAGACAGCCCTCACACCTGTATTAGTGTTGACGGGCCTCACACCTGTAATAGTCTTGACAACCCTTACATGTGTAGCAGTGTAAACAGCTCTCACAGGTGTAGTAATGTTGACAGCCCTCACAGGTGTAGCAGTGTTGACAACTCTCACAGGTATAGTAGTGTTGACAGCCCTCACAGGTGTAGTAATGTTGACAGCCCTCACAGGTGTAGCAGTGTTGACAACTCTCACAGGTATAGTAGTGTTGACAGCTCTCACAGGTGTAGTAATGTTGACAGCCCTCACAGGTGTAGTAGTGCTGACAGCCCTCACAGGTGTAGTAGTGTTGACAGCTCTCACAGGTGTAGTAGTGCTGACAGCCCTCACAGGTGTAGTAGTGTTGACAGCTCTCACAGGTGTAGTAGTGTTGACAGCTCTCACAGGTGTAGTAGTGTTGACAGCTCTCACAGGTGTAGTAGTGCTGACAGCCCTCACAGGTGTAGTAGTGTTGACAGCTCTCACAGGTGTAGTAGTGCTGACAGCCCTCACAGGTGTAGTAGTGTTGACAGCTCTCACAGGTGTAGTAGTGTTGACAGCTCTCACAGGTGTAGTAGTGTTGACAGCTCTCACAGGTGTAGTAGTGCTGACAGCCCTCACAGGTGTAGTAGTGTTGACAGCTCTCACACCTTTAGTACTGTTGACAGCCCTCACAGATGTAGTAGTGTTGACAGTTCTCACAGGTGTAGTAGTGTTGACAGCTCTCACAGGTGTAGTAGTGTTGACAGCTCTCACAGGTGTAGTAGTGTTGACAGCTCTCACAGGTGTAGTAGTGCTGACAGCCCTCACAGGTGTAGTAGTGTTGACAGCTCTCACAAGTGTAGCAGTGTTGACAGCCCTCACAGGTGTAGTAGTGTTGACAGCCCTCACAGGTGTAGTAGTGTTGACAGCTCTCACAGGTGTAGTAGTATTGACAGCCCTCACAGGTATACCGTTGATAGCCCTCCCAGATGTAGTAGTATTGACAAACCTCACAGGTGTAGTACTATAGACAGCCCTCACACCTGTAGTAGTCTTGATAGCCCTCACGGATGTAGTGTTGATAGCCCTCACAGGTGTAGTGTTGACAGCCCTCACACCTGTAGTAGTCTTGACAGCCCTCACAGATGTAGTGTTGATAGCCCTCACACCTGTAGTAGTCTTGACAGCCCTCACAGGTGTAGTGTTGACAGCCCTCACACCTGTAGTAGTCTTGACAGCCCTCACGGATGTAGTGTTGATAGCCCTCACAGGTGTAGTGTTGACAGCCCTCACACCTGTAGTAGTCTTGACAGCCCTCACAGATGTAGTGTTGATAGCCCTCACACCTGTAGTAGTCTTGACAGCCCTCACAGGTGTAGTGTTGACAGCCCTCACACCTGTAGTAGTCTTGACAGCCCTCACGGATGTAGTGTTGATAGCCCTCACAGATGTAGTGTTGATAGCCCTCACAGGTGTAGTGTTAACAGCCCTCACAGGTGTAGTGTTAACAGCCCTCACAGGTGTGGTATTAACAGCCCTCACAGGTGTAGTGCTAACATCCCTCACAGGTGTAGTGTTAACAGCCCGCGCAGGTGTAGTGTTAACAAACCTGACAGGTGTAGTGTTAACAGCCCTCACGGATGTAGTGTTAAGCCTCTCAGGTGTAGTGCTAACAGCCTTCACAGGTGTAGTGTTAAACCTCGTAGGTGTAGTGTTAACAGCCCTCACAGGTGTAGTGATAACACCTCTCACAGGTGTAGTGTTAACAACCCTCGCAGATGCAGTGTTAACAGCCCTCACAGGTGCAGTGTTAACACCCCTCACAGGTGTAGTGTTAACAAGCCTCACAGGTTCAGTGTTAACAACCCTCACAGGTGTAGTGTTAACAAGCCTCAGGTTCAATGTTAACAGCCCTCACAGGTGTAGTGTTAACAAGCCTCAGGTTCAGTGTTAACAGCCCTCACAGGTGTAGTGTTAACAAACCTGACAGGTGTAGTGTTAACAAGCCTGACAGGTGTAGTGTTAACATCCCTTATAGGTGCAGTGTTAACAAGTCTCACAGGTGTAGTGTTAACAAGCGTCACAGGTGTAGTGTTAACAGACCTCACAGGTGTAGTATTAACAAGCCTGACAGGTGTAGTGTTAACAGACCTCACAGGTGTAGTGTTAACAAGCCTGACAGGTGTAGTGTTAACAAGCCTGACAGGTGTAGTGTTAACAAGCCTGACAGGTGTAGTGTTAACAAGCCTGACAGGTGTAGTGTTAACAAGCCTGACAGGTGTAGTGTTAACAAGCCTCAGCAGTGACTTAAGGCTGACTGACAGTGTTCTGTTTCTTGCATGCAACATCTGGCAGCGGCTTCCTCTTCTCTCACATGTCTAAATACACTCCGCTGGTAAGCTAACTTTATCTATCCTTCTCTCTCACTTATTCCTTTATTCTGCTTCCCATGTCTTGCCCTTTTACGTTGCACCTGTGTCTTATGTTGCACCTGTGTCTTATGTTGCACCTGTGTCTTATGTTGCACCTGTGTTTTGTTGAGTATCGTAGCCAGTAAACCTATCTCATGACACCTGCAGTCAGTAGGTCTATCCCATGACACTTGCAGTTACTAGGACTATCTCCCATGACACCTGCAGTCAGTAGGTATATTCCATGACACTTGCAGTTAGTAGGACTAACCCATGACACCTGCAGTCAGGTCTATCCCGTGACACTTGCAGTTAGTAGGACTATCCCATGACACCTGCAGCCAGTAGGTCTATCCCATGACACTTGCAGTTAGTAGGACTATCCCATGACACCTGCAGCCAGTAGGTCTATCCCATGACACTTGCAGTTAGTAGGACTATCCCATGACACCTGTAGTCAGTAGGACTATCCCATGACACATGCAGTTAGTAGGACTATCCCATGACACTTGCAGTCAGAAGTTATATTCCATGACACTTGCAGTTAGTACGACTATCCCATGACACCTGCAGTCAGTAGGTCTATCCCAGGACTCTTGCAGTTAGTAGGACTATCCCACGACAACTGCAGTCAATAGGTCTATCCCATGACACTTGCAGTTAGTAGGACTATCCCATGACACCTGCAGTCAGTAGGACTATCCCGTGATACTTGCAGTTAGTAGGATTATCCCATGACACCTGCAGTCAGTAGGTCTATCCAATGACACTTGCAGTTAGTAGGACTATCCCACGACAACTGCAGTCAGTAGGTCTATCCCATGACACTTGCAGTTAGTAGGACTATCCCATGACACCTGCAGTCAGTAGGACTATCCCAGGACACTTGCAGTTAGTAGGACTATACCATGACACCTGCAGTCAGTAGGCCTATCCCATGACACCTGCAGTCAGCAGGTCTATCACATGACACGCGCAGTCAGTAGGACTATCCCATGACACCTGCAGTCAGTAGGACTATCCCATGACACCGGCCGTCAGAAGGACTATCCCATGACACTTGCAGTTAGCAGGACTATCCCATTGACACCTGCAGTCAGTAGGTATATTCCATGACACTTGCAGTTAGTATGACTATCCCATGACACCTGCAGTCAGTAGGTCTATCCCATGACACCTGAAGTCAGTAGGTCTATCCCATGACACTTGCAGTTAGTAGGACTATCCCATGACACCTGCAGTCAGTAGGACTATCCCATGACCCTTGCAGTTAGTAGGACTATCCCATGACACCTGCAGTCAGTAGGCCTATCCCATGACTCATGCAGTCAGCAGGACTATCACATGATACGCACAGTCAGTAGGACTATCCCATGACACCTGCAGCCAGTAGGACTATCCCATGACACCTGCAGTCAGTAGGACTATCCCTTGACACTTACAGTTAGTAGGACTATCCCATGACACCTGCAGTTAGTAGGACTATCCCATGACACCTGCAGTCAGTAGGTCTATCCCATGACACTTGCAGTTAGTAGGACTATCCCATGACACCTGCAGTCAGTAGGTATATTCCATGACACTTGCAGTTAGTAGGACTATCCCATGACACCTGCAGTAAGTAGGTCTATCCCATGATACTTGCAGTTAGTAGGACTATCCCATGACACCTGCAGTCAGTAGGTCTATCCCATGACACTTGTAGTTAGTAGGACTATCCCATGACACCTGCAGTCAGTAGGTCTATCCCATGACACTTACAGTTAGTAGGACTATCCCATGACACCGGCAGTCAGTAGGACTATCCCATGACACTTGCAGTTCGTAGGACTATCCCATGACACCTGCAGTCAGTAGGCCTATCCCATGACACCTGCAGTCACCAGGACTATCACATGACACGCACAGTCATTAGGACTATCCCATGACACCTGCAGTCAGTAGGCATATCCCATGACACCTGCAGTCAGCAGGACTATCACATGACAAGCACAGTCAGTAGGACTATCCCATGACACCTGCAGTCAGTAGGACTATCCCATGACACCTGCAGTCAGTAGAACTATCTCATGACACTTGCAGTTAGTAGGACTATCCCATGACACCTGCAGTTAGTAGGACTATCCAATGACACCTGCAGTCAGTAGGTCTATCCCATGACATTTGCAGTTAGCAGGACTATCCCATGACACCTGCAGTCAGTAGGTATATTCCATGACACTTGCAGTTAGTAGGACTATCCCATGACACCTGCAGTCAGTAGGTCTTTCCCATGACACTTGCAGTTAGCAGGACTATCCCATGACACCTGCAGTCAGTAGGTCTATCCCATGACACCTGTGGACAGTAGGTCTATCCCATGACACTTGCAGTTAGTAGGACTATCCCATGACACTTGCAGTCAGTAGGTCTATCAAATGACACTTGCAGTTACTAGGACAATCCCATGACACCAGCAGTCAGTAGGAATATTCCATGACACTTGCAGTTAGTAGGACTATCCCATGACACCTGCAGTCAGTAGGTATATTCCATGACACTTGCAGTTAGGACTATCCCATGACACCTGTGGTAAGTAGGTCTATCCCATGACACTTGCAGTTAGTAGGACTATCCCATGACACTTGCAGTCAGTAGGTCTATCCCATGACACTTGCAGTTACTAGGACTATCCCATGACACCTGCAGTCAGTAGGAATATCCCATGACACTTGCATTTAGTAGGACTATCCCATGACACCTGCAGTCAGTAGGTATATTCCATGACACTTGCAGTTAGTAGGACTGTCCTATGACACCTGCAGTCAGTAGGTCTATCACATGACACTTGCAGTTAGTAGGGCTATCCCATGACACCTGCAGTCAGTAGGACTATCCCATGACACTTGCGGTTAGTAGGACTATCCCATGACACCTACAGTCAGTAGGTCTATCCCATGACACATGCAGTCAGCAAGTCTATCACATGACACGCACAGTCAGTAGGACTATCCCATGACACCTGCAGTCAGTAGGACTATCCCATGACACCTGCAGTCAGTAGGATTATCCCATGACACTTGCAGTCAGTAGGTATATTCCATGACACTTGCAGTTAGTAGGACTATCCCATGACACCTGCAGTCAGCAAGTCTATCACATGACACGCACAGTCAGTAGGACTATCCCATGACACCTGCAGTCAGTAGGCCTATCCCATGACACGTGCAGTCAGTAGGACTATCCCATGACACCTGCAGTCAGTAGGACTATCCCATGACACTTGCAGTTAGTAGGACTATCCCATGACACCTGCAGTTAGTAGTTCTATCCCATGACACTTGCAGTTAGTAGGACTATCCCATGACACCTGCAGTCAGTAGGACTATCCCATGACACTTGCAGTTAGTAGGACTATCCCATGACACCTGCAGTCAGTAGGTATATTCCATGACACTTGCAGTTAGTAGGACTATCCTATGACACCTGCAGTCAGTAGGTCTATCGCATGACACTTGCAGTTAGTAGGACTATCCCATGACACCTGCAGTCAGTAGGACTATCCCATGACACTTGCGGTTAGTACGACTATCCCATGACACCTGCAGTCAGTATGTCTATCCCATGACACCTGCAGTCAGCAGGTCCATCACATGACACGGACAGTCAGTAGGACTATCCCATGACACCTGCAGTCAGTAGGACTATCCCGTGACACCTGCAGTCAGTAGGACTATCCCATGACACTTGCAGTTCGTAAGACTATCCCATGACACCTGTAGTCAGTAGGTATATTCCATGACACTTGCAGTTAGTAGGACTATCCCATGACACCTGCAGTCAGTAGGTCTATCCCATGACACTTGCAGTTAGTAGGACTATCCCATGACACCTGCAGTCAGTAGGTCTATTCCATGACACTTGCAGATAGTAGGACTATCCCATGACACTTGCAGTCAGTAGGTCTATCCCATGTCACTTGCAGTTAGTAGGACTATCCCATGACACCTGCAGTCGGTAGGACTATCCCAGGACATATGCAGTTAGTAGGACTATCCCAGGACACTTGCAGTCAGTAGGTATATTCCATGACACTTGCAGTTAGTAGGACTATCCCATGACACCTGCAGTCAGTAGGCCTATCCCATGACACCTGCAGTCAGCAGGACTATCACATGACACGCACAGTCAGTAGGACTATCCCATGACACCTGCAGTCAGTAGGACTATCCCATGACACCTACAGTCAGTAGGACTATCCCATGACACTTGCAGTTAGTAGGACTATCCCATGACACCTGCAGTCAGTAGGTCTATTCCATGACACTTGCAGTTAGTAGGACTATCCCATGACACTTGCAGTCAGTAGGTCTATCCCATGTCACTTGCAGTTAGTAGGACTATCCCATGACACCTGCAGTCGGTAGGACTATCCCAGGACATATGCAGTTAGTAGGACTATCCCAGGACACTTGCAGTCAGTAGGTATATTCCATGACACTTGCAGTTAGTAGGACTATCCCATGACACCTGCAGTCAGTAGGTCTATCCCATGACACTTTCAGTTAGTAGGACTATCCCATGACACTTGCAGTCAGTAGGTCTATCCCATGACACTTGCAGTTAGTAGGATTATCCCATGACATCTGCAGTCAGTAGGTCTATCCCATGACACTTCCAGTTAGTAGGACTATCCCATGACACCTGCAGTCAGTAGGTCTATCCCATGACACTTGCAGTTAGTAGGACTATCCCATGACACCTGCAGTCAGTAGTCCTATCCCATGACACCTGCAGTCAGCAGGACTATCACATGACACGCACAGTCAGTAGGACTATCCCATGACACCTTCAGTCAGTAGGTCTATCCCATGACACCTGCAGTCAGTAGGACTATACCATGACCCTGGCAGTTAGTAGGACTATCCCATGACACCTGCAGTCAGTAGTCCTATCCCATGACACCTGCAGTCAGCAGGACTATCACATGACACGCACAGTCAGTAGGACTATCCCATGACACCTTCAGTCAGTAGGTCTATCCCATGACACCTGCAGTCAGTAGGACTATCCAATGACACTTGCAGTTAGTAGGACTATCCCATGACACCTGCAGTTAGTAGGACTATCCCATGACACCTGCAGTCAGTAGGTCTATCCCATGACACTTGCAGTTAGTAGGACTATCCCATGACACCTGCAGTCAGTAGGTATATTCCATGACACTCGCAGTTAGTAGGACTATCCCATGACACCTGCAGTCAGTAGGTCTATCCCATGACACTTGCAGTTAGTAGGACTATCCCATGACACCTGCAGTCAGTAGGTCTATCCCATGACACTTGCAGTTAGTAGGACTATCCCATGACACCTGCAGTCAGTAGGACTATCCCATGACACCTGCAGTTAGTTGGCCTATCCCATGACACCTGCAGTCAGCAGGACTATCACATGACACGCACAGTCAGTAGGCCTATCCCATGACACCTGCAGTCAGTAGGTCTATCTCATGACACTTGCAGTTAGTAGGACTATCCCATGACACCTGCAGTCAGTAGGACTATCCCATGACACTTGCAGTTAGTAGGACTATCCCATGACACCTGCAGTCAGTAGGCCTATCCCATGACACCTGCAGTCAGCAGGTCTATCACATGACACGCGCAGTCAGTAGGACTATCCCATGACACCTGCAGTCAGTAGGACTATCCCATGACACTTGCAGTTAGTAGGACTATCCCATGACACCTGCAGTCAGCAGGTCTATCACATGACACGCGCAGTCAGTAGGACTATCCCATGACACCTGCAGTCAGTAGGACTATCCCATGACACCTGCAGTCAGTAGGACTATCCCATGACACTTGCAGTTAGTAGGACTATCCCATGACACCTGCAGTCAGAAGGTCTATCCCCTGACACTTGCAGTTAGTAGGACTATCCCATGACACCTGCAGTCAGTAGGTCTATCCCATGACACTTACAGTTAGTAGGACTATCCCATGACACCGGCAGTCAGTAGGACTATCCCATGACACTTACAGTTCGTAGGACTATCCCATGACACCTGCAGTCAGTAGGCCTATCCCATGACTCCTGCAGTCAGAAGGTATATTCCATGACACTTGCAGGTAGTAGGACTATCCCATGACACCTGCAGTCAGTAGGTCTATCCCATGACACTTACAGTTAGTAGGACTGTCCCATCACAACGGCAGTCAGTAGGACTATCCAATGACACTTGCAGTTCGTAGGACTATCCCATGACACCTACAGTGAGTAGGCCTATCCCATGACACCAGCAGTCAGCAGGACTTTCACATGACACGCACAGTCAGTAGGACTATCTCATGACACCTGCAGTCAGTAGGACTATCCCATGACACCTACAGTCAGTAGAACTATCCCATGACACTTGCAGTTAGAAGGACTATCCCTTGACACTTGTAGTCAGTAGGTCTATCCCATGTCACTTGCAGTTAGTAGGACTATCCCATGACACCTGCAGTCAGTAGGACTATCCCAGGACATATGCAGTTAGTAGGACTATCCCAGGACACTTGCAGTCCGTAGCTATATTCCATGACACTTGCAGTTAGTAGGACTATCCCATGACACCTGCAGTCAGTAGGTCTATCCCATGACACTTCCAGTTAGTAGGACTATCCCATGACACTTGCAGTCAGTAGGTCTATCCCATGACACTTGCAGTCAGTTGGTCTATCCCATAACACTTGCAGTTAGTAGGACTATCCCATGACACCTGCAGTCAGTAGGTCTATCCCACGACACTTGCAGTTAGTAGGACTATCCCATGACACCTGCAGTCAGTAGGTCTATCCCATGACACTTGCAGTTAGTAGGACTATCCCATGACACCTGCAGTCAGTAGGACTATCCCATGACACCTGCAGTCAGTAGGACTATCCCATGACACCTGCAGTCAGTAGGCCTATCCCATGACACCTGCAGTCAGCAGGACTATCACATGACACGCACAGTCAGTAGGACTATCCCATGACACCTGCAGTCAGTAGGACTATCCCATGACACTTGCAGTTAGTAGGACTATCCCATGACACCTGCAGTCAGTAGGTCTATCCCATGACACTTGCAGTTAGTAGGACTATCCCATGACACCTGCAGTCAGTAGGTCTATCCCATGACACCTGCAGTTAGTAGGATTATCCCATGACACTTGCAGTCAGTAGGTATATTCCATGACACTTGCAGTTAGTAGGACTATCCCATGACACCTGTGGTCAGTAGGTCTATCCCATGACACTTGCAGTTAGTAGGACTATCCCATGACACCTGCAGTCAGTAGGTCTATCCCATGACACTTGCAGTTAGTAGGACTATCCCATGACACCTGCAGTCAGTAGGACTATCCCATGACACTTGCAGTTAGTAGGACTATCCCATGACACCTGCAGTCAGTAGGACTATCCCATGACACTTGCAGTAGGACTAGACACCTAGGTAGGTCTATCCCATGACAACTGCAGTCAATAGGCCTATCCCATGACACCTGCAGTCAGTAGGACTATCCCATGACACCTGCAGTCAGTAGGACTATCCCATGACACCTGCAGTCAGTAGGACTATCCCATGACACCTGCAGTCAGTAGGACTATCCCATGACACCTGCAGTCAGTAGGACTATCCCATGACACTTGCAGTTAGTAGGACTATCCCATGACACCTGCAATCAGTAGGTCTACTATCCCATGACACCTTGCAGTTAGTAGGACTATCCCATGACACCTGCAGTCAGTAGGTCTATCCCATGACACTTGCAGTTAGTAGGACTAACCCATGACACCTGCAGTCAGTAAGACTATCCCATGACATTTGCAGTTAGGACTATCCCCTGACACCTGTAGTTAGTAGGCCTATCCCGTGACACCTGCCGTCAGTAGGACTATCCCATGACACCTGCAGTCAGTAGGACTATCCCATGACACCTGCAGTCAGTAGGACTATCCCATGACACCTGCAGTCAGTAGGACTATCCCATGACACCTGCAGTCAGTAGGACTATCCCATGACACTTGCAGTCAGTAGGACTATCCCATGACACCTGCAGTCAGTAGGACTATCCCATGACACCTGCAGTCAGTAGGACTATCCCATGACACCTGCAGTCAGTAGGACTATCCCATGACACCTGCAGTCAGTAGGACTATCCCATGACACCTGCAGTCAGTAGGACTATCCCATGACATCTGCATGACTATCCCATGACACCTGCAGTCAGTAGGACTATCCCATACCTGCAGTCAGTAGGATATCCCATGACACTTGCAGTCAGTAGGACTATCCCATGACACCTGCAGTCAGTAGGACTATCCCATGACACCTGCAGTCAGTAGGACTATCCCATGACACCTGCAGTCAGTAGGACTATCCCATGACACCTGCAGTCAGTAGGTATATTCCATGACACTTGCAGTTAGTAGGACTATCCCATGACACCTGCAGTCAGTAGGTCTATCCCATGACACTTGCAGTTAGTAGGACTATCCCATGACACCTGCAGTCAGTAGGTCTATCCCATGACACTTGCAGTTAGTAGGACTATCCCATGACACCTGCAGTCAGTAGGTCTATCCCATGACACTTGCAGTTAGTAGGACTAACCCATGACACCTGCAGTCAGTACAGACAACTAGCCAGCACTATCCATGACACGCACAGTCAGTAGGACTATCCCATGACACCTGCAGTCAGTAGGACTATCCCATGACACCTGCAGTCAGTAGGACTATCCCATGACACTTTCAGTTAGTAGGACTATCCCATGACACCTGCAGTCAGTAGGTCTATCCTATGACACTTGCAGTTAGCAGGACTATCCCATGACACCTGCAGTCAGTAGGTCTATCCCATGACACTTGCAGTTAGTAGGACTATCCCATAACTCCTGCAGTCAGTAGGACTATCCCATGATATTTGCAGTTAGTAGGACTATCACATGACACGCGCAGTCAGTAGGACTATCCCATGATACTTGCAGTTAGTAGGACTATCCCATGAAACCTGCAGTAAGTAGGACTATCCAATGACACCTGCAGTCAGTAGGACTATCCCATGACTCTTGCAGTTAGTAGGACTATCCCATAACACCTGCAGTAAGTAGGACTATCCCATAACATATGCAGTCAGGACTATCCCATAACACCTGCAGTCAGTAGGACTATCCCATGACACCTGCAGTCAGTAGGAGTATCCCATGACACCTGCAGCCAGTAGGACTTTCTCATGACACATGCAGTAAGTAGGACTATCCTATGACATACGCAGTCAGGACTATCGCATGACACCTGCACTCAGTAGGACTATCCCATGACATCTGCAGTCAGGACTATCCTATGACACCTGCAGTCAGCAGGACTATCCTATGACATCTGCAGTCAGTAGGACTATCCCATGACACCTGCAGTCAGTAGGACTATCCCTTGACACTTGCAGTCAGTAGGACTATCCCATGACATATGCAGTCAATAGGACTATCCTATGACATCTGCAGTCAGTAGGACTATCCCATGACACCTGAGGTCAGTAGGAGTATCCCATGACACTTGTAGTCAGTAGGACTATCTCACGACACCTGCAGTCAGTAGGACTATCCAATGACACCTGCAGTCAGTAGGACTATCCCACGACACCTGCAGTCAGTAGGACTATCCCATGACACCTGCAGTCAGGACTATCCAATGACACCTGCAGTCAGTAGGACTATCCCATGACACCTGCAGTCAGTAGGACTATCCCATGACACCTGCAGTCAGCAGGACTATCCAATGACACCTGCAGTAAGTAGGACTATCCCATGACATATGCAGTCAGGACTATCCTATGACACCTGCAGTCAGCAGAACTATCCTATGACATCTGCAGTCAGTAGGACTATCCCATGACACCTGCAGTCAGTAGGACTATCCCTTGACACTTGCAGTGAGTAGGACTATCCCATGACACCTGCAGTCAGTAGGACTATCCCATGACACCTGCAGTCAAAAGGACTATCCCATGACACCTGCAGTCCGTAGAACCATCCCATGACACTTGCAGTCAATAGGACTATCCCATGACACCTGCCGTCAGTAGGACTATCCCATGACACCTGCAGTCAGTAGGACTATCCAATGACACCTGCAGTCAGTAGGACTATCCCATGACATCTGCAGTCAGGACTATCCAATGACACCTGCAGTCAGTAGGACTATCCCATGACACCTGCAGTCAGTAGGACTATCCCATGACACCTGCAGTCAGTAGGACTATCCCATGACACCTACAGTCAGTAGGACTATCCCATGACACCTGCAATCAGTAGGACTATCCCATGACACCTTCAGTAAGTAGGATTATCCCATGACATATGCAGTCAGGACTATCCTATGACACCTGCAGTCAGCAGGACTATCCTATGACATCTGCAGTCAATAGGACTATCCCATGACACCTGCAGTCAGTAGGACTATCCCATGATATTTGCAGTCAGTAGGCCTATCCCATAACACCTGAAGTCAGTAGGAATATCCCATGACACTTGTAGTCAGTAGGACTGTCCCATGACACCTGCAGTCAATAGGACTATCCCATGACACCTGCAGTCAGTAGGACTTTCCCATGACAGCTGCAGTCAGTAGGACTATCCCATGACACCTGCAATCAGGACTTTCCAATGACACCTGCAGTCAGTAGGACTATCCCGTGGCATCTGCAGTCAGTAGGACTATCCCATGGCACCTGCAGTCAGTAGGACTATCCGATGACACCTGTACTCAGTAGGACTATTCGATGACACCTGCAGTCAGTAGGACTATCCCATGACACCTGCAGTCAGTAGGACTATCCCATGACACCTGCAGTCAGTAGGACTATCCCATGACACCTGCAGTCAGTAGGACTATCCCATGACACCTGCAGTCAGTAGGACTATCCCATGACACTTGCAGTCAGTAGGACTATCCCATGACACCTGCAGTCAGCAGGACTATCCCATGACACCTGAAGTCAGTAGGACTATCCCCTGACACCTTCAGTCAGTTGGACTATCCAATGACACCTGCAATCAGTAGGACTATCCCATAACATCTGCAGTCAGTAGGACTATCCCATGACACCTGCAGTCAGTAGGACTATCCGATGACACCTGCAGTCAGTAGGACTATCCCATGACACCTGCAGTCAGTAGGACTATCCCATGACACCTGCAGTCAGTAGGACTATCCCATGACACTTGCAGTCAGTAGGACCATCCAGCGACAAATGCAGTCAGTAGAACTATCCAATGACACCTGCAGTCAGTAGGACTATCCCATGACACCTGCAGTCAGTAGGACTATCCCATGACACCTGCAGTCAGTAGGACTATCCCATGACACCTGCAGTCAGTAGGACTATCCCATGACACTTGCAGTCAGTAGGACTATCCAGCGACAAATGCAGTCAGTAGAACTATGCAATGACACCTGCATTCAGTAGTACTATCTCATGACACCTGCAGTCAGTAGGACTATCCCATGACACCTGCAGTCGGGACTATCTTGTGACACCTGCTGTCAGTAGGACTATCCCATGACACCTGCAGTCAGTAGGATTATCCGATGACACCTGCAGTCAGTAGGACTATCCCATGACATCTGCAGTCAGCAGGACTATCCCATGGTACCTGCAGTCAGTAGGAATATGCCATGACACTTGCAGTCAGTAGGACTATCCAGTGAGACGTGCAGTCAGTAGAAGTATCCAGTGACACCTGCATTCAGTAGGACTATCACATGACATCTGCAGTCAGTAGGACTATCCCATGACACCTGCAGTCAGTAGGACTATCCCATGACTCATGTAGTCAGTAGGTCTATCCCATGACACTTGCAGTCAGTAGTACTATCCCCTGACACCTGCAGTCAGTAGCACTATCCCATGACACCTGCAATCAGCAGGACTATCCCTTGACACCTGCAGTAAGTAGGACTATCCCATGACACCTGCAGTCAGAAGGACTATCCAATGACACCTGCAGTCAGTAGGACTATCCGATGACACCTGCAGTCAGTAGGACTATCCCATGACACCTGCAGTCAGTAGGACTATCCCATGACACCTGCAGTCAGTAGGACTATCCCATGACACCTGCAGTCAGTAGGACTATCCCATGACACCTGCAGTCAGTAGGACTATCCCATGACACCTGCAGTCAGTAGGACTATCCCATGACACCTGCAGTCAGTAGGACTATCCCATGACACCTGCAGTCAGCAGGACTATCCCATGACACCTGCAGTCAGTAGGACTATCCCATGACACCTGCAGTCAGTAGGACTATCCAATGACACCTGCAGTCAGTAGGACTATCCCATGACACCTGCAGTCAGTAGGACTATCCCATGACACCTGCAGTCAGTAGGACGGTCCCATGACACCTACAGTCAGAAGGACTATCCCATGACACTTGTAGTCAGTAGGACTATCCAATGACACCTGCAGTCAGTAGAACTATGCACCTGCAGTCAGACATCCCCCGACACCTGCAGTCAGTAGAACTATCCAATGACACCTGCAGTCAGTAGAACTATCCCATGACACCTGCAGTCAGTAGGACTATCCCATGACACCTGCAGTCAGTAGGTCTATAACATGACACATGCAGTCAGTAGGACTATCCCATGACACCTACAGTCAGTAGGACTATCCAATGACACCTGCAGTCAGTAGAACTATGCAGTGACACCTGCATTCAGTAGGACTATCTCATGACACCTGCAGTCAGTAGGACTATCCCATGACACCTGCAGTCAGGACTATCTTGTGACACCTGCAGTCAGTAGGACTATCCCATGACACCTGCAGTCAGTAGGACTATCTCATGACATCTGCAGTCAGCAGGACTATCCCATGGCACCTGCAGTCAGTAGGAATATGCCATGACACTTGCAGTCAGTAGGACTATCCAGTGACACGTGCAGTCAGTAGAACTATCCAGTGACACCTGCATTCAGTAGGACTATCACATGACACCTGCAGTCAGTAGGACTATCCCATGACACCTGCAGTCAGTAGGACTATCCCATGACTCATGTAGTCAATAGGTCTATCCCATGACTCCTGCAGTCAGTAGGACTATCCCATGACACTTGCAGTCAGTAGGACTATCCCATAACACCTGCAGTCAGTAGCAATATCCCATGACACCTGCAATCAGCAGGACTATCCCATGACACCTGCAGTAAGTAGGACTATCCCATGACATATGCAGTCAGGACTATCCTATAACACCTGCAGTCAGCAGGACTATCCTATGACATCTGCAGTCATTAGGACTATCCCATGACACCTGTAGTCAGTAGGACTATCCCATGACACTTGCAGTCAGTAGGACTATCCCATGACACCTGAAGTCAGTAGGACTATCCCATGACAATTGCAGTCAGTAGGACTATGCCATGACACTTGCAGTCAATAGGACTATCCAATGACACCTGCAGTTAGTAGGACTATCCCATGACACCTGCAGTCAGTAGGACTATCCTGTGACACCTGCAGTCAGTAGGACTATCCCGTGACACCTGCAGCCAGTACGACTATCCCATGACACCTGCAGTTAGTAGGACTATCCCATGACACCTGCAGTCAGTAGGACTATCCTGTGACACCTGCAGTCAGTAGGACTATCCCGTGACACCTGCAGCCAGTACGACTATCCCATGACACTTGCAGTCAACAGGACTACCCAATGACACCTGCAGTCAGTAGGACTATCCCATGACACCTGCAGTCAGTAGAACTATCCTGTGACACCTGCAGTCAGTAGGACTATCCCATGACACCTGCAGTCAGTAGGGCTATCCCATGATACCTGCAGTCAGTAGGACTATCCCATGACACCTGCAGTCAGCAAGACTATCCCATGACACCTGCAGTAAGTAGGACTATCCCATGACATATGCAGTCAGGACTATCCTATGACACCTGCAATTAGCAGGACTATCCTATGACACCTGCAGTTAGTAGGACTATCCCATGACACTTGCAGTCAGTAGGACTATCCCATGACACCTGCAATCAGGAGTATCCAATGACACCTGCAGTCAGTAGGACTATCCCATGACATCTGAAGTCAGTAGGAATATCCCATGACACGTGTAGTCTGTAGGACTATCCCATGACACCTGCAGTCAATAGGACTATCCCATGACACGTGCAGTCAGTAGGACTATCCCATGACACCTGCAGTCAGTAGGACTATCCCATGACACCTGCAGTCAGTAGGACTATCCTATGACACCTGCAATCAGGACTATTCAATGACACCTGCAGTCATTAGGACTATCCCATGGCACCTGCAGTGAGTAGGACTATCCCATGACACCTGCAGTCAGTAGGACTATCCCATGACACCTGCAGTCAGTAGGACTATCCGATGACACCTGCAGTCAGTAGGACTATCCCATGACACCTGCAGTCAGTAGGACTATCCCATGTCACCTGCAGTCATTAGGAGTATCCCATGACACCTGCAGTCAGTAGGAGTATTCAATGACACCTGCAGTCAGTAGGACTATCCCATGACATCTACGGTCATTAGAACTATCCCATGACACCTGCAGTTTGTAGGACTATCCCATGACACCTGCAATCAGTAGGACTATCCCATGATACCTGCAGTCAGTAGGGCTATCCCATGACACCTGCAGTTAGTAGGACTATCCCATGACACCTGCAGTCAGTAGTAGTATCCCATGACACTTGCAGTCAGTTGGGCTATCCCATGACACCTGCAGTCAGCAGGACTATCCCATGACACCTGAAGTCAGTAGGACTATCCAGTGACACCTGCAGTCAGTAGGACTATCCAATGGCACCAGCAGTCAGTAGGACTATCCCATGACACCTGCAGTCACTAGGACTATCCCATGACACCTGCAGTCAGTAGGACTATCCGTTGACACCTGCAGTCAATAGGACTATCCAATGACACTTGCAGTTCGTAGGACTATCCCATGACACTTGCAGTCAGTAGGACTATCCCATTACACTTGCAGTCAGTAGGACTATCCCATGACACCTGCAGTCAGTAGGACTATCCAATGGCACCTGCAGTCAGTAGGACTATCCCATGACACCTGCAGTCAGTAGGACTATCCCATGACACCTGCAGTCAGTAAAACTATCCGATGACACCTGCAGTGAGTAGGACTATCCCATGACATCTGCAGTCAGTAGGACTATCCCATGGCACCTGCAGTCAGTAGGGCTATCTCATGACACTTGCAGTTAGTAGGACTATCCTATGACACCTGCATTCAGTAGGACTCTCCCATGACACCTGCTGTTAGTAGGACTATCCCATGACACCTGCATTCAGTAGGACTATCCCAGGACACTTGCAATTAGTAGGACTATCCCATAACACCTGAAGTCAGTAGGAATATCCCATGACATATGCAGTCAGGACTATCCTATGACACCTGCAGTCAGTAGGACTATCCCATGATACATGCACTCAGAAGGACTATCCCATAACACCTGCAGTCAATAGGACTATCCCATGACATCTGCAGTCAGTAGGACTATCCCATGACAGCTGCAGTCAATAGGACTATCCCATGACATCTGCAGTTAGTAGGACTATCCCCTGACACCTGCAGTCAGTAGGCCTATACCATGACACCTGCAGTCAGTAGGCCTTTACCATGACACCTGCAGTCAGTAGGACTATCCCATGACACCTGCAGTCAGTAGGACTATCCTATGACACCTACAATCAGTAGGACTACCCCATGACACTTGCAGTCAGTTGGACTATCCCATGACACCTGCAGTCAGTAGGTATATTCCATGACACTTGCAGTTAGTAGGACTTTCGCATGACACCTGCAGTCAGTAGGTATATTCCATGACACTTGCAGTTAGTAGGACTATCGCATGACACCTGCAGTCAGTAGGTATATTCCATGACACTTGCAGTTAGTAGGACTATCCCATGACACCTGCAGTCAGTAGGTATATTCCATGACACTTGCAGTTAGTAGGACTATCCCATGACACCTGCAGTCAGTAGGTCTATCCCATGACACTTGCAGTTAGTAGAAATATCCCATGATACCTGCAGTCAGCAGGTCTATCCGATGACACTTGCAGTTGGTAGGACTATCCCATGACACCTGCAGTCAGTAGGTCTATCCCATGACACTTGCAGTTAGTAGGACTATCCCATGACACCTGCAGTCAGTACGTCTATCCCATGACAACTGCAGCCAGCAGGACTATCACATGACACGCACAGTCAGTAGGACTATCCCTTGACACCTGCAGTCAGTAGGACTATCCCATGACACCTGCAGTCAGTAGGACTATCCCATGACACCTGCAGTCAGTAGGACTATCCCATGACACCTGCAGTCAGTAGGACTATCCCATGACACTTGCAGTCAGTAGGACTATCCCATGACACCTGCAGTCAGTAGGACTATCCCATGACACCTGCAGTCAGTAGGACTATCCAATGACACCTGCAGTCAGTAGGACTATCCCATGACACCTGCAGTCAGTAGGACTATCCCATGACACCTGCAGTCAGTAGGACTATCCCATGACACCTGCAGTCAGTAGGACTATCCCATGACACCTGCAGTCAGTAGGACTATCCCATGACACCTGCAGTCAGTAGGACTATCCCATGACACCTGCAGTCAGTAGGACTATCCCATGACACCTGCATTCAGTAGGACTCTCCCATGACACCTGCTGTTAGTAGGACTATCCCATGACACCTGCAGTCAGTAGGACTATCCTATGACACCTACAATCAGTAGGACTACCCCATGACACTTGCAGTCAGTTGGACTATCCCATGACACCTGCAGTCAGTAGGTATATTCCATGACACTTGCAGTTAGTAGGACTTTCGCATGACACCTGCAGTCAGTAGGTATATTCCATGACACTTGCAGTTAGTAGGACTATCGCATGACACCTGCAGTCAGTAGGTATATTCCATGACACTTGCAGTTAGTAGGACTATCCCATGACACCTGCAGTCAGTAGGTATATTCCATGACACTTGCAGTTAGTAGGACTATCCCATGACACCTGCAGTCAGGAGGTCTATCCCATGACACTTGCAGTTAGTAGGACAATCCCATGATACCTGCAGTCAGCAGGTCTGTCCGATGACACATGCAGTTGGTAGGACTATCCCATGACACCTGCAGTCAGTAGGTCTATCCCATGACACTTGCAGTTAGTAGGACTATCCCATGACACCTGCAGTCAGTAGGTCTATCCCATGACACCTGCAGCCACCAGGAGTATCACATGACACGCACAGTCAGTAGGACTATCCCATGACACCTGCAGTCAGTAGGACTATCCCATGACACCTGCAGTCATTAGGACTATCCTATGACACTTGCAGTTAGTAGGACTATCCCATGACACCTGCAGTCAGTAGATCTATCCCATGACACCTGCAGTCAGTAGGTCTATCCCATGACACTTGCAGTTAGTTGGACTATCCCATAACTCCTGCATTCAGTAGGACTATCCCATGATATTTGCAGTTAGAAGGACTATTCCATGACACCTGCAGTCAGGACTATCCCATAACACCTGCAGTCAGTAGGACTATCACATGACACGCGCAGTCATTAGGACTATCCCATGACACTTGCAGTTAGTTGGACTATCCCACGAAACCTGCAGTAAGTAGGACTATCCCATGACATCTGCAGTCATTAGGATTATCCAATGACATCTGCAGTAAACAGGACTATCCAATGACACCTGCAGTCAGTAGGACTATCATATGACACCTGCAGTAAAAAGGACTATCCAATGACACCTGCAGTCAGTAGGACTATCCCATGACTCTTGCAGTTAGTAGGACTATCCCATAACACCTGCAGTAAGTAGGACTATCCCATAACATATGCAGTCAGGACTATCTCATGACACCTGCAGTCAGTAGGACTATTCCATGAGACCTGCAGTCAGTAGGACTATCCGATTACACCTGCAGCCAGTAGGAGTTTCTCATGACACATGCAGTAAGTAGCACTATCCTATGACATACGCAGTCAGTACTGTCGCATGACACCTGCATTCAGTAGGAAAATCCCATGACATCTGCAGTCAGGACTATCCTATGACACCTGCAGTGAGCAGGACTATCATATGACATCTGCTGTCAGTAGGACTATCCCATGACACCTGCAGTCAGTAGGACTAACCCTTGACACTTGCAGTCAGTAGGACTATCCCATGACATCTGCAGTCAATAGGACTATCCTATGACATCTGCAGTCAGTAGGACTATCCCATGACACCTGAGGTCAGTAGGAGTATCCCATGACACTTGTAGTCAGTAGGACTATCCCACGACACCTGCAGTCAGTAGTACTATCCAATGACACCTGCAGTCAGTAGGACTATCCCATGACACCTGCAGTCAGTAGGACTATCCCATTACACCTGCAGTCAGGACTATCCAATGACACCTGCAGTAAGTAGGACTATCCCATGACACCTTCAGTCAGTAGGACTATCCTATGACACCTGTTGTCAGTAGGACTATCCCATGACACCTGCAGTCAGTAGGACTATCCCATGACACCTGCAGTCAGAAGGACTAACCAATGACACCTGCAGTAAGTAGGACTATCCCATGACATATGCAGTCAGGACTATCCTATGACACCTGCAGTCAGCAGAACTATCCTATGACATCTGCAGTCAGTAGGACTATCCCATGACACCTGCAGTCAGTAGGACTATCCCATGACACTTGCAGTGAGTAGGACTATCCCATGACACCTGAAGTCAGAAGGAATATCCCATGACACTTGTAGTCAGTAAGACTATCCCATGACACCTGCAGTCAATAGGACTATCCCATGACACCTGCAGTCCGTAGGACTATCCCATGACACTTGCAGTCAATAGGACTATCCCATGACACCTGCCGTCAGTAGGACTATCCCATGACACCTGCAGTCAGTAGGACTATCCAATGACACCTGCAGTCAGTAGGACTATCCCATGACACCTGCAGTCAGGACTATCCAATGACACCTGCAGTCAGTAGGACTATCCCATGACACCTGCAGTCAGTAGGACTATCCCATGACACCTGCAGTCAGTAGGACTATCCCATGACACCTACAGTCAGTAGGACTATCCCATGACACCTGCAATCAGTAGGACTATCCCATGACACCTTCAGTAAGTAGGATTATCCCATGACATATGCAGTCAGGACTATCCTATGACACCTGCAGTCAGCAGGACTATCCTATGACATCTACAGTCAATAGGACTATCCCATGACACCTGCAGTAAGTAGGACTATCCCATGATACTTGCAGTCAGTAGGACTATCCCACGACACCTGAAGTCAGTAGGAATATCCCATGACACTTGTAGTCACTAGGACTGTCCCATGACACCTGCAGTCAATAGGACTATCCCATGACACCTGCAGTCAGTAGGACTATCCCATGACAGCTGCAGTCAGTAGGACTATCCCATGACACCTGCAATCAGGACTATCCAATGACACCTGCAGTCAGTAGGACTATCCCATGGCACCTGCAGTCAGTAGGATTATGCCATGGCACCTGCAGTCAGTAGGACTATCCGATGACACCTGCAGTCAGTAGGACTATCCCATGAGACCTGCAGTCAGTAGGACTATCCCATGACACCTGGAGTCAGCAGACACCTGAAGTCAGTAGGACTATCCCATGACACCTGGAGTCAGTAGGACTATCCCATGACACTTGCAGTCAGTAGGACTCTCCCATGACACCTGCAGTCAGCAGGACTATCCCATGACACCTGAAGTCAGTAGGACTATCCCATGACACCTGCAGTCAGTAGGACTATCCCATGACACCTGCAGTCAGTAGGACTATCCCATGACACCTGCAGTCAGTAGGACTATCCCATGACACCTGCAGTCAGTAGGACTATCCCATGACACCTGAAGTCAGTAGGACTTTCCCATGACACCTGCAGTCAGTAGGACTATCTGATGACACCTGCATTCAGTAGGACTATGCCATGACACCTGCAGTCAGTAGGACTATCCCATGACACCTGCAGTCAGTAGGACTATCCCATGACACTTGCAGTCAGTAGGACTATAACATGACACATGCAGTCAGTAGGACTATCCCATGACACCTACAGTCAGTAGGACTATCCCATGACACTTGTAGTCAGTAGGACTATCCAATGACACCTGCAGTCAGTAGAACTATGCAATGACACCTGCATTCAGTAGGACTATCTCATGACACCTGCAGTCAGTAGGACTATCCCATGACACCTGCAGTCAGGACTATCCAGTGACACCTGCATTCAGTAGGATTATCCCATGACGCCTTCAGTCAGTAGGATTTTCCGATGACACCTGCAGTCAGTTGGACTATCCCATGACATCTGCAGTCAGCAGGACTATCCCATGGCACCTGCAGTCAGTAGGACTATCCCATGGCACTTGCAGTCAGTAGGACTATCCAGTGACACGTGCAGTCAGTAGAACTATCCAGTGACACCTGCATTCAGTAGGACTATCACATGACATCTGCAGTCAGTAGTACTATCCCATGACACCTGCAGTCAATAGGACTATCCCATGACACATGTAGTCAGTAGGTCCGTCCCATGACACCTGCAGTCAGTAGGACTATCCCATGACACTTGTAGTCAGTCGGACTATCCAATGACACCTGCAGTCAGTAGAACTATCCAATGACGCCTGAATTCAGTAGGACTATCCCATGACACCTGCAGTCAGTAGGACTATCCCATGACACCTGCAGTCAGGACTATCCAATGACACCTGCAGTCAGTAGGACTATCCCATGACACCTGCAGTCAGTAGGAATATCCCATGACATTTGCAGTCAGTAGGACTATCCCATGACACCTGCAGTCAGTAGGACTATCCCATGACACCTGCAGTAAGTAGGACTATCTCATGACTTATGCTGTCAGGACTATCCTATAACACCTGCAGTCAGCAGGACTATCCTATGACATCTGCAGTCATTAGGACTTTCCCATGACACCTGTAGTCAGTAGGACTATCCCATGACA
This sequence comes from Cherax quadricarinatus, assembly GCF_038502225.1. Classification (NCBI taxonomy): domain Eukaryota; kingdom Metazoa; phylum Arthropoda; class Malacostraca; order Decapoda; family Parastacidae; genus Cherax; species Cherax quadricarinatus. Next base: position 24,444,355 of record NC_091300.1, on the reverse strand, counting down.
CTTGCAGTCAGTAGGACTATCCCATGACACTTGTAGTCAGTAAGACTATCCCATGACACCTGCAGTCAATAGGACTATCCAGTGACACCTGTAGTCAGTAGGACTATCGCATGACACTTGCAGTCAATAGGACTATCCAGTGACACCTGTAGTCAGTAGGACTATCGCATGACACTTGCAGTCAACAGGACTATCCCGTGACACCTGCAGCCAGTAGGACTATCCCATGACACTTGCAGTCAACAGGACTATCCAATGACACCTGCAGTCAGTAGGACTATCCCGTGACACCTGCAGTCAGTAGGACTATCCCATGACACCTGCAGTCAGTAGGACTATCCCATGACACCTGCAGTCAGTAGGGCTATCCCATGACACCTGCAGTCAGTAGGACTATCCCATGACACCTGCAATCAGTAGGACTATCCCATGACACCTGCAGTCAGCAAGACTATCCCATGACACCTGCAGTAAGTAGGACTATCCCATGACACCTGCAGTCAGCAAGACTATCCCATGACACCTGCAGTAAGTAGGACTATCCCATGACATATGCAGTCAGGACTATCCTATGACACCTGCAATCAGCAGGACTATCCTATGACATCTGCAGTCAGTAGGACTATCCCATGACACTTACAGTCAGTAGGACTATCCCATGACACCTGCAATCAGGACTATACAATGACACCTGCAGTCAGTAGGACTATCCCATGACATTTGAAGTTAGTAGGAATATCCCATGACACTTGTAGTCAGTAGGACTATCCCATGACACCTGCAGTCAATAGGACTATCCCATGGCACGTGCAGTCAGTAGGACTATCCCATGACACCTGCAGTCAGTTGGACTATCCTATGACACCTGCAATCAGGACTATTCAATGACACCTGCAGTCATTAGGACTATCCCATGGCACCTGCAGTGAGTAGGACTATCCCATGACACCTGCAGTCAGTAGGACTATCCCATGACACCTGCAGTCAGTAGGACTATCCGATGACACCTGCAGTCAGTAGGACTATCCCATGACACCTGCAGTCAGTAGGATTATCCCATGACACCTGCAGTCAGTAGGACTATCCCATGACACCTGCAGTCAGTAGGACTATTCAATGACACCTGCAGTCAGTAGGACTATCCCATGACACCTGCAGTCAGTAGGACTATCCCATGACACCTGCAGTCAGTAGGACTATCCCATGACACCTGCAGTCTGTAGGACTATCCCATGACACCTGCAGTCAGTAGGACTATCCCATGACACTTGCAGTCAGTAGGGCTATCCCATGACACCTGCAGTCAGCAGGACTATCCCATGACACCTGAAGTAAGTAGGACTATCCAGTGACACCTGCAGTCAGCAGGACTATCCAATGGCACCTGCAGTCAGTAGGACTATCCGTTAACACCTGCAGTCATTAGGACTATCCAATGACACTTGCAGTTCGTAGGACTATCCCATGACACCTGCAGTCAGTAGGACTATCCAATGGCACCTGCAGTCAGTAGGACTATCCCATGACACCTGCAGTCAGTAGGACTATCCCAAGACACCTGCAGTCAGTAAGACTATCCGATGACACCTGCAGTCAGTAGGAATATCCCATGACACCTGCAGTCAGTAGGACTATCCCATGGCACCTGCAGTCAGTAGGACTATCCCATGACACTTGCAGTTAGTAGGACTATCCTATGACACCTGCATTCAGTAGGACTCTCCCATGACACCTGCAGTCAGTAGGACTATCCCATGACACCTGCAGTCAGTAGGACTATCCCATGACACCTGCAGTCAGTAGGTCTATCCCATGACACTTGCAGTCAGTAGGACTATCCAATGACACCTGCAGTCAGTAGGACTATCCCATGACACTTGTAGTCAGTAGGACTATCCCATGACACCTGCAGTCAGTAGGACTATCCAATGGCACCTGTAGTCAGTAGGACTATCCCATGACACCTGCAGTCAGTAGGACTATCCCATGACACCTGCTGTCAGTAAGATTATCCGATGACACCTGCAGTCAGTAGGACTATCCCATGACACCTGCAGTCAGTAGTAATATCCCATGACACCTGCAGTCAGTAGGACTATCCCATGGCACCTGCAGTCAGTAGGACTATCCCATGACACTTGCAGTTAGTAGGACTATCCTATGACACCTGCATTCAGTAAGACTCTCCCATGACACCTGCAGTCAGTAGGACTATCCCATGACACCTGCAGTCAGTAGGACTATCCCATGACACCTGCCGTCAGTAGGTCTATCCCATGACACTTGCAGTCAGTAGGACTATCCAATGACACCTGCAGTCAGTAGGACTATCCCATGACACTTGTAGTCAGTAGGACTATCCCATGACACCTGCAGTCAGTAGGACTATCCAATGGCACCTGTAGTCAGTAGGACTATCCCATGACACCTGCAGTCAGTAGGACTATCCCATGACACCTGCTGTCAGTAAGATTATCCGATGACACCTGCAGTCAGTAGGACTATCCCATGACACCTGCAGTCAGTAGGACTATCCAGTGGCACCTGTAGTCAGTAGGACTATCCCATGACACCTGCAGTCAGAAGGACTATCCTATGCATTCACGTATATTCCCCAGCATATAGACACACAGTGTTAGCTGCCTGTTCCTCCTCTTTTAAGTGATGATATATATCACTTAAATGTTATGTATGCATGTGTTCATGTGTTTTATATAATAATAATAGCATGCACTTGTTATTATACGTCTCGAATACATGAATAAAAATTATCATCATTATTCAATAAAATTGGCAAATTTAACGTGATGTTACGGGAATAAAAGCTTCTCCCTATTTTACACATAAAATCACCAGATGTTCAGCAACTACGTTGCTGAGTTTTATTTTACACCGTGATCTATTATCAGTCAACTTTTATCAAGATTAAAATTAGACACCTGCAGCATGTGGGTGTCTTTATCGTAGACGTGTCGCCAACCATTGGTTTATCAATGCAAATTCATATACATAATTGGTAGACAGTAGAGCTGTATACAAGAGATGAGGTAATCAGTCCCTCAGCCTTGAAGTTTGTGAAGAATACCGAAGTTTTGAAGAGTCTGATGCACAGCCCAGGTTATACCATTTGTGTACAACGTTCATACAGGTTTGAACCTCCGCCACTGAAGATTTTTTGAAGTTATCCCAGCCGTCGTTCCAGGATGCTGGGAATGTGTTCAGCAAGTTTGGTCATAGGCCGCCTGCACATGTCAAGTTTTCCAAGAATTTGGTCCTCGTTACCGTACACAACACTTGAAAATTTGAAGCCAGTTTGACGAGGCGTTGTCGCGTTTTGAGCGAAATACAATGGGAAGATTGGAGGAAAAACAAAAAAATCAAGCAACCCATTAAAGATCCTACTTTAGGGATAGCTACTTAATTACTAACTAGCTTCTGATTACCCAAAATGTGTAATGGGGTTAAGAAGTCCACCTCCTTTATTTTTCACTGTCACTCGACTATACTTGCACTACACTGGTAAACTTAAGAACATAACAGGAACAAGAAACATCCTGAGGTACAGTCATATCAACAAGACGTGTACCTGCAGCAGTGATAACAATATACAGTGGAGGGAATGTATGGATCCAGAGCAAAGGAGAAACTCTAAGTCTGGTATAAAATTTGATGAAAAGGTGTCTGTAATTATTAATCTAACATCTTTATTATGTACCCTATACCCATCCTGTGGGCTGTAGTCAAAGGATTATAGAGGTACATAATGCGTCCTGGAACTGGGCTGCAACAATACAGTATTTATATATGTAGTTACTGCTAAATATTTACAATTAGGCTGTAGCAGGAACTATAAATGTTGTATTGACAGGGAAACTAATGGTCAGTGACACACACACAACAGCTGCTCCACCTGTTAATGACAACCTCCACCATCAGACTCAACCCAGGATCAGCTGTAGACCTCCATTCACTGCCAGTCACAACAACAACTACTCATCCTAATTTCTTTAATCTTTCTCCTCTTCTTCCTCTCTTCTATAACAATTATCTTAACCATCATACACGTGATCTCAGTGTTGAGTCAGCCTTACCACCTGCAGGGTCCACCTTCGTATCACAGTTCACTAGAGATTCTGGAAGGTTTTGAAAACATCTATCAGATAAGAAGCTGCGAGGGTGGAGGGAGGAAGTATATCTCTGCTCACAGGTATCCCTCACTGGGAGATATACCCCATAGATATTCATATTCCTCACAAATGAAAATACGATACAACATTACCATAAGATAAGATATTTTTAAAATGATGTAAAGAAACCAATATCTTTCTGACACATGTATACCTGGAGGATGCTCCGGGGATCAACCTGGTCCATGACCAGGTCTCACGGTGGATCAGAGCCTGACCAACCAGGCTGTTACTTCTCGCCGCACGCAGTCCAGTGTACGAACCACAGCCCGGCTGGTCAGGTACTACTTTAGGTATTTGTCCAGCTTCGTCTTGAAGACAGCCAGGGGTCTGTTGGTAATCCTCCTTATGTATGCTGGGAGGTAGTCCAGCTGTCTGTATTGTCTCTTGATGTATTCACGGCACCCCTGCTTTTCATTGTGGGTATGTTGCATCGTCTGCCTAGTCTATCGTTTTCGTAGGGAGTGATTCCTGTGTGAAGATTTGGAACCAGTCCCTCTAGGGCTTTCCAAGTGCAGGTTATGATGCATCTCTCTCGTCTTCTTTCCAGGAAGTACAGGTCAAGGGACCTCAAATGTTCCCAGTAGTTAAGGTGTTTGACTGAACTAATACCTGCAGTGAAGGTGCTCTGTACATACTCTAGATCTGTAATTTCACCTGCCTTGAATGGGGCTGTTAGTGTACAGCAGTATTTTACCCTAGAGAAAACAAGTGATTTGAAAAAGATCGTAGGTATGTCATCCCTTGTTTTGAAAGTTCTAATTATCCATCCTATCATTTTCTTTGCAGATGTGATAGTGACACTGTTATGATCCTTGAAGGTGAGGTCCTCTGACATTAACACTCCCAAGTCCTTCACATTAGTTTTTCGCTCTGCTGTGTGGTTAGTGTTTGTAATATACTCTGTTCTACCTATTATTTCCTCAAGTTTTCCATAGAGTAACTGAAATTTGTCCTCATTGAACATCATACTGTCTTCGTTGACCAATGGAAAACTTGGTTTATGTCCGCTTGGAGATGTACTGTGTCCTCAGTGGATGACAGTCTTGCAGATTCTAGTATCATCTGCAAAGAAGACACAGTGCTATGGTTTACATCTCTGTTTGATATGAGGATGAGGAACAGAATGGGGGTAAGTACTGTACTTTGTGTAAGAGAGCTTTTCACTGTGGCAGCCTTCGACTTACCTATGTTTATCATCACTTTTTGTGCTCTGTTGGTTAGAAAGTTGAAGATCCATCTGCTCACTTTTCCAGTTATTCGCTTAATATGCCTTTTGTGTGCTATTACACCATGATCACGCTTGTCGATAGTTTTTACAAAGTCTGTATATACTACTTCTACACTTTGTCCTTCAGTGCATCCAAACCCATGTCATTGTGGTCCAATAGTTGTAAGAGGCAGGAGCGACCTGTTCTAAACTCATGTTGCCTTAGATTTTGTAATTATTGGGAATCCAAGTCGTTGGCGATGATGCTTCTTAGTGGTCTCTCAAAAAATTAAATTATTGATAAGGTTTTCAAGTTCGTTCATGAAAAATTGATTCGGATTGTTTATCTTTAGTCAGATCAATGGCTCACTAAACACAGTACATTTAACTTAAGTTCAATATTTTCTACTTTCCTAGTCAGAGCTTCCTTCCGCATTTCAGATAATCTAGTCCCCTAGAGAAGCTCAGTGATTCTTCACCTTCACCTGTAGAGGGAGCATCTCTCTCTACTATACATATTTTCTTCGTTTTCCTTAAGGGGAATATACCTTGAGCATACTTCAGCTGCCAAAGAATTGATCCTTTCAAGGTATTGGTTTTGTTATTTAAGATATCTTCCCAGCATGTTTCATTAGGGACACGGTTTATTTGATCCCGGTTGATGTTCTTATTGTTCAAGTTGAATTTGGTGAAGGCACCCTCATACCTGTGTTCATTTAACTGGTCAGGAACTCTGTGCATCATAAACATGAACACAACAGTACATGTACTTTTGTAAGCTTATGTAATATTTACACATGATTTACATGTAGTGTGTACATGTATCATTGTGTACACGTACAGTTGTGCAGATGTATCGAGCGAAGAGAAGAGTGTAGAGGCAGCAGCAGTCAGGGAGGCAGCCAGTCACCAGCATACTGGGAAATATGACTGTCTTAATGACTGTTATGAAAGACCTTGCAGACGTGTTGGCTTAACCCACCTCCGCCTCCACTCCACCCCTTTCTTCCCCCTCCATTTTTCCCCTTCCTTACCTTCATTATTCTTCATTTCAAAAAGAAAACCCAGACACGAATACTGGAACATTCAGTTGCTAGAGTTTAACCTAAACGAAAGTAAGATTGAAATTATTATGAGAGACGAAGGCAGAAACCTGGAGTGAAGGTGTAACTCCATCAGACCAGAAACCTGGAGTGAAGGTGTAACTCCATCAGACCAGACACCTGGAGTGGTGTAACTCCATCAGACCAGAAACCTGGAGTGAAGGTGTAACTTCATCAGACCAGACACCTGGAGTGGTGTAACTCCATCAGACCAGAAACCTGGAGTGAAGGTGTAACTCCATCAGACCAGACAGACACCTGCAAGGAACCATTACCACAAACCTGACCCTTAATATATACATAAACTAAACATCATCAGCACATGCTAGGTTGCACATCAGCACATGTTAGGCTGCACAACATCAGTAGCACATGTTAGGCTGCACAACATCAGTAGCACATGTTAGGCTGCATAAATTCAGTAGCACATGTTAGGCTGCATAACATCAGTAGCACATGTTAGGCTGCATAACATCAGTAGCACATGTTAGGCTGCATAACATCAGTAGCACATGTTAGATTGCACAACATCAGCAGCACATGTTAGGCTGCACAACATCAACCGCACATGTTAGGCTGCACAACATCAGTAGCACGTTAGGCTGCATAACATCAGTAGCACATGTTAGGCTGCACAACATCAGTAGCACATGTTAGGCTGCACAACATCAGTAGCACATGTTAGGCTGCATAACATCAGTAGCACATGTTAGGCTGCACAACATCAGTAGCACATGTTAGGCTGCACAACATCAGTAGCACATGTTAGGCTGCATAACATCAGTAGCACATGTTAGGCTGCACAACATCAGTAGCACATGTAAGGCTGCATAACATCAGTAGCACATGTTAGGCTGCACATCAGCACATATTAGGCTGCACAACATCAACAGCACATGCTAGGCTGCACATCAACAGCACATGCTAGGCTGCACATCAACAGCACATGCTAGGCTGCACAACATCAACAACACATGCTAGGCTGCACAACATCAACAGCACATGCTAGGCTGCACAACATCAACAGCACATGCTAGGCTGCACAACATCAACAGCACATGCTAGGCTGCACAACATCAACAGCACATGCTAGGCTGCACAACATCAACAGCACATGCTAGGCTGCACAACATCAACAGAACATGCTAGGCTGCACATCAACAGCACATGCTAGGCCGCACAACATCAACAGCACATGCTAGGCTGCACAACATCAACAGCACATGCTAGGCTGCACAACATCAACAGAACATGCTAGGCTGCACATCAACAGCACATGCTAGGCTGCACAACATCAACAGCACATGCTAGGCTGCACAACATCAACAACACATGCTAGGCTGCACAACATCAACAACACATGCTAGGCTGCACAACATCAACAACACATGCTAGGCTGCACAACATCAACAACACATGCTAGGCTGCACAACATAAGTCCTGCACTTAGCACGGGTCACTTAGCACGGGTCACTTAGCACGGGTCACTTAGCACGGGTCACTTACTTAGCACGGGTCACTTAGCACGGGTCACTTAGCACGGGTCACTTAGCACGGGTCACTTAGCACGGGTCACTTAGCACGGGTCCCAGGCCACAGAAGCCATATAGAATATAAAGATAAACTACCTTCATGTTACTATGATAGTTTTTTGACATTTTACTCAAAGTCAATTTCTAAACGCTTAGAATCTTTTCATATACCATTTTCTTTAAGTCTGGGTTAATTTAGGGTAGTTAGCATGAAAGTATAAAAACATTTGTTTAATAAAAAATAAGTAAATTAAAATACTGGCTGTGATATGAGTAGCTGAAAAGAAAAACATTCAACGCTGGGCATATTTCCTTGCACCTGCTGTCCTCGTTCACCCAGCAAGTAGGTGCCTGAGTGTTAGCCGACTGGTTTGGGTCGCATCCTGGGGGCAAGACTGAAGGACCCAAGTGGAAATAAGACAGACAGTCCTCGATGACGCACTGACTCTCTTGGGTTGTCCTGGGTGGCTAACCCTCCGGGTTAAAAAATCTGAATAAATCTTAACGTGCTTGTCCTCGGGGCCAGACAAGTGTTTATTCTTCTCTCGGCCTCAACCTTCAAGGTAAACCTGAGGGTGACACAATACTGTCACTAAGCTTCTCCCAGGCTGACAGGAACCAAGGTTACTGCCACTAAGCTTCTTCCAGGCTGACAGGAATCAAGGTTACTGCCACTAAGCTTCTCCCAGGCTGACAGGAATCAAGGTTACTGGCACTAAGCTTCTCCCAGGCTGACAGGAACCAAGGTTACTGCCATTAAGCTTCTCCCAGGCTGACAGGAACCAAGGTTACTGCCACTAAGCTTCTCCCAGGCTGACAGGAACCAAGGTTACTGCCACTAAGCTTCTTCCAGGCTGACAGGAATCAAGGTTACTGCCACTAAGCTTCTTCCAAGCTGACAGGAATCAAGGTTACTGCCACTAAGCTTCTCCCAGGCTGACAGGAACCAAGGTTACTGCCATTAAGCTTCTCCCAGGCTGACAGGAACCAAGGTTACTGCCACTAAGCTTCTCCCAGGCTGACAGGAACCAAGGTTACTGCCACTAAGCTTCTCCCAGGCTGACAGGAATCAAGGTTACTGCCACTAAGCTTCTTCCAGGCTGACAGGAATCAAGGTTACTGCCACTAAGCTTCTCCCAAGCTGACAGGAATCAAGGTTACTGCCACTAAGCTTCTCCCAGGCTGACAGGAACCAAGGTTACTGCCATTAAGCTTCTCCCAGGCTGACAGGAACCAAGTTTACTGTCACTAAGCTTCTCCCAGGCTGACAGGAACCACGGTTACTGCCACTAAGCTTCTCCCAGGCTGACAGGAACCAAGGTTACTGCCACTAAGCTTCTCCCAGGCTGACAGGAATCAAGGTTACTGCCACTAAGCTTCTCCCAAGCTGACAGGAATCAAGGTTACTGCCACTAAGCTTCTTCCAGGCTGACAGAAATCAAGGTTACTACCACTAAGCTTCTCCCAGGCTGACAGGAATCAAGGTTACTGCCACTAAGCTTCTCCCAGGCTGACAGGAACCAAGGTTACTGCCACTAAGCTTCTCCCAGGCTGACAGGAATCAAGGTTACTGCCACTAAGCTTCTCCCAGGCTGACAGGAACCAAGTTTACTGTCACTAAACTTCTTCTAGGCTGACAGGAATCAAGGTTACTGCCACTAAGCTTCTTCCAGGCTGACAAGAATCAAGGTTACTGCCACTAAGCTTCTTCCAGGCTGACAGGAATCAAGGTTACTGCCACTAAGCTTCTTTCAGGCTGACAAGAATCATGGTTACTGCCACTAAGCTTCTCCCAGGCTGACAGGACCCACGGTTACTGCCACTAAGCTTCTCCCAGGCTGACAGGAACCAAGTTTACTGTCACTAAGCTTCTTCCAGGCTGACAAGAATCAAGGTTACTGCCACTAAGCTTCTCCCAGTCTGACAGGACCCACGGTTACTGCAACTAAGCTTCTCCCAGGCTGACAGGAACCAAGGTTACTGCTACTAAGCTTCTCCCAGGCTGACAGGAACCAAGTTTACTGTCACTAAGCTTCTCCCAGGCTGACAGGAACCACGGTTACTGCCACTAAGCTTCTCCCAGGCTGACAGGAACCAAGTTTACTCTCACTAAGCTTCTTCCAGGCTGACAGGAATCAAGGTTATTGCCACTAAGCTTCTCCCAGGCTGACAGGAATCAAGGTTACTGCCACTAAGCTTCTTCCAGGCTGACAAGAATCAAGGTTACTGCCACTAAGCTTCTCCCAGGCTGACAGGACCTACGGTTACTGCCACTAAGCTTCTTCCAGGCTGACAGGAACCAAGGTTACTGCTACTAAGCTTCTCCCAGGCTGACAGGAACCAAGTTTACTGTCACTAAGCTTCTTCCAGGCTGACAGGAACCAAGTTTACTGTCACTAACCTTCTCCCAGGCTGACAGGAACCACGGTTACTGCCTCTAAGCTTCTCCCAGGCTGACAGGAACCAAGTTTACTGTCACTAAGCTTCTTCTAGGCTGACAGGAATCAAGGTTATTGCCACTAAGCTTCTCTCAGGCTGATAGAAACCAAGGTTACTGCCACTAAGCTTCTTCCAGGCTGACAGGAACCAAGGTTACTGCCACTAAGCTTCCAGGCTGACAGGAATCAAGGTTACTGCCACTAAGCTTCTCCCAGGCTGACAGGAACCAAGGTTACTGCCACTGAGCTTCTCCCAGGCTGACAGAAACCAAGGTTACTGCCACTAAGCTTCTCCCAGGCTGACAGGACCCACGGTTACTGCCACTAAGCTTCTCCCTGGCTGACAGGAACCAAGGTTACTGCCACTGAGCTTCTCCCAGGCTGACAGAAACCAAGGTTACTGCCACTAAGCTTCTCCCAGGCTGACAGGACCCACGGTTACTGCCACTAAGCTTCTCCCAGGCTGACAGAAACCAAGGTTACTGCTACTAAGCTTCTCCCAGGCTGACAGGAACCAAGTTTACTGTCACTAAGCTTCTTCCAGGCTGACAGGAACCAAGTTTACTGTCATTAAGCTTCTCCCGGACTGAAAGGAACCACGGTTACTGCCACTAAGCTTCTCTCAGGCTGACAGGAACCAAGTTAACTGTCACTAAGCTTCTTCCAGGCTGACAGGAATCAAGGTTATTGCCACTAAGCTTCTCCCAGGCTGACAGAAACCAAGGTTACTGCCACTAAGCTTCTCCCAGGCTGACAGAAACCAAGGTTACTGCCACTAAGCTTCTTCCAGTCTAACAGGAACCAAGGTTACTGCCACTAAGCTTCCAGGCTGACAGGAATCAAGGTTATTGCCACTAAGCTTCTCCCAGGCTGACAGTAACCAAGGTTACTGCCACTAAGCTTCCAGGCTGACAGTAACCAAGGTTACTGCCACTAGGCTTCTTCCAGGCTGACAGGAACCAAGGTTACTGCCACTAAGCTTCCAGGCTGACAGGAATAAAGGTTACTGCCACTAAGCTTCCAGGCTGACAGGAATCAACGTTACTGCCACTAAGCTTCTCCCAAGCTGACAGGAACCAAGGTTACTGCCACTAAGCTTCTCCCAGGCTGACAGAAACCAAGGTTACTGCCACTAAGCTTCTCCCAGGCTGACAGAAACCAAGGTTACTGTCACTATGCTTCTCCCAGGCTGACAGAAACCAAGGTTATTGTCACTAAGCTTCTCCCAGGCTGACAGAAACCTAGGTCACTGTCACTAAGCTTCTCCAAGGCTGACAGAAACCAAGGTTACTGTCACTAAGCTTCTCCCAGGCTGACAGGAACCAAGGTTACTGCCACTAAGCTTCTTCTAGGCTGACAGGAATGAAAGTTACTACCACTAAGCTTCTCCCACGCTGACAGGTACCAGGGTTACTGCCACTAAGCTTTTCCCAGGCTGACAGGAAGCAAGGCTGCATGCAGCAGTACAAGCAACACTATCTTATCACCTCAACATGAATTAATTAACATTTGCATCAACGCTACTGATATATTGTATTGCAAAAGTCTTTATTTATAGAACAGCTACAACGGTAATGTAATACCATTATGTTTTTAAATATTGATATTTATTATTTAAAAAAATATTTTTTATATAAATTAATAAATTGTAGGATTTCGTTATGTACAATGTGACACAATCATAGCTCTGAAAACACCGTAAGTGTGTGATCAGCTGGAGGTTCTGTTGCTAGTGCTTAGTACGCCCGGGGTGAGTGGAATCATAGAGCACAGTTACTAGGCTTCATTACAGCTGTGAGTCAGGAGCCCTGGAAGCCTGTCTCGTCTCAGCTGGTAAGAGCAGGCTACCTCAGCTCGTCTCAGCCAGTAAGAAGAGTAGGCAACCTCAGCTCGTCTCAATCAGTAAGAGCAGGCAACCTCATCTCAACCCGCGGATAAACTTGTCCGTGGCGTCACCGTCGGTAATGATTTATATGTGCTGACTGGCGAGCCTGTTATACATGAGGCAGCCCTTACTGGCGCGCCTGGGCATCGAACCTCTCACCTGGCGGCGCCAGGTGGTGCTAATGATATGCGGTCATGTGTATGCATTAACAGTGAGAGGCGCTTGCATGACAGTGGACGTCTTGGCCCCCCTCACGTCACACAGGAAAACCCCTCACATTGTGTGTGTTATGTAGCATAGCTTCATATCTTGCGTTAGTTAACCTCTGAGAAACGTTGATAGGTATGGATCTATATTTGTTATACGTGTTTTGTTCATGATTCCAGTGAATTTCTTGTGTGGGTTGGTTATTGTGTCAATTTGAAGAAGTTTTATAATACTTATAAGATGATATATTACTTTAGAAGATGATATATGAAGATAGTTGATGAAATATAACAGGGGAAACGCACATAGATTATATTCCTTTATTTATCTATCATAATTATAGATTATATTCATATGCCCAGTTTTATTTATTAAAAGAACAGGGGGGGGCTAATACCAGTACAATAGCAAGCTTTTGTTTGGCACTGTGCAGGTGTTATGTGGAGTAGGGTAGCAGCACACTGCTGGTGTGCCAATCTTTGTTAATACACGTACTAATACCGGTACCATTATTGCAGGGTTCGGCTGACTCAAACTACTCCCAGCCGTCATCAGATCTCTCACTGGACGAGGAGAGAGAGAACTTAAGGAGGGAGACAGAGAGACAGGCTCTCTCACAGCTTGATAAGGCCAGGGTGAGATTCTGCTTCTAACACGCCTTTGAGTGCGTGGGTGGGTGTGTGAATTTGGGCTGGATGTGTGGGCGTGAGAGCGGGTGGGTGAGTGAGCTTGGGTGGGATGTATGGGTGGGGTCCGGGGGCATGAATCTGGGGTTGAGTGCAATGTGTGGATATGATTGAGATGTGTGGGTGGTGTTTGAGTTGGGTTGGCGGGGTGTGTGTGGGCGTAATGTGTGGGTGTGGGCGTGATGCCAAGGTGTGAGAGATGTGTGGTGTAGGTTCGTTGCCTGGGTGTGTGGGAAATGTGGGTAAATTATAGGTATGTAGGTGTGTTTGTGGCCTTGAGGCCATAGGTGGTGGGTGGAAGTATCAGTATTGATATGTGCGGATATGTGGATATACTGATACGTGGGACATGTTACGCGAGTCATGCATAAATGAAGATGTTTGGAGCGTGTGTGTGTGTGTGTGTGTGTGTGTGTGTGTGTGTGTGTGTGTGTGTGTGTGTGTGTGTGTGTGTGTGTGTGTGTGTGTGTGTGTGTGTGTGAGGTGCAGTAGTATGGATGGTAGCTTCACAGTAGTTCCTTTCCCTTGACCACTAACCTGACCTTCACTTGGGTCATCAACAGGTGGCGCTAACACCATCACTTCACCATGTTAACCTCATTAACAGCTGTGTGTAGACGTAGTCTGGCACTAAATTATTACTACAAAATGATGACAGTTCAGTCGTTGATCTCTGCCACAGAGTCAGAAGATAACTTGAAGAAGACATCATAAGTTGTCTAAGGAGGACATAAGTTGATTGTCCTAAAAAGATGTCAGACACAGCACCATTCTGCTGAGGTTTATCAAAAGACAAACCATCCATTTCTGCAATAAAGTTACTCCAGCGTGTCGGTACTGTATACCATGAATATAGTAATATTAATGATTTAAGACTTCGTGTGAGATCAGGTGCACTGAGGAGAAGAAAGAATGCTGAGAGGCATCAAGCATCTTGGTAGAGGAAGAACACCACTAAACGAGAGAGTGAGCGAGACTTGTGGGCCTCAGTAACACACGCTGTCAAAATTAAAAATCTCTGCTTTAGAAAGATATTTTCTTCAGAAGGCTTGTTTTGCTTATTTTGTCTTTGTCCAAATAACTGAGAAGTGAATACAGACCCATAGCTCATTGTCTCTCGGTCAGGACTCCAGCATCATCATTAAGCTCATTATAAAAAACCTCGTAGCTCCTTATTAACACAGTTGATTAGAGTTACTATCTAATTCTACATAAAGTATTCTACGTGTCAATTTTCACGGGATTTTTTCGAAACACTGCATTAATGAAAAAAAACTCATCAACATTCTCCGACTGGACAAATATTTGAAATGAATATTGTTTGCCGATGTGTTTCAATATCTGTGTAGACCATATCAGGAGTGGTGGGAATGTCTCGCTTGAAAACTGCACCAGACGTCGAGTATCGAGAAAACGTTACCAGCTATCAGAAAACTTTTTTATACAGACTCAGTGAAGTTATAACTGATATGGCGCCCACTGGTCTCAGTACACATGCTCAGCAGAGGCGTAACTAATGTAGCACCTAGTAGTGGCAGGGAACTGATACCCTGTTTTATTGGACGGTCCTGTGTGCTGTGGTGTTGATTATGTGGGTTGAGCAAGGGATGGTATTCCATGTGAGTGTGGGTATTCATGGACCCCCTCATTGGTAATCATGTCTCATGGAGACTGACACGACTTTTCCCAAACCTCCACCGGTGAATCACTTTTCCCCCAACCCCCAGCATTAGTGATGTCACTTTCCCCAGACTCCCAACATCAGTGATGTCACTTTCCCTGTACTCCCAGCTACTTCATTGGAACTCCGAGCATTAGTGAGGTCACTTTCTTCAAACTCCCATCTTGAACGATTCCTAAATCAGCCAGCGAGGAGTCGTGACGTCATACACGAGTGTGGAATGGTTTTGGTAATAACTTAGAGAAACTAAAGGGAAAAGTGAAGGAGAGGAATCCAAAAACTAAAACATCACTAATAATAGATTCTGACGTAAGCAGCATCAGGTTTACGGTAGTTTGCACAGCAGCAGCAGCAGGTTTACAGTAGTGTGCACAGCAGCAAGTTTATAGTAGTGTGCACAGCAGCAGGTTTACAGTAGTATGCACAGCAGCAGGTTTACAATGGTGTGCACAACAGCAGGTTTACAGTAGTGTGCACAGCAGCAGCAGCAGCAGCAGCAGCATCAAGCATACAGCAGTGTACACAACAGCAGCAGCATCAGGTTTACAGTAGTGTACACAGCAGCAGCTGTTGTAGAGTGGTGTGAGGAGCAGCAGCAGATGTAGAATGGTGTAAACAACAACTGGTGTAGCGGTGTTGATGAGCAGCAACAGTAGCAACTGGTATAGAATTGTGTAAACAAAAACTGGTGTAATGGTGTGGACAGCAACAGCATCAGGTTACGGAATCTACGATTCCTTAATCCTTCGTAATTAGTAATGACCTCAACACCTTACACTCCTTCATGATTACTTCTACCCCCTCTCTTTCCATCCCTGAATAATTTAGCACTGCAGCTGGAGGGAGATGTGTACTTACACAGATGTTCATCAGGGGCTCAACCAGAACCCAGCAGCACATCCCACTAAAATTTACCTTAACCTCAAGAAGTAGTTTTAACGACAAACAGCAGTTTACTCATGATCAACTACCCCATAGCAAAGACCCAACACGTACATTTAACAAGGCAAACAGCTAATAATTTTTATGGCTTTAACACAGGAATGTTTGTGCATTAGCTGCAAGAGTGTGTATTAATGAAATATACTAACATCTTCCCTACAACTTGGCACAGTGAGCACAACACATGACTGGTTCATTTAGACTGTGACCAAAGTCATAGAGACTGAAGTCAGTAACTGGTTTCATATGAACCATGGCACCTCACTGTTGATATACCGTGGTCAGCGAGTAGCTAACACGATCTTTCGTATATAATGTTGACGTTGGAGGGCATTGTGAGCGCTGGGCGGGGCCTACATAAGGCATTGTTGCCTGGTGGAAAGAGCTTATCTGGCAACACTGATTGGTGGGCAGGGTTTACACCAGTGTTGGCTGGTGGGCGGAGCTTACTTAGCAACACTGGTTGGTGGGTGGAAGAAGATTGCCTGGCAGCACTGGCTGGTGAGGATTTACACCTGGCAGTGTTGACCAATGGGCAGGGCTCATAATCTGCAGTATAGCTTTTAAGAAGTCGCTCAGCAAATCTGCTGAGGAGAGCAGCAAAGGCTAGTAGGCAAAGCTCGCCTGGCAGCTCTGGATGGCAGGATGTCTGGCAGTGCTGGCTGGTGGGCGGTGCTTACATCCGGCAGCTTTCTGGGAGCTGAGGCTTACACCAAGCAAAGCTGGCTAGAGGTTAGAGCTCGCCTGGCAGTGCTGGCTGGTGGTTAGAGCTCGCCTGGCAGTGCTGGCTGGTGGTTAGAGCTCGCCTGGCAGTGCTGGCCGGTAGGCAGGGCTCGCCTGGCAGCGTTAACTTGTGGACGGGGATTGCATCTGGCAACGGTAGTGGGGCTTTCACCTAGCATCGGTGGCTGGTGGGCGGGGCTTGTACTGACAGCTCCGGCTGGTGGGCGGGGCTTGTACTGACAGCTCCGGCTGGTGGGCGAGGCTTGTACTGACAACGCTGACTAGTGGGCGGGGTTTGTACTGACAGCTCCGGCTGGTGGGCAGGGCTTGTACTGACAGCGCTGGCTAGTGGGCGGGGCTTATGCTGGCAGGACTGGCTGGTGGGCGGGGTTTTTTTTTTTTACCGGCAGCACTGGCTGGTGGGCGGGCGGGCGGGCTCTCCGGCAGCGCTCACACACGCCCTCAACAAACACAGCTTCTAGCCATGTTGTGTTCATTCAAGAATTCAGCGGATTTTTCAACTAGAGATGTAACATAGTCATGAATATTAGTTAGCATGATAAGTAGCCAATGCATATACATGTTGTAATCTTTATCTTCCAAGGCATTAAGTTCTAGCAATTAAAATACACAAGCTTTCGCCACAACCGCTGCCCCAACAATATACTGTATATATTCTTACGATCTATATAACCCAGTGAACAAGACTATATAGAGATATATATACAGTTATAAAGTTGAAACGGCAAGAGAGAAGTGAGGCAGCAGGTCCACCTTGCCAGCACTACATTCCTTGTGTTATGGTAGGGTCCTCAGCGCGATGGAAGAGTGAAGCGAAGAACAGAAGGCCAGGCATTCGTCACACTGCAGCAGGCCAGGGTGAGTTGGGCACCCAGGCCCCGCTCCACTGACTTGTGTGGCACTCTCCCTCTAGCTAGTGTGGCATTCTTATACTTTGTATGGTTCTAGCCAAACAGCATGCATGTTTGGTTCTGGCCATGTAGAACAGGCGTGTTTGTAGCGCTGTCCCTGTAAAGTGTGTGTGTGTGTGTGTGTGTGTGTGTGTGTGTGTGTGTGTGTGTGTGTGTGTGTGTGTGTGTGTGTGTGTGTGTGTGTGTGTCTGTCTGTCTGTGTGTGTGTCTGTGGCGCGCGGCGCTCCGTTCCACAAGATTGCCATGGCATCTACCATGTAGGGCATGAATGGCATGCTGCTGGCAGCAAGAGATATAACAAGGTATATAATCCATGATGTGACAGCAGGAGGTATACAATCCATACTGACAGTAAGAGGTATATAATCCATACTGACAGCAAGAGGTATATAACCCATGCTGCTGATGACAAGAGGTATATAATCCATATTGTGACAGCAAGAGGTATATAATCCATGCTGCTGACAGCAAGAGGTATATAATCCCTGCTGCTGACAACAAGGGTTGTATAATCCATGCTTCTGACAGCAAGGACATATAATCCATGCTGCTGACAGCAAGAGCATGTAATCCATACTGCTGACAGCAAGGGCATATAATCCATACTGCTGACAGCAAGGGCATATAATCCATACTGCTGACAGGAAGGGCATATAATCCATGCTGCTGACAGCAAGGGGTATATAATGCATTCTGCTGACAAGAGGTACAGTATATAATACAGCAAAAGTAAGTATTATTTAGCTCTGGCTATACACATCTAGTTGGCAGGATAACTTGAGTGAATGGCATGATTGCACTTGGCATCTCTCTCTCTCTCTCTGTTGCCATTGATGTACGTATATAGCTCTTATCCTTGGTTGTGTGCGTATCTTGAGACTGTGTGTGTGTGTGTGTGTGTGTGTGTGTGTGTGTGTGTGTGTGCGTGTGTGCGTGTGTGCGCGCGTGTGTGTGTGTCTGTGTGTGTGTGTGCGATCGTGTCTGAGACTATTTGTGTTTGTGTGTATGTGTAGATGTCTTGAGACTGTGCATTTCCCCGTATGTAAGGTTGGGAGACTGTGTTGTGTTGTGTGTGTTTTTTTTTTTTTTGTTATGGTCTCACTATGTAGTTAGTAGCGTAGAGTTGCTTGCTGTAATATAGCATCTTGCTTAACACAGTAACACAGTGTTGGACTGATGGCCACCCCGCTGTCTCCTCGACTTGACTCGAGACTCGGCTAACACCAGAGCAACAGTGATGTGATACAACAGTGCCCAGACACCTGTAGCTTATATACAGCAGCAGAGCGGGTATTGGGGCAGGTGTTGTGCGCGAGGTGTGGAACAGATGCTGTGTGTGAGATGTTGGAGCAGGTGTTGCGTTAGGTGTTGGAGTAGGCGTTGTGTAAGGTGTTGGAGCAGGTGTTATGTGAGGTGTTGGAGCAGGTATTATGTGAATTGTTGGAACAGAGGTTATGTGAGGTGTTCTGGCGATGATTAGTTATTTATACAGACATACACCTCAGTATATGTACAGATATACACCTCAGTATTTATGCACTGAAACATACACCTCAGTATATATACACAGACATGTTTTATAGAGATAGATATGTGTAGAAAGGTAGGTTATAAGGGAATATTAAAATATTTCTACAAATATTTTAACATGAGCTGATTTTTCACAAATATATGTCATTATAGAGACATTATTTTGTTAGTTCAGTAAGAGTAAAGAGCAAGGGGTGAGGAGCTAGTCTAGGATATCACAGTAATATTAAATACGATGGGTGGCCCGGTGGCCTGGTGGCTAAAGCTCCCGCTTCACACACGGAGGGCCCGGGTTCGATTCCCGGCGGGTGAAAACGTTTCGACACGTTTCCTTACACCTGTTGTCCTGTTCACCTAGCAGCAAATAGGTACCTGGGTGTTAGTCGACTGGTGTGGGTCGCATCCTGGGGGACAAGATTAAGGACCCCAATGGAAATAAGTTAGACAGTCCTCGATGACGCACTGACTTTCTTGGGTTATCCTGGGTGGCTAACCCTCCGGGGTTAAAAATCCGAACGAAATCTTATCTTATCTTATCTTATTGATTTATTAGTTATTTGTTTATAAATAATGGTCACCCTCGTATAGCCTAGCAGTGTGATGTGGCACATGTGTAGGATGGTGTGAATCCCTTAGTGTGAAGCTGCGTACTGCTGTCTTTGATTTACTCACCTTCTGCGCTGCTCGCATACTTGGAGTACATTTATATTTATAATTACTAATGTTTCCTCTCACAAGAACAAAACAATATATGTGGTTCTTCACAGAGTCTTATTAATAATGTCTGATTTATTTTGGTATAATAGCTGGTTCATCAGCCCAGCTGTCCCAGGCTTATTGTAACCAAATTACCTTACTGAAAGGTTAGACTTAAAGCCTCTTAACTACTCAAAGGGTCACTAAGACCCCATGTCACGTGACTCATCGCCATCATTCATACTTTAATACCTACATTAGTATGTACACTGACATCACTGGCGGCTCGTCAAAAAATAGAATGGGGGGGGGCTGCATGACTGAAATTCTCATAGAACAGCACACACTGGGTATGCGCACTGTGCTGCATCGAATGCAGCTCCTTGCTGCCAGATGTAACGCCAGTAATACCTATACTATCGTACCGCATCAAACTTCTATTTTTAATAATTTTTTATCTCGTTTCAGCAAAGGAAAAAAATAGCTTATAAATGCATTGAAAACAACATACAACAGATTTTTCCTGTAATATATTTGTTAGTTGCAAATTGTTTTAGCGTAAGGTGATGAAGTCATACGTCTGACAGTGAGCATCTGGGGGGACTGCAGCTCTGCAGGTCATGTAGACGAGCCGCCACTGACGGACATACATACACCTCCTGGCGTACATTGTTTTGATTCGTTATTAATTATATTAATTACATTAACTTTTACAGGCATATACAGGGTGATTACATTAACTCTAACAGACACATATATAGTAAATATGTTAACTTTTATTAGCTCAAATATAAATATAATTCTAGATATGTAGGAAATTACATTTTTATTTGCTTGGTCAGTTTTTTTTTTTTACATTTCTGGAAGTGAGAAATAATATTGTATCCCTGATAAACACCACCACCACATGTGTGAGTGCACTGTGTCA
Organism: Cherax quadricarinatus; assembly: GCF_038502225.1. NCBI lineage: Eukaryota > Metazoa > Arthropoda > Malacostraca > Decapoda > Parastacidae > Cherax > Cherax quadricarinatus. Next base: position 24,423,675 of record NC_091300.1, on the reverse strand, counting down.
GCACAGTCATGCCCTGTATGTCAGCACTGTGTTACATTAATGTGTCAGCACTGTGTCACCTTATTAGTGTGTCAGCACTGTGTCACCCTATTAGTATGTCAGGACTGTGTCACCCTGTAAGTGTGTCAGCATTGTGTCACCGTGTGTGTGTGTGTGTGTGTGTGTGTGTGTGTGTGTGTGTGTGTGTATCAGCCCTGTGTTACTGTATGTCAGCCGTGTCACGTATGTCAGTCTTGTGTCACTATCACTGTATATCAGCCCTGTGTCATTGTATGCCAGCCCTGTGTCACTGTATGCCAGCCCTGTGTCAATGTATATTAGCCCAGTGTCACTGTATGTCAGCCCTGTCACTGTATGTTAGCCCAGTGTCACCGTATGTCAGCCCTGTGTCACTGTATGCCAGCCCTGTGTCACTGTATGTCAGCCCTGTGTCAATGTATATTAGCCCAGTGTCACTGTATGTCAGCCCTGTCACTGTATGTTAGCCCAGTGTCACCGTATGTCAGCCCTGTGTCACTATCACTGTATGTTAGCCCTGTGTCACTGTATGTCAGCCCTATGCCACTGTATGTCAGCCCTGTGTCACTATCACTGTATGTTAGCCCAGTGTCACTGTATGTCAGCCCTGAGTCACTGTGGAAATATAAACACATATGCAGTATAATGTGATCCTTTATTGACTACGTTTCGCCCACACAGTGGGCTTTTTCAAGTCACAAACAGATCTGTTTGTGACTTGAAAAAGCCCACTGTGTGGGCGAAACGTAGTCAATGAAGGATCACATTATACTGCATATGTGTTTATATTTCCATTGTGTCGGTATTTTATACCATTTATTTCCATCCTGAGTCACTGTACGTCAGCCCTGTGTCACTATCACTGTATGTTAGCCCAGTATCACTGTATGTCAGCCCTGTGTCACTGTATGTTAGCCTAGTGTCACTGTATGTCAGCCCTGTGTCACTGTATGTCAGCCCTGTATCACTGTATGTCAGTCCTATGCCACTGTATGTCAGCCCAGTGTCACTGCATGTCAGCCCTGTGTCACTGTTTGTAAGCCCTGTGTCACTGTATGTCAGCCCTGTATCACTGTATGTCAGTCCTATGTCACTGTATGTCAGTCCAGTATCACTGTATGTCAGCCTTGTGTCACTGTATGTCAGTCCTGTGTCACTATGTCAGTCCTATGTCACTGTCAGTCCTTTGTCACTGTATGTCAGTCCAGTGTCACTGTATGTCAGCCCTGTGTCAATGTATGTCAGCCCTATGTCACTGTATGTCAGCCCTGTATCACTGTATGTCAGTCCTATGTCACTGTATGTCAGCCCTGTGTCACTGCATGTCAGCCCTGTGTCGCTGTTTGTCAGCCCTGTGTCACTGTATGTCAGCCCTGTATCACTATGTCAGCCCTGTCACTGTATGTCAGCCCAGTGTCACTGTATGTCGCCCTGTGTCGCTGTATGTCAGCCCTGTGTCACTGTATGTCAGCCCTGTGTCTTTGTATGTCATCCCTGTGTTACTGTATGTCAGCCCTGTGTCATTGTATGTCAGCCCTATGTCATTGTATGTCAGCCGTGTGTCACTGTATGTCAGCCGTGTCACTATCACTGTGTGTTAGCCCTGTGTCACTATCACTGTATGTTAGCCCTGTGTCACTATGTCAGCCCTGTGTCACTGTATGTCAGCCCTGTGTCTTTGTATGTCATCCCTGTGTTACTGTATGTCAGCCCTGTGTCATTGTATGTCAGCCCTATGTCATTGTATGTCAGCCCTGTGTCACTGTATGTCAGCCCTGTGTCACTGTATGTCAGCCCTGTGTCACTGTATGTCAGCCCTGTGTCACTGTATGCCAGCCCTGTGTCACTGTATGTCAGCCCTGTGTCACCCTGTGAGTTAATACCATCATTTTGTAAGTGTGTGTGAGTAATATCACTATGTGAGTGTGTCAGCACTTTGTCACCGTATTAGTGTGTCAGCACATTATCACTATTAGTGTGTCAGCACTCCGTCACCCAATTAATATGTCAAGACTGTGTCACCTGTGAGTGTGTCAGCACTAAAAAATCAACATATGAGTGTGTCAGCACTCTCATCCTGTGTGTCAGCACTAAAAAATCAACATATGAGTGTGTCAGCACTCTCATCCTTTGTGTCAGCACTTAATCATCACCATGTGAGTATGTCAGCACTAACATCATCACTATATGAGTGTGTCAGCACTATCATCACTGTGTGTCAGCACTATCATCACTATGTGAGTTTGTCAGCACTAACATCATCACTATGTTAGTGTGTCAGCACTAACATTATCACCGTGTGTGTCAGCACTAACAGCATCACCGTGTGTGTCAGCACTAACAGCATCACCGTGTGTGTCAGCACTAACAGCATCACCGTGTGTGTCAGCACTAACATTATCGCCGTGTGTGTCAGCACTAACATCATCACCGTGTGTCAGCACTAACATTATCGCCGTGTGCGTCAGCACTAACAGCATCACCGTGTGTGTCAGCACTAACAGCATCACCGTGTGTGTCAGCACTAACATCATCACCGTGTGTGTCAGCACTAACATTATCGCCGTGTGCGTCAGCACTAACAGCATCACCGTGTGTGTCAGCACTAACAGCATCACCGTGTGTGTCAGCACTAACATTATCGCCGTGTGCGTCAGCACTAACAGCATCACCGTGTGTGTCAGCACTAACATTATCGCCGTGTGCGTCAGCACTAACAGCATCACCGTGTGTGTCAGCACTAACATTATCACCGTGTGTGTCAGCACTAACATTATCACCTTGTGTGTCAGCACTAACATTATCACCGTGTGTGTCAGCACTAACATTATCACAGTGTGTGTCAGCACTAACGTCATCACCGTGTGTGTCAGCACTAACATCATCACCGTGTGTGTCAGCACTAACATTATCACCTTGTGTGTCAGCACTAACATCATCACCTTGTGTGTCAGCACTAACATTATCACCGTGTGTGTCAGCACTAACATTATCACCTTGTGTGTCAGCACTAACATTATCACCTTGTGTGTCAGCACTAACATTATCACCTTGTGTGTCAGCACTAACATTATCACCGTGTGTGTCAGCACTAACATTATCACCGTGTGTGTCAGCACTAACATTATCACCGTGTGTGTCAGCACTAACATTATCACCTTGTGTGTCAGCACTAACATTATCACCTTGTGTGTCAGCACTAACATTATCACCGTGTGTGTCAGCACTAACATTATCACCGTGTGTGTCAGCACTAACGTCATCACCTTGTGTGTCAGCACTAACATTATCACCTTGTGTGTCAGCACTAACAGCATCACTGTGTGTCAGCACTAACAGCATCACCGTGTGTGTCAGCACTAACAGCATCACTGTGTGTCAGCACTAACAGCATCACCGTGTGTGTCAGCACTAACAGCATCACCGTGTGTGTCAGCACTAACATCATCACCTTGTGTGTCAGCACTAACATTATCACCTTGTGTGTCAGCACTAACATCATCACCGTGTGTGTCAGCACTAACATTATCACCGTGTGTCAGCACTAACAGCATCACCGTGTGTGTCAGCACTAACATCATCACCGTGTGTGTCAGCACTAACATCATCACCGTGTGTGTCAGCACTAACATCATCACCGTGTGTCAGCACTAACATCATCACCTTGTGTGTCAGCACTAACATTATCACCGTGTGTGTCAGCACTAACATTATCACCTTGTGTGTCAGCACTAACATTATCACCTTGTGTGTCAGCACTAACATTATCACCGTGTGTGTCAGCACTAACATTATCACCTTGTGTGTCAGCACTAACATTATCACCGTGTGTGTCAGCACTAACATTATCACCTTGTGTGTCAGCACTAACATTATCACCGTGTGTGTCAGCACTAACATTATCACCGTGTGTGTCAGCACTAACATTATCACCGTGTGTGTCAGCACTAACATTATCACCGTGTGTGTCAGCACTAACATTATCACCTTGTGTGTCAGCACTAACATTATCACCGTGTGTGTCAGCACTAACGTCATCACCGTGTGTGTCAGCACTAACATCATCACCGTGTGTCAGCACTAACATTATCACCGTGTGTGTCAGCACTAACATCATCACCGTGTGTGTCAGCACTAACATCATCACCGTGTGTGTCAGCACTAACATTATCACCTTGTGTGTCAGCACTAACATTATCACCTTGTGTGTCAGCACTAACATCATCACCGTGTGTGTCAGCACTAACATTATCACCTTGTGTGTCAGCACTAACATTATCACCTTGTGTGTCAGCACTAACATTATCACCTTGTGTGTCAGCACTAACATTATCACCTTGTGTGTCAGCACTAACATTATCACCTTGTGTGTCAGCACTAACATTATCACCTTGTGTGTCAGCACTAACATTATCACCGTGTCAGCACTAACATTATCACCTTGTGTGTCAGCACTAACATTATCACCTTGTGTGTCAGCACTAACATTATCACCTTGTGTGTCAGCACTAACATTATCACCGTGTGTGTCAGCCATAACATTATCACCGTGTGTGTCAGCACTAACATTATCACCGTGTGTGTCAGCACTAACATTATCACCGTGTGTGTCAGCACTAACATTATCACCGTGTGTGTCAGCACTAACATCACTATGTGAGTGTGTCAGCACTAACAACAACATCCTACCTACAGACCAAGCCAGTTGCGTTCTCGGTGCGGACCAACGTGGCTTATGATGGTTCTCTGGACGATGATTCTCCTGTACACGGCTCGGCCATCTCCTTCAACGTCAAGGATTTCCTCCACATCAAGGTAGGACCCTTTCCCTCACTCTTACTGATCCTCACTCAAGCCATCTTCGGATCAACATAAGATGACTTACCCTGACGCCTGATCCTCTGCATGATACTGACCTAATGATTATAATCATAACAATGATTTTTAAAGAGGTGGACCAGTAAGCCAGTGGAAGTCCTCGGTCAGATGACCAAAAGCTCCAGCTGTGTTTCATGTGACTAAGAGCCGCGTCAGGAAACACTTGTAATGTTTCCTGACAAACATTGTATCTACCTATCCTGATCCTCAGTCACTGCTGTGTAAAATTAAGATGCACGTGAACTCTGTAAAAAATAGAATAATTTGCATATTGTAGGATTTAACAAAAGTTTGAGAACAGTGTTTTATTAAGACAATGTTTCACTGTGTAGAGCTTTATCAGGTGGTGGAAAATCCCCTGTCTTGTCTATTATTAATAATAATAATATTAATAGTAATATTTTATTTCAATATAATACATGTTTGTACAAAGGAATAAAATAGTTGGGTGTAGAAGCCAGAAGCCCCTTTATATGTGAAGCATTTCGAGCAAACTTCAAACTAACTTAAGATTAATAATGCAATAACAATAACATTGAGTTACAATGAATACAAGAGAACTGAATATTCTATTATATTGTGCTATATGGCTTTAATAAATTTTGTAGAGAAGAATTACAGTTTCCTTTATTAACCTTAGGTGGGCACAATGTAGTGATTATCATTTGAGGTGAATATATATTTTGAGAGTAAGTATATATTGATTATAAAGTTTTACCTATGCTCATAATATTGAGCAAATATATGTATAGTTTTTATATACTATGTATTTAAGATGGGCTGGGATAGGTTGACCAGATAAGGTGTTTTTTAACTGTAGTTTTAAAAATGCTAGCTGAGTCAGTGGTTCTGGAGGTTTCTGGCAGAGAGTTCCAGATTTTGGGCCCTTTTGTGTACATTGAGTTTTTGAAAAGATTTATCATTACACGGGAAATGTCATAGATATTTTTGTGCCTTGTGTTATGTCTATGAGTTTAGGTATGCCCAAATGAGAACCAACTGTGGAAAAAATCACATTGGTATTAAAAGACGGAAACATCAAAACGGCCTTCATAGAAAACCTGACAGCATTCTATAACACATGGGAAAATAAAAGGACTGGGTCAGATGGTGCTATCGCCCCTAGTGCCTGTCGTGGTAGACAGTGACTGTAAGAATACAGAAATTAAAGTTGGTGGCCCGGAAGGAGACAGGAGCCCTAGTGCTGGGGAAACAGGTGTAGACAAGGACATGCAAAACCCAGTTACAAACTAGCAATACCACTAGAGATAGTAAACAAGGGGATACCTAACATAAGAAAGGAGGAACACTGCAGGAGGCCTGTTGGCCCATACTAGGCAGGTCCTTTACAATTCATCCCACCAACAAAACATTTGCCCAACCCAATTTTCAATGCCACCCAAGAAATAAGCTCTGATGTGCAAGTCCCACTCAAATCCACCCCCTCCCACTCATGTACTTATCCAACCTAAATTTGAAACTACCCAAAGTCCCAGCCTCAATAACCCAACTAGGTAGACTGTTCCACTCATCAACTACCCTATTTCCAAACCAAGACTTTCCTATGTCCTTTCTAAATCTAAACTTATCTAATTTAAATCCATTACTGCGGGTCCTCTCTTGGAGAGACATCCTCAAGACCTTATTAATATCCCCTTTATTAATACCTATCTTCCACTTATACACTTCGATCAGGTCTCCCCTCATTCTTCGTCTAACAAGTGAATGTAACTTAAGAGTCTTCAATCTTTCTTCATAAGGAAGATTTCTAATGCTATGTATTAATTTAGTCATCCTACGCTGAATGTTTTCTAACGAATTTATGTCCATTCTGTAATATGGAGACCAGAACTGAGCTGCATAATCTAGGTGAGGCCTTACTAATGATGTATAAAGCTGCAGTATGACCTCTGGACTTCTGTTGCTTACACTTCTTGATATAAATCCCAGTAATCTATTTGCCTTATTACGTACGCTTAGGCATTGCTGTCTTGGTTTAAGGTTGCTGCTCACCATAACCCCCAAGTCCTTTTTGCAATCTGTATGGCTAAGTTCTACATCATTTAACTTATAAATACTAGGGTTATGGGCACTCCCAAGCTTCAGAACCTTGCATTTATCTACATTGAACTGCATCTGCCACTTTTCTGACCAAGAATAGAGTTTGTTTAAATCCTCCTGAAGTTCCATAACATCTACGTTTGAATCAATTATCCTACCTATCTTTGTGTCATCGGCGAATTTGCTCATATCACTATTAATTCCCTCATCAAGATCATTGATATATATTATAAACAACAACGGGCCCAAGACTGATCCCTGTGGAACGCCACTTGTTACAGATCCCCACTCGGATTTAACCCCATTTATGGACACTCTCTGCTTCCTGTCAGTGAGCCATGACTCGATCCACGAGAGCACTTTTCCCCCAATGCCATGAGCTGCCACTTTCTTTAACAGTCTATGGTGCGGAACTCTATCAAAAGCCTTACTAAAATCTAAGTAAATAATATCAAATTCTTTATCATGGTCAACAGCCTCAAAAGCTTTACTGAAGAAAGTTAATAAATTAGTTAGACAAGACCGGCCTCTTGTGAATCCATGCTGAGTATCATTAATCAAGCTATGCTTATCGAGATGGCTTCTTATAATCTCAGCTATAATTGACTCTAGTAATTTGCCTACAATTGAGGTCAGGCTTATTGGGCGGTAATTTGACGGTAACGACTTGTCCTCCGTTTTAAAAATAGGAATTACATTAGCCATCTTCCACATATCAGACACTACACCTGTTTGAAGAGATAAATTAAAAATATTAGTTAATGGTTCACAGAGTTCCATTTTGCATTCTTTAAGAACCCTTGAAAAAACCTCATCAGGACCCGGCGACTTATTTTGCTTCAGTCTGTCTATCTGCTTCTCAACCATTTCACTAGTGACTGTGATGTTACATAATTTATCTTCTTCTAGCCCACTATAAAAATTAATTACTGGAATATTGTTAGTGTCTTCCTGTGTAAAAACTGAGAGAAAATAATTATTAAAAATCGAGCACATTTCATTCTCTTTGTCAGTAAGGTGCCCATAGTTATTTTTAAGGGGACCTATCTTATCTCTAACTTTTGTTCTATAGACCTGGAAAAAACTTTTTGGGTTAGTTTTAGAATCCCTAGCAACTTTAATTTCATTATTCCCTTTTAGCTTTTCTTATCCCCTTTTTAATGTCCCTCTTAATGTCAATATACTGATTCATAAGATGACCCTCACCTCTTTTGATATGCCTATAAATTCCTTTCTTATGCCCTAGTAGATATTTGAGCCTATTATTCATCCATTTTGGGTCATTTCTATTTGATCTAATTTCTTTATATGGGATAAACGTTCTTTGAGCAGCATGTACAGTGTTCAGAAAACTGTCATATTGATAGCTCACTTCGTTACCCCAGTCAACAGATGATAAGTGTTCTCTAAGCCCATCATAATCTGCTAAGCGAAAATCTGGGACTGTTACTGAGTTATCGCTACTATCGTACTTCCATTCAATGCTAAATGTAATTGATTTGTGGCCGCTAGCACCCAGTTCCTCTGAAATTTCTAAATTATTAACAAGGGATTCATTGTTTGCCATAACTAAGTCAAGCAGGTTATTTCCCCTTGTAGGTTCTGTCACAAACTGCTTCAAAAAACAATCCTGAACTACTTCTAAGAAGTCGTATGATTCTAAATTCCCAGTCAAGAAATTCCAATCAATATGACTAAAGTTAAAGTCTCCTAGAATTACTACATTATCGTGCCTTGTGGCCTTAACAATTTCCTCCCATAGTAGTCTCCCTTGGTCCCCATCTAAGTTTGGGGGACGGTATATCACTCCTAAAATCAGTTTTTCATGCCCCTCTGAAAATTCTATCCAAACAGACTCTGTATGTGTTACTTCAGACTTAATACCCATTTTTATGCAACAGTTCAAGCGATCTCGGACATACAATGCCACCCCACCCCCCTTCCCGATACTTCTATCTACTTGGAACAATTTAAAACCCTGAATATGACATTCCGCAGGCATGTCCCGACTTTTTGAATTAAACCACGTCTCAGTTAAGGCAAATACATCAATGTTACCTGCACTAGCAACTAATCTCAACTCGTCCATCTTATTCCTAGCACTACGGCAATTAGCATAATAAACATTGAAAGACTCTCCTTTCTCTTTTTACCCTTCCTGCTCATTTCTGTTTTTCTACTAAACCTATTACTGTCCTTATCACCCAAAGTCCCTGGCTTTTCAATATCTACCTCGTTCTGCTTATTACTAGTTCCCCTAGAACTCGTAATATTACTACACTGGGACTTCACTGTTTTCCTGCCAAAACCCATACCACTAACTATTCCTAGTTTAAAGTCCTAACTGATCCCTCCACTGCAGTTGCCAGTGCTTCCACCCCAGACCTAGATAAGTGAACCCCATCCCTGGCATACATGTCATTTCTGCCATAGAAGAGGTCCCAGTTGTCAATGAATGTTACCGCATTTTCCTTACAGTATTTGTCCAGCCAGCAATTGACACCAATTGCCCTGGACAACCATTCATTTCCAACTCCTCTCCTTGGCAAAATACCACATATGACAGGGTTCCCACCCTTACTCCTAATTATTTCTATTGCTGACCTATACCTGCTAATCAGGTCTTCACTCCTACGTCTGCCAACATCGTTGCCTCCAGCACTGAGACAGATAATAGGATTGTTCCCATTACCTCTCATGATGTCATCCAGACGGCTAACAATATCCTCCATCCCAGCCCCAGGAAAGCAAACTCTGTCTCCTACTCCTGTCCTTCAAGCAGAACGCCCTATCCATATACCTAACTTGGCTATCCCCAACAACAACAATATTCTTACCTTCCTTGGTGTCGTTCGTCGTGATGTTCCCAGTAGTCGACTCACATTCGTTGGGTAGCACTGAGAATGTATTAGATGTTTCCACAACAGTTTCCACGGCAGTCTCTTTCTTCTTCATCGTTTCTACCTTTCCATTCGTCTTCTTGATCGTCAACTTCGTTCCCTGCTGTCCAGCCACTGACCAGTTTCCCTTCTTGACTTGAGGACTCAAAACAGGAGGACTACTACGAATCTTCTTGTTTTCCTCGGTCAGTCGCCGAATCTCCAACTTCGCCATCCTCAATTCTTCCTTAAGCTGTTGGTAAAGTTGCTCGATGGAGGGCTTCTTGCTTCAATTCGTAGAGAGCGCGCAAACAGGTCTTCACAGAGCTAAGTACACGTCAACACTGCGCAAAAGCCAACTCAATCAGGAGCTACTGCGCAGCACGTCCGCACGGCCCAATAGCGATGCGAACAAGGAATAGTGCAGATAAAATACCAGAAAATACTGGTGCAGGCACCATTGTTGGTACAAGTGCTGAAGATAGTAAAGAGACAGAAAAACACGCACCAGTAGGGAATGCAGTCACGAAAAAACAAGGCAAACAGAAATCAGACCTATGCAAATTCTATGCATTAGGTATCTGCAGTCATGGAATATCTGGAAAAACGAATGGGCCGTACAACTTTGACCACCCCAGAAAATGCCGTACCTTTAAGAACATAAGAATGGAGGAACACTGCAGAAGGCCTACTGGCCCATGCGAGGCAGGTCCTTATCAAAACGACCTCTACCTAAAGCTACCCAAGAAATAACTCCCGAACCCAATGACACCAATCAAACCCAGCCCCTCCCACTCATATATTTGTCCAATCTCTTCTTAAAGCTACCCAGGGTCCTAGCCTCTATCACTCCTCTGTGCAACCTTCCTTCCTGGAAGCTTTTCCACCCTGAAATGTGTCACTGTAGTTCAGGAAAGACAGTGCTAAAACTTATATAGTCAGGCACACCCCAAAAGCTCTCTCCAGGTATACTCCAGGTATGACAGAATCACAGCAGCTCAACTACACCCCACAGTAAGATCCCATGTAGACTAGGTACATTACTACAAGTCTAGTGATAATTACCCAGGTAGATTTTACAAACTTTCATATTCTAGACCATGTATGAATTGTTATCAACAAGAATGACCCATTTTCCCTTTAACCCACTAAATGCATTCTACTACTCTCCATGTAGTAAGTGTTAATAGTACAGTTAGTGCACTATTTAGTGTTTCACCATGTCGGGAGACTATTTCACTAGTTGGAGGCAAATGTGTGCTGAGGTTGGCACCTTTGGTGAATAATTAACATTAACTACATGGTAATCCAGGATTAATTCAGTAGTTTCTCGACACAAATCATGACTTGATAAAGCTCTACACAGAGTAAAACATTGTTCTGTAACTTGCATCTTTCACCATACCTGTGGGCAGTGACCTATATTATCCTCATGGTAATGCAGATGTTTTCCTCCTAGCATCTCCCACTGTGATCTAATGTAATGTTTTGTCACTTGTATTTCTCTTGTTATGGAAATATAACCCAGTGCCACCATCACTCTTCATGGCACTCCTCTACAGGAGAAGTATGACAACAACTGGTGGATCGGGCGCCTGGTGAAGGAGGGATCGGACGTGGGTTTCATTCCTTCTCCAGTCAAGCTAGAGAACCTGAGGCTCCAGCAGTCGCAGCAGAAGAGTTCCAAGCTGTACTCCTCAAAAAACTCTTCCTCGGGTAACCTGGGCATGATCAATGATGTTCTATCCAATAGCAAGAGCTCAAACTCCCGAGGCTCTACCCCCCCTACCCCTGGTAAGTCTTGACCCCCTCTTTGACATATGTCTGGCACTCCTGCGTTGACCCTTATTCTTGTACGACTGACACAGCTGTGTCAACCTCTTTATTGCACAGTTAACGAGGTTTCAAAATATTAGTTAAAATTTTGGCATACACTATATAAAGTATATTGGTTAGGTTGTCAGGTATTTCGAGTGTATTTGCTATATATACATAGGAGTGAGAGAGAGAGAGAGAGAGCGTGCATGAATGCATATGTAGATAATAACTCTATGCCTTTCATGGTGTCTCCGGTGCTTTGTCAACAGTTTACAGTGAGGAAACTGGAGAATGAGATGAAAAAATTCAAGAGGTCTGCTAGTGAGGTGTTGCTATAGGAACCCCCAGGCAGCTGCTGTGGGTGCTGCCATATATGTATGTATGTATGTATATATTATACAGTGGCGGCTCGTCCATAGGAGCTGCAGAGCTGCAGTCCCCCCCCCCAGATACACACTGCCAGATGCATGACTTCATCAAACTTACGCTAAAATAATTTGCAGCTGACAAAAATATTACAGGAAAAATCTGTTGTATGTTTTCAATGTATTTATAAGTGAATTTTTATTTTATTTTTTTTGTTGAAAAGAGATAAAAAACTATTAAAAATGGAAGTTTGATGCAGTACGATAGTATAGGTATTACTGGCGTTACGAGCCTCATATATATATGTATATATATATATATATATATTATATATATGTCACTAGCACGTTAAGAGACAATACAATAAGTGTCAGGGGCCTGAGACTGTTCAACTGCCTCCCAGCATACATAAGGGGGATCACCAATAGACCCCTGGCAGTCTTCAAGCAGGCACTGGACAAGCACCTAAAGTCGGTACCTGACCAGCCGGGCTGTGGCTCGTATGTTGGATTGTGTGCAGCCAGCAGTAACAGCCTGGTTGATCAGGCTCTGATCCACCAGGAGGCCTGGTCACAGACCGGGCCACGGGGGCGTTGACCCCCGGAACTCTCTCCAGGTAAACTCCAGGTATATATACATATATGTTGTGCCAAATAAGTAAAACTGGTCAATTAGCAAGAACTCACTTAAAATTAAGTATTTTCTAAAAATTTCTCTTATGCATTTAAAGATATATTTTTTCATTTATGTTAATATACAAATTAATGACTGGACCAAAAGAGCATTAGGAAACTTACCTAACCTTATTGTAACAAGCACATTTCAATTTATCCTAATCCAACTAAATATATTTTAGATAAGTTTACAATAATTTAATAATAAACAAACACAATGAAATATTGTTGTTTTGTTAGGTTCAGAATGATTTTTGCGAATTTATTGCATACACAAATTTTTGCTTGTCTTATTCGGAAAGAAGTGTATTGCTATTTAAGCCAAAATAGCAAGTTTTACTTATTCGGCATGATATAGTATATATATATATTTTTTTTTTTATTATCACACCGGCCGATTCCCACCAAGGCAGGGTGGCCCGAAAAAGAAAAACTTTCACCATCATTCACTCCATCACTGTCTTGCCAGAAGGGTGCTTTACACTACAGTTTTTAAACTGCAACATTAACACCCCTCCTTCAGAGTGCAGGCACTGTACTTCCCATCTCCAGGACTCAAGTCCGGCCTGCCGGTTTCCCTGAATCCCTTCATAAATGTTACTTTGCTCACACTCCAACAGCACGTCAAGTATTAAAAACCATTTGTCTCCATTCACTCCTATCAAACACGCTCACGCATGCCTGCTGGAAGTCCAAGCCCCTCGCACACAAAACCTCCTTTACCCCCTCCCTCCAACCCTTCCTAGGCCGACCCCTACCCCGCCTTCCTTCCACTACAGACTGATACACTCTTGAAGTCATTCTGTTTCGCTCCATTCTCTCTACATGTCCGAACCACCTCAACAACCCTTCCTCAGCCCTCTGGACAACAGTTTTGGTAATCCCGCACCTCCTCCTAACTTCCAAACTACGAATTCTCTGCATTATATTCACACCACACATTGCCCTCAGACATGACATCTCCACTGCCTCCAGCCTTCTCCTCGCTGCAACATTCATCACCCACGCTTCACACCCATATAAGAGCGTTGGTAAAACTATACTCTCATACATTCCCCTCTTTGCCTCCAAGGACAAAGTTCTTTGTCTCCACAGACTCCTAAGTGCACCACTCACTCTTTTTCCCTCATCAATTCTATGATTCACCTCATCTTTCATAGACCCATCCGCTGACACGTCCACTCCCAAATATCTGAATACGTTCACCTCCTCCATACTCTCTCCCTCCAATCTGATATTCAATCTTTCATCACCTAATCTTTTTGTTATCCTCATAACCTTACTCTTTCCTGTATTCACCTTTAATTTTCTTCTTTTGCACACCCTACCAAATTCATCCACCAATCTCTGCAACTTCTCTTCAGAATCTCCCAAGAGCACAGTGTCATCGGCAAAGAGCAGCTGTGACAACTCCCACTTTGTGTGTGATTCTTTATCTTTTAACTCCACGCCTCTTGCCAAGACCCTCGCATTTACTTCTCTTACAACCCCATCTATAAATATATTAAACAACCACGGTGACATCACACATCCTTGTCTAAGGCCTACTTTTACTGGGAAAAAATTTCCCTCTTTCCTACATACTCTAACTTGAGCCTCACTATCCTCGTAAAAACTCTTCACTGCTTTCAGTAACCTACCTCCTACACCATACACTTGCAACATCTGCCACATTGCCCCCCTATCCACCCTGTCATACGCCTTTTCCAAATCCATAAATGCCACAAAGACCTCTTTAGCCTTATCTAAATACTGTTCACTTATATGTTTCACTGTAAACACCTGGTCCACACACCCCCTACCTTTCCTAAAGCCTCCTTGTTCATCTGCTATCCTATTCTCCGTCTTACTCTTAATTCTTTCAATTATAACTCTACCATACACTTTACCAGGTACACTCAACAGACTTATCCCCCTATAATTTTTGCACTCTCTTTTATCCCCTTTGCCTTTATACAAAGGAACTATGCATGCTCTCTGCCAATCCCTAGGTACCTTACCCTCTTCCATACATTTATTAAATAATTGCACCAACCACTCCAAAACTATATCCCCACCTGCTTTTAACATTTCTATCTTTATCCCATCAATCCCGGCTGCCTTACCCCCTTTCATTTTACCTACTGCCTCACGAACTTCCCCCACACTCACAACTGGCTCTTCCTCACTCCTACAAGATGTTATTCCTCCTTGCCCTATACACGAAATCACAGCTTCCCTATCTTCATCAACATTTAACAATTCCTCAAAATATTCCTTCCATCTTCCCAATACCTCTACCTCTCCATTTAATAACTCTCCTCTCCTATTTTTAACTGACAAATCCATTTGTTCTCTAGGCTTTCTTAACTTGTTAATCTCACTCCAAAACTTTTTCTTATTTTCAACAAAATTTGTTGATAACATCTCACCCACTCTCTCATTTGCTCTCTTTTTACATTGCTTCACCACTCTCTTAACTTCTCTCTTTTTCTCCATATACTCTTCCCTCCTTGCATCACTTCTACTTTGTAAAAACTTCTCATATGCTAACTTTTTCTCCCTTACTACTCTCTTTACATCATCATTCCACCAATATATATATATATATATATATATATATATATATATATATATATATATATATATATATATATATATATATATATATATATATATATATATATATATATATACACATGTGGCCCGGTGGCCTGGTGGCTAAAGCTCCCGCTTCACACACGGAGGGCCCGGGTTCGATTCCCGGCGGGTGGAAACATTTCGACACGTTTCCTTACACCTGTTGTCCTGTTCACCTAGCAGCAAATAGGTACCTGGGTGTTAGTCGACTGGTGTGGGTCGCATCCTGGGGGACAAGATTAAGGACCCCAATGGAAATAAGTTAGACAGTCCTCGATGACGCACTGACTTTCTTGGGTTATCCTGGGTGGCTAACCCTCCGGGGTTAAAAATCCGAACGAAATCTTATCTTATCTTATCTCTTATATATATATATGGAGGCAAAGAAGGGAATGTATGAAAGTACAGTGGTCCCCCGCTTTTCGTAGTTCCCGGCAATCGTAAAATTCGCCAATCATAGAGGTATTTTCGTATAAACATGGACTCGCTTTTCATAGGTTGACTCGCGAGTCGTAGTTCGTCCGGGACGCGTACCCACGGCGTGAGCCAGGGCGGCATCCAGTCTGGCATTGTTTACCAGTGAGCAAAGGTCCCCTCACGTGCTCCAGCGAAATATTTCATAATATTCCATTTATTTTAGTGCTTGCAAGTACTAAATAAGCTACCATGGCTCCAAAGAAAGCTCCTAGTGCCAAGCCTGTGGTAAAGAAGGTGAGAAATACGATTGAATTTAAGAAAACCATCATTGAACAATATGAAAGTGGTACAAGTGTGACAGAACTGTCCAGAATGTATAAGAAACCCTACACAACCTTATGTTCCATAGTGGCCAAGAAAAATGAAATAAAGGATGCTGTTGTTGCAAAGGGAGTAACTATGCTGACAAAAATGAGATCACCAGTACTGGAAGAGGTTGAGAAGTTATTATTGGTGTGGATAAATGAGAAACAATTAGCAGGAGATACTCTTATGATTTCGTTTATTTGTGAAAAGGCTAGGCAGTTGCATGAAGATTTGGTAAAGAAATTGCCTGCAAATAGTGGTGAAGTGATTGAATTTAAGGCCAGCAAAGGCTGGTTTGAGAGATTTAAGAACCGTACTGGCATACACAGTGTGGTAAGGCATGGTGAGGCTGCCAGTTCGGACCACAAGGCGGCTGAAAAATATGTGCATGAATTCCAGGAGTACATAGAGGCTGAAGGACTTA
Organism: Cherax quadricarinatus; assembly: GCF_038502225.1. Taxonomy (NCBI): domain Eukaryota; kingdom Metazoa; phylum Arthropoda; class Malacostraca; order Decapoda; family Parastacidae; genus Cherax; species Cherax quadricarinatus. Next base: position 24,407,155 of record NC_091300.1, on the reverse strand, counting down.
AACCTGAACAAGTGTTCAATTGTGACGAAACAGGCCTCTTTTGGAAGAAAATGCCAAAGAGGTCCTTCATTACACAAGAGGAAAAGGCAATGCCAGGACACAAGCCTATGAAAGACATGCTGACGCTAATGTTCTGTGCTAATGCTAGTGGGGATTTCAAAGTGAAGCCATTACTAGTGTACCATTCTGAAAATCCCAGAGTGTTCAGGAAAAACAATGTTATGAAGAGTAAATTGTGTGTGTTTTGGAAATCTAATAGTAAGGCATGGGTCACGAGGGAAATTTTCGTCGAGTGGTTCAATGAAGTGTTTGGCCCTAGTGTGAAGGAGTATCTCCTGGAAAAGAAATTGGATCTCAAGTGCCTGCTAGTAATGGACAATGCACCTGCTCATCCTCCAAACTTGGATGACCTAATTTTCGAGGAGTTTGGGTTCATCACAGTAAAGTTCTTGCCCCTGAATACCACTCCTCTCCTCCAACCCATGGACCAGCAGGTTATTGCAAACTTTAAAAAACTCTACACAAAAGCAATGTTTCACAGGTGCTTGACTGTGACCACAGACACTCACTTGACCCTAAGGGAATTTTGGAGAGAACACTTCAGCATCCTCCACTGCATAACCCTTATAGGTATGGCTTCGGAGGGAGTGACTACCAGGACTTTGAACTCTGCCTGGAGAAAATTGTGGCCAGATAGTGTCGACAAGAGGGATTTTGAAGAATTTGGGACTGACCCTAATGAGCCTATGTCTGTTGTAAAATCATTTGTGGCACTGGGGAGTTCCATGGGGTTGGATGTGAATTTGGAGGATGTGGAAGAATTGGTGGAAGACCACAATGAAGAGCTCACCACTGAGGAGCTGCAAGAGCTTCAGCAGGAAGAGCAACACATCGCAGCTCAGAATCTTGCTGCAGAGGAGGAGGAAGAGAGATGGAAGAAGGTGCCTTCTTCAGAAATTAAAGAGATTTTTACTATGTGGGGTAAGATGGAAAGCTTTATGGAGAAACATCACCCTAACAAGGTTGTTGCAAGCCAGGTTGGCAACATGTACAGTGACAAAGTCTTGGGCCATTTTAGGGAAGTGTTAAAGAGATGCCAGAAACAGAGCTCTCTCCACAGTTATTTTGTGAGACAGGACTCCAGTGACTCTCAAGGTGGTCCTAGTGGCATTAAGAAACAGAGAAGAGAAGCAACCCCAGAAAAGCAAATGGTACCTGAGGTGTTGATGGAAGGGGATTCCCCTTCCAAACTATAAACAATCCACTCTCTCTCCTCCTCCAGTCTCCCATACACTAAGAAGAATCTCCAGTAAAGGTAAGTGTTATGCTGTTAATGTTTCATTCATCATTTCCCATTGTATTGTTTATGTACTACATGCATATTTCATGTTAAAAATTTTTTGTTTTAATACTTCTGGGTGTCAGGAACGGATTAATTGTATTTACATTATTTCTTATGGGGAAAATTGATTCGTAAATCGTAAATTTCGTTTATAGTAACGGCTCCAGGAACGGATTAATTACGAATAACGAGGGACCACTGTATAGTAGTACCAACACTCTTATATGGATGTGAAGCTTGGGTGGTAAATGCAGCAGCGAGGAGACGGTTGGAGGCAGTGGAGATGTCCTGTTTAAGGGCAATGTGTGGTGTAAATATTATGCAGAAAATTCGGAGTGTGGAAATTAGGAGAAGGTGTGGAGTTACTAAAAGTATTAGTCAGAGGGCTGAAGAGGGTTTGTTGAGGTGGATTGGTCATTTAGAGAGAATGGATCAAAGTAGAATGACATGGAGCGTATAAATCTGTAGGGGAAGGAAGGCGGGGTAGAGGTCGTCCTCGAAAAGGTTGGAGGGAGGGGGTAAAGCGGTTTTGTGGGCGAGGGGCTTGGACTTCCAGCAAGCATGCATGAGTATGTTAGATAGAAGTGAATGGAGATGAATGATATTTGGGACCTGACGATCTGTTGGAGTGTGAGCAGGGTAATATTTAGTGAAGGGAGTCAGGGAAACCGGTTATTTTTATATAGCCAGACTTGAGTCCTGGAAATGGGAAGTACAATGCCTGCACTCTAAAGGAGGGGTTTCGGGATATTAGCAGTTTGGAGGGATATGTTGTGTATCTTTATACGTATATGCTTCTGAACTTTTGTGTTCTGAGCACCTCTGCAAAAACAGTGATTATGTGTGAGTGAGGTGAAAGTGTTGAATGATGAAAGTATTTTCTTTTTTGGGATTTTCTTTCTTTTTGGGTCACCCTGCCTCGGTGGGAGACGGCAAACTTGTTAATATATATATATATATATATATATATATATATATATATATATATATATATATATATATATATATATATATATATATATATATATATATATATATATATATATATATACAGTGGACCCCCGCATAACGATCACCTCCAAATGCGACCAATTATGTAAGTGTATTTATTTATTTATTTATTTATTTATTTAGAAATTTTAGCATACATACAGAGGTACAAAAAAAATACAGGTAAGAGCAGCATGCCAAAGCCACTTATATGCATAGCATTACGGGCTGGCTTAAAATTAACTTAAGATTAACTAAGCAATGATGAAATCAGTGATAAGACATTATTGTAAACAGATGACTATAAAGCACAAATGAGTATTACAAAGACAGGTCATATGGTTGCATGCATTGCTGTTCATTCAGTAGAATGGAGTATTCTGTTAGGTAGTGTATTTAAAAAAATAACAAAGTTAGATTGGGTCCTAGGTTTAACATTTATGTGATATAATTGTAAGTAACATTTTGGATATACAATTTTTAAGGTTCAGTTATTCAGTATTTATTTGGTTTTGAGTGAATAAGTGAACTTTGAGAAGAGACTTGAATTTATAAACAGGTAGTGTTTCTTTTATATTTACAGGTAATGAATTCCAGATTTTAGGGCCTTTTATGTGCATTGAGTTTTTGCATAGCGTGAGATGGACACGAGGAACATCAAAGAGTGATCTGTGCCTTGTGTTATGGTCATGTGTTCTGTTGAGGTTGGCAAGGAGATGTTTGAGGGGAGGGTTAATATCAGAGTTAAGTGTTCTATGTATGTAATAGGTGCAATAATAAGTATGGATGTTTTGTATGGTGAGTAGGTTGAGTGTTTTGAATATTGGTGGAGTGTGTTGCCTGTAGTGAGAATTTGTTATCATTCTAACTGCAGCCTTTTGTTGGGTAATTAGTGGTCTGAGATGGTTAATTGTTGTTGAGCCCCATGCACAAATTCCATAGGTGAGATAGGGGTAAATAAGAGAGTGATAAAGGGCCAGGAGGGCTGACTGTGGAACATAGTACCGTATCTTCGATAGTATGCCTACAGTCTTGGAAATTTTCTTAGAAATTTGTTGTATATGTGTATGAAATTTGAGTCTATTATCGAGGTGGATTCCTAAGAATTTTCCCTCTGTTAGCTTTGTGATAGGTGATCCGTTTATCATTATGTTAAGAGGTACATCTGTAGCTCTGTTACCAAACTGAATGAAGTAGGTTTTGTCAATGTTTAGTGTAAGTTTGTTAGTCCTCATCCAGGTAGATATTTTCTGTAATTCGGTGTTTACAGTATTGGCTAGCGTGACTGGGCTCGGGTGAGAGAAGACGTATGTAGTGTCATCTGCAAAAAGTGTGGGTTTGAGTAATTGTGAAGCATTTGGTAGGTCATTTATGTATAGGAGAAAGAGAAGAGGGCCAAGGACACTTCCCTGTATTTATGTAAGTGCGTTTGTACGTGTATGTTTGGGGGTCTGAAATTGACTAATCTACTTCACAGTATTCCTTATGGGAACAAATTCGGTCAGTACTGACACCTGAACATACTTCTGGAGTGAAAAAATATCGTTAACCGGGGGTCCACTGTATATATATATATATATATATATATATATATATATATATATATATATCCCACCGAGGCGGGGTGGCCCATATATATATATATATATATATATATATATATATCGTGCCGAATATGTAAAACTGGTCAATTAGCAAGAACTCATTTAAAATTAAGTCCTTTCTGAAAATTTCTCTTATACGTTTAAAGATATATTTTTTTTCATTAATGTTGATGTAAAAATTTATAATTTTGCACCAAAAGAATCTTAGAAAACTTACCTAACCTTATTATAACAAGAACAATTTATTTTAGCCTAACCCAACTAAATATATATTAGATTTGTTTACAATAATTTAATACTAAACAAACACAGTGAAATATATTTTTTTTCGTTAGGTTAAGAATGATTTTGGCGAAATTATTGCATACACAAATTTTCGCTTGTCCTATATGGCAAGATGAGCATTGCTATTTAAGCCAAGATCGGAAGTTCTGCCTATTCGGCACGACATATATATATGGTAGACAGCAACCACCCAGGGAGGTACTACCGTCCTGCCAAGTGAGTGTAAAACGAAAGCCTGTAATTGTTTTACATGATGGTAGGATTGCTGGTGTCTTTTGTCTGTCTCATAAATATGCAAGATTACAGGTACGTCTTGCTACTTCTACTTACACTTAGGTCACACTACACATACATGTACACGTTTATTTATACACACTCATCTGAGTTTTCTTTGATTTTATCTTAATAGTTCTTGGTCTTATTACTTTTCCTTTTATATCCATGGGGAAGTGGAATAAGAATCTTTCCTCCGTAAGCCATGCGTGTTGTAAAAGTCAACTAAAATGCCGGGAACAATGGGCTAGTAACCCCTTTTCCTGTAAAGATTATTAAAAAGAATAAGAAGAAGAAAATTGTCAAAGTGGGAAGTCTGAATGTGCGTGGATGTTGTGCAAATGATAAGAAAGAGATGATTGTGGATGTTATGAATGAGAAGAAACTGGATGTCCTGGCTTTAAGTGAAACAAAGCTGAAGGGGGTGGGAGAGTTTCAATGGAGAGGAATAAATGGGATTAGGTCAGGGGTTTCAAATAGAGTTAGAGCTAAAGAAGGAGTAGCAATAATGTTGAAGGATAAGATATGGCAGGAAAAGAGGGACTACAAATGTATAAATTCAAGGATTATGTGGAGTAAAATAAAGATTGGATGTGAAAAGTGGGTTATAGTAAGCGTGTATGCACCTGGAGAAGAGAGAAGTGTAGAGGAGAGAGAGAGATTCTGGGAAATGTTGAGTGAATGCGTGGGGAGTTTTGAATCAAGTGTGAGAGTAATGGTGGTTGGGGATTTCAATGCTGAAGTGGGTAAAAATGTTATGGAGGGAGTAGTAGGTAATTTTGGGGTGCCAGGGGTAAATGTAAATGGGGAGCCTTTAATTGAGCTATGTGTAGAAAGAAATTTGGTAATAAGTAATACTTATTTTATGAAAAAGAGGATAAATAAATATACAAGGTATGATGTAGCACGTAATGAAAGTAGTTTGTTAGATTATGTATTGGTGGATAAAAGGTTGATGGGTAGGCTCCAGGATGTACATGTTTATAGAGGGGCAACTGATATATCGGATCATTATTTAGTTGTAGCTACAGTTAGAGTAAGAGGTAGATGGGAAAAGAGGAAGGTGGCAACAACAAGTAAGAGGGAGGTGAAAGTGTATAAACTAAGGGAGGAGGAAGTTCGGGCGAGATATAAGCGACTATTGGCAGAAAGGTGGGCTAGTGCAAAGATGAGTAGTGGGGGGGTTGAAGAGGGTTGGAATAGTTTTAAAAATGCAGTATTAGAATGTGGGGCAGAAGTTTGTGGTTATAGGAGGGTGGGGGCACGAGGAAAGAGGAGTGATTGGTGGAATGATGAAGTAAAGGGTGTGATAAAAGAGAAAAAGGTAGCTTACGAGAGGTTTTTACAAAGCAGAAGTGTTATAAGAAGAGCAGAGTATATGGAGAGTAAAAGAAAGGTGAAGAGAGTGGTGAGAGAGTGCAAAAGGAGAGCAGATGAAAGAGTGGGAGAGGCACTGTCAAGAAATTTTAATGAAAATAAGAAAAAATTTTGGAGTGAGTTAAACAAGTTA
>NC_091300.1:24391151-24396151 GCF_038502225.1 Cherax quadricarinatus | reverse complement strand
ACACGATCAACAGGAACATGTACATCGTTATGGACGGCGAGTAGTGCGAGGCCGTTGAGGCGATCCTGACCTATGGTGCTCCTCAAGTATGTCTTCAGGCGTTTCAGGGCTGAGAACGATCGTTCGGCTTCTGCATTTGAGACTGGCAGGGTCAGTAGGATGGTAAGGAGCTTCGCGATGTTCGGAAATATACGGGCCTCGGCGTATTCCTTTGCTTTCTTGACAGATTCGAAGGCCGGAGCGGAACATGTCCACCGCTGTGTTTCCGTCTGCACGAGCAAAAGTGACTCAACGTCACTTTTGTAGAGTTTAGTGGCTTTAAGAACAGCATCCACGTTTGCTTTTGAGCCCCTGAGCAGCTCCTTCAATCGGAGAGCAACGGGCACAGTGTCATCATCAAATCTGCTCTTCAACTCAGCGATCACATGATCAACGAACGGAATATACACCGAGCGCCTATAGTACTCCTCAGCAGATGCCGCTGGGACATTCGCGCGTTGTGTCTGTCGTGCACAGACTCTGGGAATAGGGATGTCATTGTGAGCTGAGCCCACTTCAACTAGAAGATCTTTGGCTTTCACGAACAATGCTTTCACGAATAATGATTGTTATTTTTATTAGGCTAAGTTTCAACATATTTACCCATATCTCTGAGATATGGGTAAATATGTTGAAACTTAGCCTAATAAAAATAACAATTATTATTATTATTATTATACTCTTTCATGGTAGGCTACCGTAGGCATAGCTCCAAGGCTCCAACCCACTCCACTCTGGCACTGTCCCACAAGGCCCCAAAACAGGCATAAACACAATAGCCTAATGTATTAATCTTGCCCTGGCCCCTTTACCTGGTGCAGTAAGGTCACTGAATGGTTCATGAACCCTTACCCTCTCGTCCTGGTTCGTGCCCGGCTTGCAGTGAGTCAGTATGTGTGTTGGAGCCTTGAAATACCAGGGGACGGTGACTCACCATCACGGGGTCACGCCGCATCAGCCGTCTGATGTTACCACGTGCTCTCAACATGCAACACTGCTTGACGCTCGCTGAGGCTGAGCCTCACTCTCTCAGAGCCTGCCTGCCTCTCTGGGTGTTATGCGAAATTTCTTTCAAGTTAGGACATTTCCACGATTTTTTTTGCCACATCTCATTATTCTCAGCATCAATACAGCTCCAAAATGTTTATTATAAATATCCAACCTTAAAAAGCATTTTTGTATTGTTATGGAGCTAGAGGTATTAGTGGTCTGTAAACTTGCAAAGTTGCAAAACAAATTTAAATGCATCCCAAAGCAGTGGGGTAACTACGGGGAGCCTGGGGGGTCCGCCCCCTCTCCCTCACTAGAGCTGTGGGCCCCCCCACTTGAAAAGGAGTATCTGCATAGTTTTGTGTCTAGAAAAGTAAAAAAAAAAAAAAATATATATATATATATATATATATATATATATATATATATATATAGATATATATATATCGGCTTTAAAATCTCAAATAATTCGGGAGGGCATGCCCCCGCCATGTAAAGGATTGGCCCCTCCTTCCCCTCGCCCCAAAATGAAAACCCAGCTACGACACTGGGCCAAAGCCCAAAGAGGGCCAAAGGGGGGTCCTGGGCCCCCTGGGCCCCCCCTTATATCTGCACCTGCACAGAGACAAAGATATTACAGAAGTAGCATCGGCAATGGCTACATCAAACACAGACAGCAGGTCTGAAGGAAGCATGGAAACTAAACTGTATGCAGAGGTCCTGTCAAACCCACATGGGGCCAAAACAAAGACAGGGAGCACACTAGGACAGAATGAGAGGTTGGAAGACATTGAAGGAACTAGGACATGTGCAAGGACCTTACCAGATACCTGTGGGGGCCAGGAGCAGGTGAGCAGGAAGGATAAACCAAGAAGCATAGGGGCAATAACTAGGGAAGGGACTGAAGGAAGGAACACTCCACGGGAAGGAACTAAAACACATCAGAGGATGCAATGGGAGTCACAGTGGGAGGTGGAAAGGGAAAGATCCGTGTTTGTCTATGGGCTAGACGAAGCTAAAGGGGAAACTTATGATGAAAGAAAGCAGGAGGAGAAAAAAGCGATTGAAGATATCATGAAGGTGATAGGCGAGGGGGACATGACCCAGGTGGCAAATTTTCGGAGAATTGGGTGGTTCACAAAGAAAAGGAATCGGCCTCTCAAAGTAATTTTCAAGGCAGAATCAACCCGAACCATGATCCTGCAGGAGAAAACATGGCTGAGAGGCAAGCAGGAGTTCCGGAGTGTGTACCTCGATCGAGACAGAACACAGGACGAAAGGAAGACAATGAAAGAGAGAGTTCAAAAACGAAAGGAGAAATGGGAGGAAATAAAAAAGGAGAGCAGAATAATCCAGGATCAAATGGAAGGACAAGCGCACCCCCCAGAAACACCTGCAGAAGGACTCCAGCCACGACACCCCCAAGGCAACTGAACAATCCAAACCAACCATCACACACCGATCCCTCTGTTTCCACCCCCCGCACCACAGTTACAGTATTAGAACAGAAGTTGAAGGTTTGGTACACAAATGCAGATGGATTAACGAATAAACATGAGGAATGGCAAGAAAGACATCATAGCAGTTACAGAAACAAAACTCATGGAGACAATAGCAGATGCAATCTTCCCACCAGGATACCAGATCATGAGGAAAGATAGAAGGGGCAGGGGGGGAGGTGGGGTTGCTCTGCTCGTAAAAAACAGATGGAAATTCGAGAAAATGGAAGGAATAGATGAGACGGGAGAAAGAGACTACATAGCAGGTACACTTAAGTCTGGGGAACACAAAGTGGTCATTGCAGTGATGTATAATCCACCACAGAACTGCAGGAGGCCAAGAGAGGAATATGAAGAGAACAACAGAGCAATGGTGGACACACTTGCTGAGGTGGCAAGAAGAGCTCACTCCAGTAGAGCAAAGTTGCTGGTTATGGGGGATTTCAACCACAGGGAGATTGACTGGGAAAACCTGGAGCCACATGGGGGTCCTGAAACATGGAGAGCCAGGATGTTGGACGTGGTGCTGGAAAACCTCATGCACCAACATGTTAAGGACACTACCAGAGTGAGAGGGGAGGATGAACCAGCAAGATTGGACCTTGTGTTCACCCTGGGCAGCTCAGATATTGAGGACATCAAGTATGAGAGTCCCCTAGGAGCTAGCAACCACGTGGTTCTGTGCTTTGAATACATAGTAGAGCTGCAAGTGGAGAGAATAACAGGAGTTGAATGGGAAAAGCCTGACTATAAAAGAGGGGACTACATAGGGTTGAAGAACTTCCTGCGGGAGGTCCAGTGGGACAGAGAACTGGCAGGAAAGCCAGTAAATGAAATGATGGAATATGTAACAACAAAATGCAAGGAGGCAGTGGAAAGGTTTATTCCCAAGGGCAACAGTAACAACGGGAAGACCAGAACGAGCCCCTGGTTTACCCGACGGTGTAAGGAGGCAAAAACAAAATGCAATAGAGAATAGGAAAAAGTACAGAAGGCAGAGAACACACGAAAATAGGGAGATCAGTCGCAGAGCCAGGAATGAGTACGCACAGGTAAGGAGGGAGGCCCAGCGACAGTATGAAAATGACATAGAATCGAGAATCAAGACTGACCCGAAACTGTTGTATAGCCACATCAGGAGGAAGACAACAGTCAAAGACCAGGTGATCAGATTAAGGACAGAAGGTGGAGAACTCACAAGAAATGATCAGGAGGTATGTGAGGAGCTGAACAGGAGATTTAAGGAAGTTTTTACAGTAGAGACAGGAAGGGCTGTGGGAAGACAGCACAGAAGGGAACATCAAGAGGGAATATACCAACAAGTGTTGGATGACATACGAACAACTGAGGAGGAGGTGAAGAAGCTCTTAAGTGACCTTGACACCTCAAAGGCGATGGGACCGGACAACATCTCCCCATGGGTCCTTAGAGAAGGAGCAGAGATGCTGTGCGTGCCTCTAACCACAATCTTCAACACATCCCTTGAAACTGGGCAACTACCTGAGAAATGGAAGACAGCTAATGTAGTCCCCATATTTAAGAAAGGAAACAGAAACGAGGCACTAAACTACAGACCTGTGTCTCTGACATGTATTGTGTGCAAAGTCATGGAGAAGATTATCAGGAGGAGAGTGGTCGAACACCTGGAAAGGAACAAGATTATAAATGAAAACCAGCATGGGTTCATGGAAGGCAAATCTTGTATCACAAACCTCCTGGAGTTTTATGACAAGGTAACAGAAGTAAGACACGAGAGAGAGGGGGTGGGTAGATTGTGTTTTCCTAGACTGCAGGAAGGCCTTTGACACAGTTCCCCACAAGAGATTGGTGCAGAAGCTGGAGGATCAGGCGCACGTAAAAGGGAGGGCACTGCAATGGATAAGGGAAGGCAGCAACGAGTCATGGTACGTGAAGAGGTATCACATTGGGCGCCTGTTACGAGCGGGGTCCCACAGGGGTCAGTTCTAGGACCAGTGCTATTTTTGATATATGTGAACGACATGATGGAAGGAATAGACTCTGAAGTGTCCCTGTTCGCAGATGACATGAAGTTGATGAGAAGAATTAAATCGGACGAGGATGAGGCAGGACTGCAAAGAGACCTGGACAGGCTGGACATGTGGTCCAGCAACTGGCTTCTCGAATTCAATCCAGCCAAATGCAAAGTCATGAAGATTGGGGAGGGGCAAAGAAGACTGCAGACAGAGTATAGGCTATGTGGACAAAGACTACAGACCTCATTCAGGGAGAAAGACCTTGGGGTGACCATAACACCAAGCACATCACCGGAGGCACACATCAACCAAATAACCGCTGCAGCATACGGGCGCCTGGCAAACCTGAGAATAGCATTCCGATACCTTAATAAGGAATCGTTCAAGACACTGTACACTATGTATGTTAGGCCCATACTGGAGTATGCAGCACCAGTCTGGAACCCACACCTGGTCAAGCACATCAAGAAGTTAGAGA
>NC_091300.1:24346151-24386151 GCF_038502225.1 Cherax quadricarinatus | reverse complement strand
GAATACCTGACAGGGAGGCAACAGTAAGCTGTGGTACGTGAGGAGGTATCACAGTAGGCCCCTGTGACGAGCGGGGTTCCACAGGGGTCAGTCCTAGGACCAGTGCTATTTCTGGTATATGTGAATGACATAACGGAAGGAATAGACCCAGAAGTGTCCCTGTTTGCAGATGATATGAAACTAATGAGGAGAATTAAATCAGATGAGGACCAGGCAGGACTACAAAGAAACCTGAACAGGCTGGAAGCTTGGTCCAACAACTGGCTCCTCGAATTTAACCCCGCCAAATGCAAAGTAGACTGCAGACAGAGTATAGTCTAGGTGGCCAAAGACTACAAACCTCACTCAAATGATCTTGGGGTGAGTATAATACCGAACACATCAATCAGATAACTGCTGCAGCATATGGGAGCTTGGCAAACCTGAGAATAGCGTTCCAGTACCTCAGTAAGCAATCGTTCAAGATTCTGTACACCGTGTACGTCAGGCCCATATTGGGGTATGCAGCACTAGTTTGGAAACCACACTTGATCAAGCATGCCTGGAGAGGGTTTCGGGGGTCAACGCCTCTGCGGCCCGGTCTGTGACTTCGCATCATGGTGGATGAGGGCCTGATCAACCAGGATGTTGCTGTTGGCCGCACACAACCTGACATATGAACCACATTCCGGCTGGTCAGGTACTGACTTCAGGTGCCTGTCCAGCACTTTCTTGAAGACAGCCAGGGGTCTATTGGTAATCCCCTTTATGTATGCTGGAAGGCAGTTGAACAGTCCTCGGCCCCTGACACTTATTGTGTAGTCTCTTATCGTGCTAGTGGCACCCTGCTTTTCAATGCGGGGATGTTGCATCATCTGCCGAGTCTTTTGCTCTCATAGGGAGTGATTTTCGGGCGCAAGTTTGGTACTAATCCCTCTAGGATTTTCAAAGTGTGTATAATCATGTATCTCTCCCGCCTGCGTCATAGGGAGTACAGGTTGAGGAACTTCAAGCGTTCCCAGTAATTTTGGTGTTTTATCTCAGTTATGTGTGTCCCGAAGGTTCTCTGTACATTTTCTAGGTCAGCAATTTCACCTACCTTGAAAGGTGCTGTTAGTGTGCAGCAATATTCCAGTCTAGATAGAACAAGCGACCTAAAGAGTGTCATCATGGGCTTGGCATCCCTAGTTTTGAAGGTTCTCATTATTCATCCTGTCATTTTTCTAGCAGATGCGATTGATACAATATTATGGTTCTTGAAGGTGAGATCCTCTGACATGATCACTCCCAGGTCTTTTACATTAGTTTGTCGTTCTATTGTGTGGTTGGAATTTGTTTTATAATCCGTTATAGTTTTAATTTCCTCACGTTTTCCATATCGGAGTAATTGAAATTTCTCATCATTGAACTTCATATTGTTTTCTGCAGCCCATGTCAAGAAATTAGAGAAAGTGCAAAGGTTTGCAACAAGACTAATTCCAGAGCTAAGGGGAATGCCCTACGAAGAAAGGTTAAGGGAAATTGCTCTGAGGACACTGGCGGACAGGAGGGTTAGGGGAGACATGATAACGACATATAAAATACTGCTAGGAATTGACACGGTGGACAGAGACAGGATGTTCCAGAGATGGGGCACAGAAATAAGGGGCCACAATTGGAAGTTGAAAATCAGATGAATCAGAGGGATGTTAGGAAGTATATCTTCTGTCATAGCGATGTCAGGAAGTGGAATAGTGTGGAAAGTGACGTAGTGGAGGCAGGAACCATACATAGTTTTAAGACGAGTTTTGATATAGCACATGGAGCAAGGAGAGAGGACCTAGTAACGATCAGTGAAGAGGCGGGGCCAGTAGCTATGAATCGACCCCTGCAACCACAAATAGGTGAGCTCACACACACACACACACACACACACACACATATATATATATATATATATATGAAGCAGGGTCAGGGTATGGAATGAAAGGAGAATGAAGAGGGTGAATACATATAATAATGTAAAAGGAAAGAAGGTAATGAAATGGAGAATGGGTTATCTGTTGTAATTAATCCTGAGCACCACATATAATAATTTATGATAATATAACACTGCCAACAATAATGGGAAAATATAAATCCATACCCACAATTCTAATCATAGTAAGCTTAACAATTTTCAATAGTTAATAGTCGCACTAAGATACCACTAAAATTATCTTTCCGTTGTTACTCCCTCTACATTATCTTAAAATCCATATATAATACTATGTATCCATCCTACAAATAGGAAAGATCATACCTAATAATCACACTTGTAAGCCGTACACATATTTACAATTTACGGAGACCCAAGGCAAGAATCAACATAACACCCCATCCCCCCCTTGCCTTACACCACTGTAATCATAGCTTACATATCCATATCATGGCCTGCAACTTCAGGAATACTTCAACTTCTTACCCAGATGTATAGAGATACTTTATCATCCCCTAAGGTACAAAAATATCCTCACATCTCAATCCCAGGCCGAGATAATTATGTCAGACCAGAGCAAAGTGAGCCGTATCCTTCCTCAACGATGGCTAGAGCTGCACTTTTCAAATTCAAATTTTTGTCTTTGCAAAATTTACAATGTGTGACTGACATGTTATAAGGAGTCTGTTTACATGTATAGTGTACAGTGTGTAATTTCAACATTGCTTTGCAAGTACAAAGAAAGCCAATGTCATGCCCAGGCATTTCAGGCAGTCTAAACCTAATGCTTTACTTACTTAATACTAGACATATATATCATAGTTGGTTCGAATTGAACATTGATTTTTTATATATCAACAGATGTAGTTACAGTATTATATTTTAGCACATTATAATGAGATTGAGACAATTTTAGTTTTGAAATAATTTCTGAAATTTGGCAAATTTTGGGTAGATGGTGGTGATAGTATATAGTGTTTGTGTTGTTAGTTTTGGGAGGTGAGGTGAGTTCTAAGTAGTGCCTTGAATTGGTGTGCAGGCAGCTGGGGCCCTTTTGTATTTTCAGGCAATGAATTCCAGATCTTAGGGCCCTTTATATGCATTGCATTTTTGCCTAGGGAGAGATGGACACAAGGGATATCAAAGAGTGTTTTGTGTCTTATGTTATGCAAGTGCGTTCTATTGTCAAGAAGTTTGAGGGGAGAGTTTATATTGGAGTCTACCTGGAGTTTACCTGGAGAGAGTTCCGGGAGTCAACGCCCCCGCGGCCCGGTCTGTGACCAGGCCTCATGGTGGATCAGAGCCTGATCAACCAGGCTGCACGCAATCCAACGTACGAGCCACAGCCCGGCTGGTCAGGTACCGACTTTAGGTGCTTGTCCAGTGCCTGCTTGAAGGCAGCCAGGGGTCTATTGGTAATCCCCTTTATGTATGCTGGGAGACAATTGAACAGTCTCGTGCCCCTGACACTTATTGTATTGTCTCTTAACGTGCTAATGACACCCCTGCTTTTCATTGGGGGGATGTTGCATCGTCTGCCGAGTCTTTTGCTTTTGTTGTGAGTGATTTTCGTGTGCAAGTTCGGTACTAGTCCCTCTAGGATTTTCCAGGTGTATATAATCATGTATCTCTCCCGCCTGCATTCCAGGGAGTACAGGTTCAGGAACCTCAAGCGCTCCCAGTAATTGAGGTGTTTTATCTCCGTTATGCGCGCCGTGAAGGTTCTCTGTACATTTTCTAGGTCAGCAATTTCACCTGCCTTGAAAGGTGCTGTTAGTGTGCAGCAATATTCCAGCCTAGACAGAACAAGCGACCTGAAGAGTGTCATCATGGGCTTGGCATCCCTAGTTTTGAAGGTTCTCATTATCCATCCTGTCATTTTTCTAGCAGATGCGATTGATACAATGTTATGGTCCATGAAGGTGAGATCCTCCGACATGATCACTCCCAGGTCTTTGACGTTGGTTTTTCGCTCTATTTTGTGAAAGGAATTTGTTTTGTACTCTGACGAAGTTTTAATTTCCTCATGTTTACCATATCGGAGTAATTGAAATTTCTCATCGTTGAGCTTCATATTGTTTTCTACAGCCCATTGAAAGATTTGGTTGATGTCCGCCTGGAGCCTTGCAGTGTCTGCAATGGAAGACACTGTCATGCAGATTGAGGTGTCATCTGCAAAGGAAGACACGGTGATGTGGCTGACATCCTTGTCTATGTCAGATATGAGGATGAGAAACAAGATGGGAGCGAGTACTGTGCCTTGTGGAACAGAGCTTTTCACCGTAGACACTTCAGACTTTACTCTGTTGACTACTACACTTTGTGTTCTGTTTGTGAGGAAATTATAGATCCATCTACCAACTTTTCATGTTATTCCTTTAGCACGCATTTTGTGCGCTATTACGCCATTGTCACACTTGTCGAAGGCTTTTGCAAAGTCTGTATATATTACATCTGCATTCTTTTTGTCTTCTAGTGCATCTAGGACCTTGTCGTAGTGATCCAGTAGTTGGGACAGACAGGAGCGACCTTCTCTAAACCCATGTTGCCCTGGGTTGTGTAATTGATGGGTATCTAGATGGGTGTCGATCTTGCTTTGTAGGACCCTTTCAAAG
Organism: Cherax quadricarinatus; assembly: GCF_038502225.1. Lineage (NCBI taxonomy): Eukaryota > Metazoa > Arthropoda > Malacostraca > Decapoda > Parastacidae > Cherax > Cherax quadricarinatus. The sequence goes on along the minus strand of NC_091300.1, from coordinate 24,381,600 downwards.
ATTTTTATGATATGGGATGTTAGTGCTATCGGTCTGTAGTTCTTTGCTACTTCTTTACTGCCCCCTTTGTGGAGTGGGGCTATGTCTGTTGTTTTTAGTAACTGTGGGACGACCCCCGTGTCCATAATGTTCTGTGTATGTAGTAGGCACAATAATAAAAGTGGATATTTTGTATGTTAAGCAGGTTCAAGCTCTTAAATAGCGGTGGGGTGTGTTGCCTGACGCAGGAGTTTATAATCATTCTCACTGCAGCTTTCTTTTGTATAATTAAGAGTTTAAGGTGATTTGCTGTGGTTGAACCCCATGCACAAATACCATAAGTGAGGTAAAGGTAGATGAGAGAGTAGTAAAGAGCAAGAAGTGCCGTTTGGGGTACATAGTACCGTATCTTATAATAATAATAATAATAATAATAATAATAATAATAATAATAATAATTTACTACAAGTACATGTACAAGGTGTACAGTCCTAACTGACATCAATGACATAATACTATATAGAAAGCCGCTTGTTATGCTAAGTATTTCAGCCAAATTAGGTCAGTTTTGTCCCAGGGTGCGACGCACACCAGTCGACTAACTCACAGGTACCCATTTTAAACTGATGGGTGAACAGGGACAGTAGGTGTCTTATGGTAATACATCCCTAATGTTTTCCAGCCATACTGGAGGAGATTCTAACCCCGGACCTCAGTGTGTGAGCTGAGTGCGCTAGCAATCGAGCTACGGAACACCATAAAGAGGATGCCTACCGTTTTGGATATTTTTTTTTGAAATTTAAGACAGCTGTCAATGTGGAGCCCTAGAAATTTCCCATCAGTGTGTCTTGAAATGGAGGAACCATTTATTGATATGTTTAGCTGAATATTTGCAGCTCTGTTACCAAATAATATGAAGTAGGTTTTGTCGATATTGAGAATAAGTTTGTTGAGCATCATCCAAGTGGATAGTTTTAGCAGCTCATCATTTACAGCGTTTCTAAGTATGGTTTGGTTTGGGTGAGAGAAGATATAGATAGTGTCATCTGCAAAGAGAACAGGTTTAAGTAGTTTGAAGGCATTGGGGAGGTCAGTGATGTAAATGAGAAAAAGTAATGGTCCAAGGACACCGCCCTGGGGGACTCCAACTAGAACAGGTTGTGTGGTGGAAGCAACATCATTTGTGTATACATACTGGTGTCTATTGCTAAGATATGATTTAAGGTAATCAAGTGAGTGTCCTCTGACCCCATAATGGTCAAGTTTTAGGTGCAAGAGATCGTGGTCATCTGTATCATATGTTTTCCGTAGGTCTATGAAGAGGCCCAGTGGAATTTCCTTTCTTTCCAGCACCGTATATAGTAGCTCGAGCATGTGTATAATTGCATAATTTGTGCTTTTTCTTGGCTTAAATCCAAACTGGCGGGGTTAAGTATGTTGTGGGATACAAGGCAGGAGTAAACTTGCTTGTGTATTATTTTTTCGAAAATTTTAGATAGAAGGGGTAGGTTTGATATAGGTCAGTAGTTATTTAAATCAGTAGGATCACTTTTGTGGATTGGAGTAACCCTTGCTGTCTTGAGTAGGGATGGGAAGGTTGAGGTTTCAATGGACTTGTTAAAAAGTGTTGCTATAATGGGTGACAACAAATGGGAGCTTTTTTATACGTACTTGGTGGTAAGCTATTTAGGTCTCCTGCCTTGTTCTTTAGTGTTTTGATGAGAGATTTCAGTAGGGTTTGTTGGGGTTAGGAAAAGAGTATTTGGGTAGTTGCCAGTGAGGTAGGTTTTTGGTTGTGTTTGAGTTAGGGATTTTACTTGCTAGTGTTGTTCCTACAGTGGAGAAAAAGACATTTAGTTTGTTGGCAATATTTGTCAGTGGGATGAGAGGTTCATCAGGTTTGCTAAGGTAAATTACATTTATTTGAGGCAGTTTCCTAGATCCTAGAATTTCAGAGAGGGTTTTCCACGTCTTTTTCAAATTCATTTTTATGTCATAAAATCTGTTTTTGTAATACAGTTTTTTTGGCCCTTCGTATTCGATTTGTAAGAGTACATGAGTATCGTTTCGTCTTTTCCTTTGTAATTTGTAATTCGTAATTCATATACATGTTTTTTTGTCAGTGGAAGTGAGGATGCTGTTGTAAGCCAGAGGCTGTATAGTCTCTTGGCTGAGATTTGTTTTGTTTTAATCGGTCAATGTCTATTACGTATAGAGTTTTTTTTTTTTTTTTTTTACCGAAATCTCTTCTAAACATTCGTCAATATCTAGGCTAGGTGCTAGCTCACTTTGCTAGTCGATGTTACTTAACCCTTTCAGGGTCCAAGGCCAAAATCTGAAGTCACGCACCAGTGTCCAAGAATTTTCAAAAAAAAAATTTGTTATTTTTTCTTATGAAATCGTAGAGAATCTTTTTGTGAAGGTAATAAAACAAAAAGTACGAAATTTGGTGGAAAATTGACGAAATTATGCTCTCGCGAATTTTGATGTGTCAGCGATATTTACAAGTCGGCGATTTTGCCGACTTTGACTCCCATTTTAAGCCAATTACATTATTCCAATCAACCAAATTCTTAGCTGTTTCACTAGTATTACTTCTATTCTATCGATTGAGCACAAGAAATCGCCAAATCACCTGTTTCAACTACAAAATAAAGTGATCGGAAATTGTTAATTTGGCCAATTTAACACAAAGTTCAAAATATTCCAATTTCAAAATAGGCTCCAGAATAAACAATGTAGGTATTCCTGGAACTAAACTAACATTTCCTCTGTTCATTAGTTACATTTTGAGGCTTTACAAATAAATTCCATTTTTATTTTTTATTCCCATAATGAATTTTTATTCACACCAAAAAATAGAAGATTTACTGTTATGCAATACTGTATTAATTGTATAAATATCATCACCATATTTGTGAATGTATATTAGACCCACCAGCTGACGTGTATTAGATGTGTGAGGTCGTTTGTTTACTCTTGAATATCGGCAAAAATTTAACATTTCCGCTACTTTGAGCTCAGTTTCAAGCCATTTCCAGTGCTAAAACCAATCAAAATCATCTCTATTTCTGTAATATGTCTTCCATTCTATCAAATGAGACCAAGAAATCGCAAATACAACTATAAAAAACATACGAAAAAACACTGCAAAGTCGCTGTTTTAATCGAAAAATCATGATTTCAGTTTTTTTCTCTCATTATACACAGTGTGCTGCAGGATCTGTTTTATGTGGTGCACACATACCACATAGATGTATTCTCTCATATCTAGGCCCAAATGTACCACTCACAGTTTATCAGAGTGAGCTGAGCTCATGGCGTAGATCTACGGTTTGGACACTCACCGTAAAGCCGTAGATCTACGGGACGGACCCTGAAAGGGTTAATGCCGAAATAAAATTATTTACAGATGTTTCATCATGTAGTCGGAAAGAGATCTTGTGTCCTGTGGTAGTTTACATAAGTTTGTTATGAGAAAGGTGGGATAGTAATGTGTGGAGTTATCGGTGATAATGCCTGCTCTTAGTGGGGATAAGTGTTGGTCCAGATATGTGCCTAATAAAGATATTAAACTAACCAAATATGGTCAAGTAGTGAGGCACTTGTCTCGGTGATCCTTGTTGGTTTGGTTATAGATCTGTTATTCACTAATTTTTGCAAGAGAGCCACTTCGGTTAAACACATTGATTGAGAGAGCCGCAGCTACTGCAAGTTAGCGTAACTCAACTAAATTAAGTAGTACTGAGCTGCTAGTGCAATATAGTAAATGAGAAAAATTAGACATGGTAATATTAGCCTGCATATCTTGTTATTAATAGCAAAATAAAGACCAAACTTACTTAATGCTCCTTTTCTACTGGTCGGGTCTGGGATGGCTGTTCATCACTATTGCGTTTTTGTTTAACCACAAATCGATCCATCATAACAGACACTACTTGACTGCACTTTGGTTTCAAGTAAAACTAGCCCATCGCAGCTAGCTTCCACAAGCAGCAACAGTTAAGTCGTTACTTTCATATATGTTGCCGCAGTCTCAAATATCTGTTGCCTATTTTCAAACACAAATCTCCAAGAGTAACGAAATACGTCCAGTCTCCCCCGAAAGCTTGAACTCAACTGATTCAGCGAGACCACCGACGCCTAGAGCTAGACGTGTCCCTGATCAGTTTCCCTTAGTGGACACGTATGATTTCTGTACGACTAGAGTAGGGATGTTAGAATGTTATCTCTTACTGTGATTTCGTCTTCCATCTCACCTCATGAAAATAGGTATCTTACTTGAAAAATTATTTTTCTATATATTTTTTTATTAATTAATTTATATATTTTTTGAGAGCCGTGAATTGAGTCATCGCGAGCCGCCAGCGGCTCGCGAGCCACGCAATGAATACCACTGTTGATAGGAGTAGGCAATTGCTCATAGTGTTAGTGAATTCAGTTGTGAGTCGTGTTCATGGATGAGGTTATGTTGAAGTCACCTTTAAGTATCAGGTAGTGTTTATTCATCTCTGCGTCAGTTATCAGTGCTTCAAGGCAATCCTCTGCTACAAATTCATAATCCCACCACACATCCTAATCTACTTAAATAGTACTAATAACAGTATACAGCTAATTACTAACTTCTTAACCATTGACAAAATAATAAGTGCTATTTGTAGCACCATTAATATATATAAATATACAAGAGGCTCCCGCTTCGCTTTATGGCATTTTGCTAATACAGTGGTTTTGAATTATACCCGTTCTTTGTTTATTCAGGCTTCCTACAATAAATATATTTACCACTCACTATAAGCTAAGGATGAAAACATTTGAAGAGTAAGGAATGTGTGTGTGCTGTATATGCATTTTTTAGACCTAGCTCTGTTGTTCACATAGTATATGATAGTATAAATATGTTATCAGGCTTTTATATGCATTTGAAAGCGAAAAAAGGCTATGATTCACTTTACAGCAGTAGCCTAAAATCTAACCTTTCGTATAAGTGGGGCCCTTCTGTAATGGAAACCTGTAAGAATAAAAAAAAATTGTTCCCAAAAAGTTTATACACTGGACCCCCGCATAACGGACGCCTTGCATAGCGGACAATCCGCATAGCGGACGCTTTGATCGCTAAAATTTTGCCCCGCATAGTGGACAAAAACCCGCTCAGCGTCCTTCGTCCGAAACGCGTCCAATGTGCGCTTGAGCCACGCTCACATGTTCCGCGGGTGGCATTGTTTACCAGCCAGCCTCCGCGGTAACATCCAAGCATACAATCGGAACATTTTGTATTATTACAGTGTTTTTGGTGATTTTTTTCTGGAAAATAAGTGACCATGGGCCCCAAGAAAGCTTCTAGTGCCAACCCTACAGCAATAAGGGTGAGAATTACTATGGAGATGAAGAAAAAGATCATTGATAAGTATGAAAGTGGAGTGCGTGTCTCCGAGCTGGCCAGGTTGTATAATAAACCCCAATCAACCATCGCTACTATTGGTGGTACAGCTGCTGCTGCTGCTGTATCACCGTCAGCTGCTGCTGCACTGTCAGCTGCTGCTGCTGTACCACCGTCAGCTGCTGCTGCTGCTGTAGCATCGTCTGCTGCTGCTGCTGCTGTAGCATCGTCTGCTGCTGCTGTACCACCGTCAGCTGCTGCTGCTGCTGTAGCATCGTCTGCTGCTGCTGCTGCTGTAGCATCGTCTGCTGCTGCTGTAGCATCGTCTGTTGCTGCTGTAGCATCGTCTGCTGCTGCTGTAGCATCGTCTGCTGCTGCTGCTGCTGTAGCATCGTCTGCTGCTGCTGTAACATCGTCAGCTGCTGCTGCTGCTGCTGTAGCACCGTTGTTGGTGTGGCTTATTGAGAATACCAAGAAACAATTAACCCCAGAGGATTTGCCACCCAGGATAGCCCAAAAAAGTCAGTGTCATCGAAGACTGTCTAACTTATTTCCATTGGGGTCCTTAATCTTGTCTCCCAGGATGCAACCCACACCAGTCGACTAACACCCAGGTGAACAGGGAAAATGCCTGGAACTAGTGCTCATATTGGTGAATTTAGAGCCAGCAAAGGTTGGTTTGAGAGATTTAAGAATCGTAGTGACATACACAGTGTGATAAGGCCTGTTCTGGAAGAAAATACCAAACAGGACCTACAGTACTCAGGAGGAAAAGGCACTCCCAGGACACAGTGTCTCATCAGTCATTGCTGCATCTTCAATAAAGGTAAGTGTCATTTATTCTTCATTTAGTAGAGTAGTACATGCACAATATATATTGTGCATGTACTACTCTACTATTGTGCATGTATCCTTCTCTTTGTGTGTAGGAAAATGTATATTTCATGTGGTAAAATTTTTTTTTTCAAACTTTTGGGTGTCTTGCACGGATTAATTTGATTTCCATTATTTCTTATGGGGAAAATTCATTCACATAGCGAACATTTCGCATAACAGCCAGCCCTCTTGCACGGATTAAGGTCGCTATGCGGGGGTCCACTGTACTCAGTATAACAAAAATCCTAAATATATCATTATCTTACTTTATAAGCATTTAAATGTTTCAAGTCCATACCCGAGCATCAGGCAACTTTGCTAGTATATAATCACTATTACAAGAAGATATGGCACTATGTACCCCAATTAGATCTTCTAGCTCTGTACTACTCTCTCATTTACCCTTACCTCACCTATGGTATTTGTGCATGGGGTTCAACCACAGCAAATTTTAAGCCTTTAATAACCCAGCAAAGAGCGACTGATTACTAACTCCTGCATTAGACAACACACTCCACCACTTTTCAAGAGTCTTAACTTGCTTAATATACAACACATCTGCACTTATTATTGTGCCTACTACATACACAGAACACTATACTCAAATATAAACCCTCCTCTAAAACTCCTTAATAACTATAACAGAACACAGCCATAATACGAGACACAAATCACTCTTCGATATCCCTTGTGTCCATCTCTCCCTGTTCAAAAATGCTATGCACGTAAAGGGTCCGAAGATCTGGAATTCATTGCCAGAACACACTGAAGGACACCTATCTGCAAATCAGTTTAAGGCCTTACTTAGAAATTACTTCATCACGCAAATTTAACCAGACAAACCGTACATAATACCAGTTACTCAAAAGCTACTCATATTGTGCTGAGGATTGTTTAACTTCTCACTATTTCAAAATTAGGATGTCTAAATTTCATTGTTTCAAATAGTATTAAATTGTAATACATCATATTGTAAATTGTTTTAAATTGTTCTGTTATAATACTGTAATCTTTATAAAATAATTTAATATTGTAATTATTCTCTACTAGACTTATCAAAGCCATGTAGCATTACCTGATAGAATATTCAGTTCTCTCATACTCGCTGTAACTTATCTAATGACCGTATGAACTGTTATTGCCTTCCTAATCTTAAGTTAATTTTTAAGTTCACATGAAATGCTCTGCATACAAAGGGGCTTCTGGCATGTACACCCAACTGTTATATTCCTCTGTACAATCATATATCATGTCAAAATAAATTTCTTATTCTTATTCTTCTTATAGATATATAATCACTATTACAAGACAGATTATGAGGGATGTGCTAGCAATACTATCACATTCCTCATTAAAACCAATTATATCTCAGTTATGCTACTCTACAGTCACTCATATACTCTTGCATCTTTCTCCAATTTTCATAGAATAGCATAGCCTAAAATAAAATAATAAATTGTAAACAACAAAAGTTAGGCAGCCTAGATACTAAAAATTAATATATTCTAAATTCTCTTAATAAAACAACTTTTTAAATCCTATATATTTCGTAACCATAATATAATAAACAAATCCTGTACTCCAAACAATACACAAACAACCCTCACATAGAAGTTAGTTAGTTTTTAGTTTAATATGTTTATTATGCACCCCATACCCATCCTGTGGGCGGTAGCCAACCAATACCGGTGGCCTGGTGGCTAACGCTCCTGCTTCACACACGGAGGGCCCGGGTTCAATTCCCGGCGGGTGGAAACATTTCGACGCGTTTCCTTACACCTGTTGTCCTGTTCACCTAGCAGCAAACAGGTAGGTACCTGGGTGTTAGTCGACTGGTGTGGGTCGCATCCTGGGGGACAAAATTGAGGACCCGAATGGAAATAAGTTAGTCCTCGATGACGCACTGACTTTCTTGGGTTATCCTGGGTGGCTAACCCTCCGGGGTTAAAAATCCGAACGAAATCTTATCTTCCCCATCCTGTGGACGGTAATCAAAAGATTACAGAGGTACATTATGAGTCCAGGGACTGGACCCCAGAGTTATGATAGCTGAACTAGTTGCAAAGGTAATGAACTCCAGGTAGATCTGGTCACAATTTATTTTTTTTTTTTTTTTATTTATTATAAATTTGTGCACACATACAGAGGTACAAAAAAATACAGATAAGAGCAGTATGCCAAAGCCACTTATACTATGCATAGCATTACGGGCTGGCTTAAAATTAACTTAAGATTAACTAAGCAATGATGAAGTCAGTGATAAAACATTAATGTAAACAGATTACTATAAAGCACAAGTGAGTATTACAAAGACAGGTCATATGAAGGATTCTGTTAGGTAGTGTATTTAAAAAATAATAAAGTTAGATTGGGTTTTAGGTTTAACATTTATGTGATATAATTGTGAGAAACATTTAAGATATACAATTTATAAGGTTCAGTTATTCAGTATTTATTTGGTTTTGGGTGAGTAAGTGATCTTTGAGTAGAGACTTGAATTTATAAACAGGTAGTGTTTCTTTTATATTTACAGGTAATGAATTCCAGATTTTAGGGCCTTTTATGTGCATTGAGTTTTTGCATAGTGTGAGATGAACACGAGGAACATCAAAGAGTGATCTGTGCCTTGTGTTATGGTCATGTGTTCTGTTGAGGTTGGCAAGGAGATGTTTGAGGGGAGGGTTAATATCAGAGTTAAGTGTTCTATGTATGTAATAGGTGCAGTAATAAGTATGGATGTTTTGTATGGTGAGTAGGTTTAGTGTATTGAATATTGGTGGAGTGTGCTGCCTGTAGTGAGAATTTGTTATCATTCTAACTGCAGCCTTTTGTTGGGTAATTAGTGGTCTGAGATGGTTAACTGTTGTTGAGCCCCATGCACAAATTCCATAGGTGAGATAGGGGTAAATAAGAGAGTGATATAGGGCCAGGAGGGCTGACTGTGGAACATAGTACCGTATCTTCGATAGTATGCCTACAGTCTTGGAAATTTTCTTAGAAATTTGTTGTATATGTGTATGAAATTTGAGTCTATTATCAAGGTGGATTCCTAAGAATTTTCCCTCTGTTAGCTTTGTGATAGGTGATCCGTTTATCATTATGTTAAGAGGGACATCTGTAGCTCTGTTACCAAACTGAATGAAGTAGGTTTTGTCAATGTTTAGTGTAAGTTTGTTAGTCCTCATCCAGGTAGATATTTTCTGTAATTCGGTATTTACAGTATTGGCTAGTGTGACTGGGCTCGGGTGAGAGAAGACGTATGTAGTGTCATCTGCAAATAGTGTGGGTTTGAGTAATTGCGAAGCATTTGGAAGGTCATTTATGTATAGGAGAAAGAGAAGAGGGCCAAGGACACTTCCCTGTGGGACACCAACTGTAATTGGTTGCGCAGAAGAGTTTGCCCCATTTGCGTACACATATTGGCTTCTGTTGCTGAGGTATGACTTGAGGTAATTGAGGGAGTGCCCTCTTATACCATAGTGTGACAATTTTACGTGGAGCAAGTCATGGTCAACTGTATCAAAAGCTTTACGTAAGTCAATGAAGATCCCCAGTGGGACTTCTTTTTTCTCTATTGCAGTGTATATATGTTCTAGCATGTGTATAATAGCATCATTAGTATTTTTATTAGGCCTGAATCCAAATTGGCAGGGGTTGAGTATGTTTTGGGAGATAAGGTAGGAGTAGATTCGTTTATGAATTAGTTTTTCAAAGATTTTTGAGAGAGGGTGTAAGTTGGATATTGGCCTATAGTTATTCAACTCTGTTTGGTCTCCTCCTTTGTGGATCGGGGTGACCCTTGCTATTTTGAGTACTGTAGGGAAGGTGGAGGATTCAATGGATTTGTTAAAGAGTGTTGCAATGATTGGAGATAGCACTTGTGACACTTTTTTATATATAAAGGGTGGTAAGGTACTTAAATCTCCTGCCTTGTTTTTTAGTGCATTGATAATAAGGGAGACTTCGTATGGGTTAGTCGGAGCTAGGAACAGTGTGTTCGGGTAGTTGCCGGTGAGGTAGTTATTTGGTGGGGTATCTGAGCTTGGGATTTTATGGGCAAGGTTTTGTCCTATAGTGGAGAAGAAATCATTGAGTCTGTTTGCTGTTTCTGTTGGTGGGAGTTGGGGTTCATCTGATTTTGCTAATTTTATTTCGCTATTTCGTGATATCTTTTTTGTTCCCAGAATTTCAGATAGTGTTTTCCAGGTCTTTTTTATATCACCTCGTAAGTTGGATAATCTGTTCTCATAATACAATTTTTTTGCCCTTCTTATCAGGCTGGTTAGGATTGACGAGTAACGTTTTGTTTGGTCTCTGGTTATGTGACCCATTCTGTACTGTTTTTCATATTGGTGTTTTGTATTTATGGATTTGAGAATGCTGGGTGTTAGCCAGGGACTGTTCAGTCTCTTTGCTGTCATCTGTTTAGTTTTTTTAGGGCAGTGCTTGTTATAGAGGTATTGGGTCTTTTTTAGAAAATTATTAATACATTCGTCAATATCTGTATAGATTTCTAGCTCAGTGTGCCAATCAATGTTTGCTAATGCTGTTGCGAAGTTATTAATGGCTGCCTCATTGTGAAGTCTGAAGGTGACTTTAGTAGTGTCTTGGGGTAGTTTACCAAGAGTTGTTATGAGGAAAGTAGGGTAGTGGTCTGTGGTATTATCTGTAATTATGCCTGATTTTAAAGGGGATATGGTGTTGGTCCAGATGTGGTCAAGTAGGGAAACACTAGTCTCTGTAACTCTTGTAGGTTTTGTTACTGTTGGTAGTAACATACAGTTACTCATTGTGTTTGTGAATTCAGTAACGTGTGGGTCCTGGTCTTGCAGGAGATTTATATTGAAGTCACCTGAGAGTAGTAAGTGATCTTTGTTCATGCGTGCATCAGTTATCATACTTCCTAGATTTTGACTAAATTGGCTAATGTTTGACTGTGGAACTCTGTAGATGTTTATCAATGTGAGAGGTTTTTGTAGGTATTTGGATTTGAATTTAGCTATTATATATTCCCCATGTTCATCCCTTGTGCAAGTATTAGTGATACATTCTAGTTGGTCTGAGTAGTATATGGCTGTGCCACCCCCTTGTTGGTCTGGCCTACAGTTGTGTATGGCTGTGTAACCAGGAATGGCATAGACATCTGTACTATCAGGCTTTAGCCAGGTTTCAGTTAGTGTAATGATGGACATATTGGCATGTAAGGAATTTAGTAATGCTATGAGGTCATCGTAATGCTTGCTTAAAGATCTGATATTGTAGTTAAAGATAGTTATGTTGTTGTTGGCACTGAGAAGTGCCTTTGATTGTTCTGCAGTGTAGTAATTACAGTAACTGTTTGATTCATTTAAGTCATTAAATAAGAGGTTGGTATCAGGATCAATGCTTGTAATCATAAGATTTGTAGTGAATCTATAGTTAGAATTAAGTATAAAACAAAGTAAATAGTCTTAAGCTAAAAAATAGCACCTGAATTATTTAACAAATGTAAAATAATGAGCTAAGGGACTAATACAAATAAAGTGATGATCATATAATAGTGCTTGGGAATATGATAGTAGGTAGTACTATAAAGGTAATTTTTTAAAGTTATAATTATAGTTTAAAATTATAATAAAAAGGGACTAATATAGGTTGTGAATAAATGAGCTTTGGAATATAATGGCAAGATTGTGAGCTTATTCTACTTTAGCACCTGAGAATAGCACCTTGATTATTTTAACAGTTGTGGATATATAAACTAGGATAGTTATATAAAGCTAAAATAAAGGAGAAAATATAAAAGGGACTAAAATTAAGTAATGGTAAGCAAAGTTAAATGGACAGATGGTAGGAATTATAATATAAACTTATAATATAAAAATACAATTTGAAATGGTACTTGCAATTGCACTAGAGTCTGGTATGGGTTGTTGACAAGATCAAGGTTATAACTATAGATTTAAATTGACAAAATAAAATTCACAATTAAAGTACCAAAAGAATAATAGTAAAAAATCACAATGGTAATGTCTTGGTTATAATATGATAGTAAGATGGTAGACAGGTACCCAGGTACACAGGTACAAAGGATAATACAAGGTTGGGGTTGAATATAAAAACTTGAAAATTTGGCAACAAAATGTTATGGGAAGTATAAAATAATGTTTAATGTACAAAAGTAAAATTGACTGGTAGTAAATATGGTGTTTAATAAAATTTTAGTAAGTAATAATGATTACAAAAAAGTGAAATAGTAATGTTTATTTCATTCAATATTGCACTGGTAGTTATACTTGAGGTTATATGGCAGTACAAGGTAATTAAGAGTAATCTAGGATAGTAAATGTGGTATTAAAACAGGTAAAGGTAATTAGTCAAGTAATGGTTATTAAATGTCAAAAATGTTAAGAGTAAATTGAAATTTTAGTAAAAATGATATTTATTAATTTTAGTAAGTAATATCAATTGATAGTATTTAAAAAAATATGAGGTAGTAATATGGACAGAGAAAGTATCAATTCAGCTAATGTTCAAGCGAACAATAGTAAATAAGAAAATCACATAAGGTGATTTATGCTTACTAGTAAAATCACAAAATGAGGTAGTTGATTATTTAAATACTAAGAGATTGTACAATGAAATTTGAACAATAATGGAGCAAAACATACACTACACTACGTAGACTTTTAAGTTGGACATTGTTTAGTTATTCTCTGTAAGATTAGTATCCCTGAGAAATCGTGATAGATCATTCTCGTTCGTGATTGTGTACAGTTGACCTACATTTGTTTTCCTAACTAGAATTTTCCCATCCCGTGTGAAGCATTGGTGTATTGTGTCATTATTCTCCCGCTTAAGTTTTCTGACTCTATACAGGAGGTTCTGACGTTTTTTGGTAAGACACTCGTTTATGTATACCTCTTTCTTTACTTTAATAGATGCAATAATTAAGTCTTTTTTCCTATCATGTGAGTTGAATCTAAGCATAACACTTTTTCTACCATGGGATCCTAGTAATCTGGCTTCTTTTATTTCAGACTCTGGTACAATAACACTTGTTTGGTCCTTTATGATCTGCAGAGTAATTTCTTTACTGTTTGTTTGGTTCATATCACTGGGAAAAAGTGGACTGTTAACTATTACTGCGTCCGATAGTTTTTCTTGCTCAGTTTTATCTTCTTGGAGAGCAAAGTAGTCACTGAACTGGTTATCTAAGTTGTTCTTCCATTGTTTTACTGCTTCTTCAACCTTTGTATTAAGAGATATTATTTGTTGGGTATGGCTATCTATGACTGTTTGGATGGTCTTGTCACAGTTAGTCATTCCAGGTGTTGATAACTTTTGTTCAAGACTGAGGATTTTGTTCTCGAGTTGTGTCATCCTGGTGTCTTGTTTTGTTAGCGTCTCTCGAAGATTCATATTTTCAATAACTAAGTTGGAGATGCATGACTTTAGGGTATCTGGATCGTTGGTCATACCTGAGAGACTACTAGGTAGGTTGAATCCGGGGAAGAGAGGGGAGGATGGGCTGGTGGCAGCCATGTTTGTTGTTATTGTTGTGGTGTGGCCTTGAGTGGTGGTGAGTGGGGTGGTTGCTGGGCCGGCGTCCTCCTGGCTACACTTGTTGAATAGTTGATTTTTCGGTGTTTTCTTGCTGGCCTTGGTGTTGTTTCCTCTTAGATTGCGCCTCATAATACTACAGGAATTGTTGTTGTTAAGAAGAAGTTGTAGTATACAAAGCTTAGGGTTACGTTGTTCGGCTGGCAGCGGGGTGTTGCTTTCGGTTTGTGTGCAGTCTTCCTTTGATCTCTCTTTTTTTCGATTTGTAGGTTTCACTGTTGGTAATCTTTTGTCATTCTGGGTGCTACGTTGGGTAGTGCAGTTTTGCTTGTAACTAGGTCATCATAGGAGCATTTGTAGCTCTGGTAGTTGGAGAAAAATACGGAGCTTGGAAGTCGCTGCTGCCGCTGCCGCTGCCGCACTATATCAATCATGGCAAGTTACAAAGGTAATGAATCATCTACACTCATATACATGGTTACAATCATGAACAAGAAGAGAAGCTTAGGACGATGTTTCGGTGACTTGGTCCGACTTGGACAATTTACAAATGGTCCAAGTCGGACCAAAACGTCGTCGTAAGCTCCTCTCTTCTATGTGCTGGTTGTTTGTGTATTGTTCCAGTTACGGTATTTTTGTTCTTTCTGTACTCCTGAGCTACATCAGAGTGGTAGAGGGAAAAACAATAGTGTACACGGTTTCAAGAGTAACTGCAGTAGAGCCCATGAGGCTAGGGACCAGTAATGCCAGCGATTGTTGTTGAATAGGTGGGTCCACGAGTGGAAACTCGACCCCTGCAGACACAGTTCATTCAGTACACACGCAGTGTCTCTCTAGGCCCATGATGCCCCTTAGCTGACTCAAAATACGAAAAAAAAAATATGTGAAAAGAGTGTTGTGACTTTTCATAGGGCACTTGTAAGCTGTACCTAGGTGATTGTGAACTCATTAGGTGGTGATTGTGAACTCATCTGTAGGTAGTCATTGTGAACTCATTTAGGTAGTGATTTATGAACTTATCTAGGTGGTGATTGTGAACTTATCTAAATGGTGATTATGAACTCATCTAGGTGGTGATTGTGAACTTATCTAGATGGTGATTATGAACTCATCTAGGTGGTGATTGTGAACTCATCTAGGTGATGATTGTGAACTTATCTAGATGGTGATAATGAACTCATCTAGGTACTGATTGTGAACTCATCTGTTGAGGAGGGTTCCATGGAGATATGATGGTTGGAGATAAACACACTTGTTGAGGTGTATTCACTTATTTTAGAAGAGTTATGAGAGGGGAGCCCAGCCTAGCCTGTTGCCTGTAGATGTATCCATGAACTGAGGGAGGCAGAGCGTGAGCGTCAGACATTCTGCCTCTGCCTCTGTCGCATCACGTGACGTCACATGCTAGCCGCTAAGTCTAATATAATACATATGGATGTTACTAACTATGATACTCAGATATGCTACACAACATATGTGGGGGATCAGCAACTATGCTGACACATCTAAGTAGTGATTGTGAACTCATCTAGGTGGTGATTGTGAACTCATCTTGGTGGTAATTGTGAACTCATCTAGGCAGTGATTGTGAACTCATCTAGGTGGTGATTGTGAACTCATCTAGGTGGTGATTGTGAACTCATCTAGGTGGTGATTGTGAACTCATCTAGGCAGTGATTGTGAACTCATCTAGGTGGTGATTGTGAACTCATCTAGGTGGTGATTGTGAACTCATCTTGGTGGTAATTGTGAACTCATCTAGGCAGTGATTGTGAACTCATCTAGGTGGTGATTGTGAACTCATCTAGGTGGTGATTGTGAACTCATCTAGGTGGTGATTGTGAACTCATCTAGGCAGTGATTGTGAACTCATCTAGGTGGTGATTGTGAACTCATCTAGGTGGTGATTGTGAACTCATCTAGGTGGTGATTGTGAACTCATCTAGGTGGTGATTGTGAACTCATCTAGGTGGTGATTGTGAACTCATCTAGGTGGTGATTGTGAACTCATCTAGGTGGTGATTGTGAACTCATCTAGGCAGTGATTGTGAACTCATCTAGGTGGTGATTGTGAACTCATCTAGGTGGTGATTGTGAACTCATCTTGGTGGTAATTGTGAACTCATCTAGGCAGTGATTGTGAACTCATCTAGGTGGTGATTGTGAACTCATCTAGGTGGTGATTGCGAGCTCATCTAGGTGGTGATTGTGAACTCATCTAGGTAGTGATTGTGAACTCAGTGTAGTGATTGTGAACCCATCCAAGTAGTGATTGTGAACTCATCTAGGTAGTGATTGTGAACTCATCTAAGTAGTGATTGTGAACTCATCTAGGTAGTGATTGTGAACTCATCTAGGTAGTGATTGTGAACTCATCTAGGTAGTGATTGTGAACTCATCTAGGTAGTGATTGTGAACTCATCTAGGTAGTGATTGTGAACTCAGTGTAGTGATTGTGAACTCATCTAGGTAGTGATTGTGAACTCATCTAGGTGGTGATTGCGAGCTCATCTAGGTGGTGATTGTGAACTCATCTTGGTGGTAATTGTGAACTCATCTAGGCAGTGATTGTGAACTCATGTAGGTAGTGATTGTAAACTCATCTAGGTGGTGATTGTGAACTCATCTAGGTAGTGTTTGTGAACTCATGTAGGTAGTGATTGTAAACTCATCTAGGTGGTGATTGTGAACTCAGTGTAGTGATTGTGAATTCATCTAGGTAGTGATTTTAATTCATCTAGGTGGTGATTGTGAACTCACGTAGGTAGTGATTGTAAACTCATCTAGGTGGTCATTGTGAACCCATCCAAGTAGTGATTGTGAACTCATCTAGGTAGTGATTGTGAACTCATCTAGGTGGTGATTGCAAATTCATCTAAATGGTGATTGTAAACTCATCTAAGTAGTCACTGTGAACTCATCTAGGTGGTGATTGTGATCTCATACAGGTGATTGTGAACTCATCTATAGGTAGTGATTGTGAACTCATCTAGGTGGTGATTGTGATATCTAGGTGATTGTCATCTCATCTAGGTAGTGATTGTGAGCTGATCTAGGTGGTGATTGTGATCTTGTCTAGGTGGTGATTGTGAACTCATCTAGGTGGTGATTGTTAATCCATCTAGGTAGTGATTGTAAACTCATCTAGGTGGTGATTGTGAACTCATCTAAGTGGTGATTGTGAACCCATCCATCTAGGTAGTGATTGTAAACTCATCTAGGTGGTGATTGTGAACTCATCTAAGTGGTGATTGTGAACCCATCCATCTAGGTAGTGATTGTGAACTCATCTAGGGCTGATTATGAACTCATCTGTGTGGTGATTGTTAATTCGTCTAGATTGTGATTGTGAACTCATCTATGTAGTGATTGTTAATTCATCTTGGTGATTATGAAGTCATCTAGTTGGTGATTGTGATCTCATTAGGTAGTAATTGTGAACTCATCTAGGTGGTGATTGTGAACTCATCTATGTAGTGATTGTTAATTCATCTTGGTGATTATGAAGTCATCTAGTTGGTGATTGTGATCTCATTAGGTAGTAATTGTGAACTCATCTAGGTGGTTATTGTGATCTCATCTAGGTAGTGATTGTGAAATCTAGGTGATTGTGAACTCATCATGATTGTGAACCTATCCATCTAGGTAGTGATTGTGAACCCATCCATCTAGGTAGTGATTGTAAAGTCATCTAGGTGGTAATTTTTAACCCATCCATCCATCTAGGTGGTGATTGTGAACTCATGTATGTAGTGATTGTGAACTCATCTAGGTGGTGATTGTGAACTCATCTAGGTGGTGATTGTGAACCCATTAAGTGGTAAGTGGGAACCCATCTTAGTGATGATTGTAAACCCATGTAGATGGTGATTGTGAATCCAGCCATGTGAATGCAAAACCAGACATGAAGATTGCAAACTTATTTATGTGATTGTAGGTAGTAGGTTGGTAGGTACTGTAGTAAGTTGGTTTACCTGGAGTTTACCTGGAGAGAGTTCCGGGGGTCAACGCCCCCGTGGCCCGGTCTGTGACCAGGCCTCCTGGTAGATCAGAGCCTGATCAACCAGGCTGTTACTGCTGGCTGCACACAATCCAACATACGAGCCACAGCCCGGTTGGTCAGGTACCGACTTTAGGTGCTTGTCCAGTGCCTGCTTGAAGACAGCCAGGGATCTATTGGTAATCCCCCTTATGTATGCTGGGAAGCAGTTGAACAGTCGAGCCCCTGACACTTATTGTATTGTCTCTTAACGTGCTAATGACACCCCTGCTTTTCATTGGGGGGATGTTGCATCGTGTGCCGAGTCTTGCTTTCGTTGTGAGTGATTTTCATGTGCAATTTCAGTACTAGTCCCTCTAGGATTTTCCAGGTGTATATAATCATGTATCTCTCCCACCTGCATTCCAGGGAGTAAAGGTTCAGAAACTTCAAGTGCTCCCAGTAATTGAGGTGTTTTATCTCCGTTATGCGCGCTGTGAAGGTTCTCTGTACATTTTCTAGGTCAGCAATTTCACCTGCCTTGAAAGGTGCTGTTAGTGTGCTGTAATATTCCAGCCTAGATAGAACAAGCGACCTGAAGAGTGTCATCATGGGCTTGGCATCTCTAAGTTTTGAAGGTTCTCATTATCCATCCTGTCATTTTTCTAGCAGATGCGATTGATACAATGTTATGGTCCTTGAAGGTGAGATCCTCTGACATGATCACTCCCAGGTCTTTGACGTTGGTTTTTCGCTCGATTTTGTGGAAGGAATTTGTTTGTACTCTGACGAAGTTTTAATTTCCTCATGTTTACCATATCGGAGTAATTGAAATTTCTCATCGTTGAACTTCATATTGTTTTCTGCAGCCCGCTGAAAGATTTGGTTGATGTCTGCCTGGAGCCTTGCAGTGTCTGCAATAGAAGACACTGGTCATGCAGATTCGGGTGTCATCTGCAAAGGAAGACATGGTGCTGTGGCTGACATCCTTGTCTGTGTCAGATATGAGGATGAGAAACAAGATGGGAGCGAGTACTGTGCCTTGTGGAACAGAGCTTTTCACCATAGCCGCCTCAGACTTTACTCTGTTGACTACTACTCTTTGTGTTCTGTTTGTGAGGAAATTATAGATCCATCTACCAACTTTTCCTGCTATTCCTTTAGCACGCATTTTGTGCACTATTACGCCATGGTCACACTTGTCGAAGGCTTTTGCAAAGCCTGTATATATTACATCTGCATTCTTTTTGTCTTCTAGTGCATCTAGGACCTTGTCGTAGTGATAAACAGCAACCACCAAGGGAGGTACTATCATCCTACCAAATGAGTGTGAAACATAAGCCTGTAATTGTTTTGCATGATGGTAGAATTGCTGGTCTGTTTTTTTGTCTCGTAAACATGCAAGGTTGCAGGTATGTCGTGCTACTTCTACTTACACTTAGGTCACACTACACATGCATGTGCAAGCATATATATACTAACCCCTCTGGGTTTTCTTCTATTTTCTTCCTACTTCTTGTTCTTGTTTATTTCTGCTTATCTACATGGGGAAGTGTAATAGAGTTCTTCCTCTGTAAGCTATGTGTCATAATAGGCAACTAATTGCCGGGAACAATGGGCTAGTAACCCCTTCTCCTGTATAAATTACTAAAAACAAGGAAAAGAAAAACTTTATAAAATTGGGATGTTTGAATGTGCGTGGATGCAGTGCACATGATAAGAAAGAAATGATTGCAAATGTTATAGAGAGAAGAGGGAATATAAATGTATAAATTCAAGGATTATGTGGATTAAAATAAGGGTCGTATGTGAAAAGTGGGTCATAATGAGTGTGTATGCATCTGGAGAAGAGAGGGGTGTAGAGGAGAGATTTTAGGAGATGTTAAGCGAGTGTGTAGGAACTTTTGAGCCAAGTGAGAGAGTAATTGTGGTAGGGGACCTAAATGCTAAAGTAGGAGAAGCATTTAGAGAGGGTGTTGTAAGTAAGTTTGGGGTGCCATATGTAAATGATAATGGGGAGCAGTTGATTGAACTTTGTATAGAAAGGGGGGTTTCGTTATAGGTAACACATCTTTTAAGAAAAAGAGGATAAATAAGTATACAAGATATGATGTAGGGCAAAATGACAGTAGTTTGTTGGACTACATACAGTGGAACTCCAGTTTTCGTCCTTAATCCGTTCCAGAAGGTCAGTCAAAATCTTAAATTAATGAAAACCAAAGTAATATTTCCCATAAGAAATACAGTAATGTAAATCCAATTAATCCGTTCCAGACACCCAAAAATATCAACAAAAAAATACATTTTATAGAGAGTAACTATAGTGTTGCAGCTCTTCAGCAGTTAGCTCTTCCCTGTGGTTGTCTACCAACTCTTCCACATCCTGGCCACTCACATCCAACCCCATGGACTTCCCGAAAGCCACAATAGATTCCACAACAGGTATAGGGTTGTCAAGTTTACACTAACTTATATTAACTTAGTAATAGAACTAGGCATTAAAAAACACAATAAAAAAGTAAAATATATGCACAGTACATTCATTACTTACCTTAAAATATGTGTAGTCTTAATGTAGGGTGAGAGGTGAGTAGTACTTATTTTTAGGAAGTCAGGTGTAGGTAGCCAGTAGATGTAGGTACTATGTATTCTGCCTGGGCTACATACCTACACCTACGTACCTACATAACTACACGATATTTAATGTGACTCAGAGCCACATTATTACCATCGACATACTATGTTCACTGAGTTTAATTGTTTCTAACAACTGCCTTTAGATTCCGTCATAAACAAAGGAAGAAGTAATGAATAATTCATGCTGAGAATTGTAAACAAAAGTGTTAAGTATTAAGGGGAGTGACTGGGCCTATGCAGATTCATACACATTTTCTCTGATGCTGGGCCAGAGAAAACGTAATGTTTTCCCTCCACCCGACTACTACTCCTCCATAGCATATAAACATTGCATGTTTATATGCTATGTAACGTGTTTCTTATATAATTTTGATTATCATAGATGGATTAATGAAAATGTCTATATTAACATAAAATAAGGCACTTAATGTGCCCAAGAATTATTATTATTACGTATTAGTATTATTACCATGGGGTTAAAACTAGAGGGACACTTAGTGAACAAGTAACGAAGGCAGACTGAGTCATGAGTATGAGCGGCTGCATCCTGCGGGCAGGCAGACGTGTCAGATATGGACGATTTCTGAGCGGAGGTATGAAATTCAGGGTTAAATTTGGCCCAAATAAGTGGTCAAAATTCGAATTGTACGATATCCACACCAGACGAAATACAGGATTCCACTGTATTGGTGGATAAAAGACTGTTGGGTAGACTTCAGGATGTACATGTTTATAGAGGGGCCACAGATATATGAAATCACTTTTTAGTTGTAGCTACAGTGAGAGTAAAAGGTAGATGGTATACAAAAAGGATGGAAACAAGTAAGAGAGAAGTAAAGATTTATAAACTAAAGGAGGAGGCAGTTAGGGTAAGATATGAACAACTGTTGGAGGACAGATGGTCTAGTGAGAGTATAGGCAATGGGGTAGAAGATGTATGGGGCAAGTTTAAGAATATAGTGTTAGAGTGTTCAGCAGAAGTTTGCGGTTACAGGAAAGTGGGTGCGGGAGGGAAGAAGAGTGATTGGTGGAATGATATTGTAAAGAGAGTAGTAAGAGAGAAAAAGTTAGCATATGAGAGGTTTTACAAAGTAGAGGTGATGCAAGGAGGGAGGAGTATATGGAGAGAAAAGAGAGGTTAAGAGAGTGGTGAAGCAATGTAAAAAGAGAGCAAAGGAGAGGGTGGGTGAGATGTTATCAACAAATTTTGTTGAAAATAAAAAGTTTTGGGGTGAGATTAATAAGTTGAGAAAGCCTAGGGAAACAATGGATTTGTTAGTTAAAAATTGGAGAGGAGAGTTATTAAATGAGAGTTAGAGGTATCAGGAAGATAGAGGGAATATTTTGAGGAATTTTTAAATGTTGATGAAGATAGAGAAGCTGTGATTTCGTGTATAGAGCATGGAGGAATAACATCTTACAGGAGTGAGGAAGAACCAGTTGTGAGTGTGGGGGAAGTGCATGGGGTAGTGAGTAGAATGAAAAAGGGGTAAAGCAGCAGGGATTGATGGGATAAAGATAGAAATGTTAAAAGCAGGTGGGGATATAGTTTTGGAGTGGTTAGTGTTTTTATTTAATAAATGTATGGAAAAGGGTAAGGTACCTAGGGATTGGCAGGGAGCATGCATAGTTCCTTTGTATAAAGGCAAAGGGGACAAAAGAAAGTGTAAAAATTATAGGGGAATAAGTCTGTTGAGTATACCTGGTAAAGTGTATGGTAGAGTTATTATTGAAAGAATTAAGAGTAAGATGGTGAGCAGGATAGCAGATGAACAAGGAGGCTTTAGGATGGGTAAGGGGTTCACATATAGGTGAACAGTATTTAGATAAGGATAAAGAGTTATTTGTGGCATTTTTGGATTTGGAAAAGGCATATGATAGGGGGGTAATGTGGCAGATGTTGCAAATGTATGGAATAGGAGGTAGGTTATTGAAAGTGGTGAAAAGTTTTTACGAGGATAGTGAGGCTCAGGTTAAAGCATGTAGGCGAGAGGGAGATTATTTCCCAGTAAAAGTAGACCTCAGGAAGGGATGTATGATGTCACCATCATTGTTCAATATATTTATAGATGGAGTTGTAAAAGAAGTGAATGCTTGGATGTTGGCAAGAGGTGTGGAGTTAAAAGATAAAGAATCTAACACAAGGTGGGAGTTGTCACAGTTGCTTTTTGCTGATGACACCATGCTTTTGGGAGATTCTGAAGAGAAGTTGCAGAGGTTGGTTGATGAGTTTGGTAGGGTATGTAAAAGAAAGAAATTCAAATTGAATGTAGGAAAGAGTAACGGAAGATTGGATATCAGATTGGAGGGAGAGAGTATGGAGGAGGTGAAAGTGTTCAGATATTTGGGAGTGGACGTGTCAGCAGATGTGTATGAAGGATGAGGGTGAATCATAGAATTGACAAGGGGAAAAAGGTGAGTGGTGCACTGAGGAGTCTGTGGAGACGAAGAACTTTATCCATGAAAGCAAAGAGGGGAATGCATGAGAGTATAGTTATATCAGCAGTCTTGTATGGATGTAAGACATGGATTGTGAATGTTGCAAAAAGGAGAAGGCTGGAGGCAGTGGAGATATGTCTGAGGGCAATATGTGGTGTGAATATAATGGAGAGAATCCGTAGTTTGGAGATTAGGAGGAGGTGTGGGAATACCAAAACTATTATCCAAAGGGCTGAGGAGGGGTTATTGAGATGGTTTGGACATGTAGAGAGAATGGAACAAAATAGAATGACTTTGAGAGCATATAAATCTGTAGTGGAGGGAAGGCAGGGTAGGGGTTGGCCTAGGAAAGGTTGGAGGGAGGGGGTACAAGAGGTTTTGTGTGCGAGGGGCTTGGACTTCCAGCAAGCGTGCATGAGCGTGTTAGATAGGAGCAAATGGAGACAAATGGTTTTTAGGACTTGATGTGTTGTTGAAGTGTAAGCAAGGCAACATTTATGAGGGGACTCTGTGAAACTGGCAGGCCGGACTTAATTCCTGGAGATGGGAAGTACAGTGCTGGCACTCTGAAGGAGGGGTGTTAATGTTGCAGTTTTATAGCTGTAGTGTAAGCATGCCTCTGGCAATACGGTGATGGAGTGAATAATGATGAAAGTTTTTCGTTTTCAGGCCACCCTGCCTTGGTGGGAAATGGCTGTTGTATTAATAAAAAAAAAATAAAAAATAAACCCATCTAAATGTTTGTAAACCCAGATGCATAATGATTGTAAACTCGGCCAGATGATTATAAATCCATGAGATAATTGCAAACTAGGAGAGGCAAACATGACTAAGGCAAACATGACTGAGGCAAACATGACTGAGGCAAACATGACTGAGGCAAACATGACTGAGGCAAACATGACTGAAACAAACATGACTGAAACAAACATGACTGAGGCAAACATGACTGAGGCAAACATGACTGAGGCAAACATGACTGAAACAAACATGACTGAAACAAACATGACTGAAACATAACTGAAATAAGCATGAGTGAGGCAAACATGACAAACATGACTGAAACAAACATGACCAAAACAAACTTGACTGAGGCAAACACAAGTGAATATGTATGAGAGTCTGAATGGATTTATCATAATGTGTCAGTTCATCTTGGGATTTAGAATCTGATGTGTATGGACCAAGACATTCTTGGACTTGTAATACATATCCAGAAATGTATCTGGATCCAGACTTAAATGGCCTTGGAGTGTGAATCCAAAGTGTCTGGATCTATATATAGATACACTTGAAATATGTATTTGGTATCAGATTTCTTTATATAGAAGTATATTTGTCAGACCTGTGGAAATGAGTGTTCACTCACATGAAAGTTACTGCAGGTTTATTTGAGCTTCAGCTGACACATACAAAGATAAAATTTGTCCCCAAGAATTGTTTTCAAGCCAGCATATATGTTTGAACTTTTATGTGTGTGTGTGTGTGTGTACTCACCTATTTGTGGTTGAAGGGGTCGATTCATAGCTCTGTCGTGGGGGTTCGAAAGGAGATAGGAGGGTTGAAGATAAACACACTTGTGGATGGTAACACTATATATTGTCAGACTGTGGTAAGGGAGGCCCAGCCTACCGTGTTGCTGCCTGGTAGGTCTAAGCGTGGACTGAGAGCGAGGTAGCGCATCCCACTCACTCATGCCGCATCCCATGACGTCATACAGTCACTAGGCCTAGTAGGGATTGTCTATATAAAACATATGGATGGTACTATGATACTCAGCTAAGCTATACAACACATGTAAGGGGGATCAGCAACTATGCTAACAGCTCCTGGCCCTGCCTCTTCACTGACTGCTACTAGGTCCTCTCTCTCCCTGCTCCATGAGCTTTATCAAACCTCATCTTAAAACTATGTATGGTTCATGCCTCCACTACGTCACTTTCTAGGCTATTGCACTGCCTGACAGCTCTGTGACTGAAGAAATACTTCCTAACATCCCTTTGACTCATCTGAGTCTTCAACTTCCAATTGTGACCCCTTCTTTCTGTGTCCCATCTCTGGAACATCCTGTCTCTGTCCACCTTGTCGATTCCTCTCAGTATTTTATGTGTCGTTATCATATCCCCCCTATCTCTCCTGTCCTCCAGTGTCATCAGGTTGATTTCCTTTAACCTTTCCTCATAGGACATGCCCCTTAGCTCCAGGACTAGTCTTGTTGCAAACCTTTGCACTTTCTCTAGTTTCCTTACATGCTTGGCTAAATGTGGGTTCCAAACTGGTGCTGCATACTCCAATATAGGCCTAACATGCACTGTGTACAGTGCCCTGAATGATTCCTTATTAAGATATTGGAATGCTGTTCTTGGGTTTGCTAGGTGCCTGTATGCTGCAATGGTTATTTGGTTGATGTTCGCCTTAGGAGATGTGCCTGGTGTTATGCTCACCCCAGGATCCTTTTCCTTGAGTGAGGTTTGTAGTCTCTGGCCCCCTAGACTGTACTCCATCTGCGGTTTTCTTTGCCCTTCCCCAATCTTCATGACTTTGCACTTGGTGGGGTTGAACTCCAGGAGCCAGTTTCTGGACCAGTCCTGTAGACTGTCCAGATTCCTTTGTAGTTCTGCCTCATCCTCGACCGATCAAATTCTTCTCATCAACTTCATATCATCTGCAAACAGGGACACCTCTGAATCTATTTCTTCCATCATATCATTCACAAATTACCAGGAACAGTACCGGTCCTAGGACTGACCCCTGTGGAACCCTACTCATCTCAGGAGCCTGCTCTGACACTTTGCCACGTACCATGACTCACTGTTGTTTTCCTGACAGGTATTCCCTGATCCATTGCAGTGCCTTCCCTGTTATTCCTGCCTGTGTGTGTGTGTGTGTATACTCGCCTAATTGTGGTTGCAGGGGTCGAGACTCACCTGGCCTCGCCTCTTCACTGAATGCTACTAGGTCCTCTCTCTCCCTGCTCCATGAGCTTCATCATACCTCATCTTAAAGCTATGTATGGTTCCTGCCTCCACTACCTCACTTTCTAGGCTATTCCACTTCCTGACTACTCTATGACTGAAGAAATACTTCCTAACATCCTTCTGACTCATCTGGGTCTTCAGCTTCCAATTGTGATTCCTTACTTCTGTGTCTCCTCTCTGGAACATCCTGTCTCTGTCCACCTTGTCTATTCCACTCAGTATTTTGTATGTCGTCGATCGTGTCTCCCCTAACCCTCCTGTCCTCAAGTGTTGTCAGGCTGATTTTCCTTAACCTTTGTTTGTAGGACATTCTCCTTAGCTTTGGAACTAACCTTGTCACAAACCTTTGCACTTTCTCTAATTTCTTAATGTGCTTGATCAAGTGTGGTTCCAAAAAGGTGCTGCATACTCCAGAATGGGCCTGACATACATGGTGTACAGTGTCTTGAACGATTCCTTTCTAAGGTATCGGAACACTATTCTCAGGTTTGCCAGGTGCCCATATGCTGCAGCACTTATCTGGTTGATGTGTGCTTCCGGAGACGAGCTCAGTGTTATACTCACCCCAAGATCTTTCTCCTTGAGCGAGGTTTGCAGTCTTTGGCCACCTAGCCTATACTCCGTCTGCGGTCCTCTTAGCCCTTCCCCGATCTTCATGACTTTGCATTTGGGGGGGGGGTTAAATTCGAGAAGCCAGTTGCTGGACCAGGTGTCCAGCCTGTCCAGGTCTCTTTGAAGTCCTACCTGTTCCTCATCTGATTTAATTCTCCAAATTAACTTCACATCATCTGCGAACAGGCACGCTTCTGAGTCTATCCCTTCCATCATGTCATTCACATATACCAGAAATAGCATTGGTCCTAGGACCGACCGCTGTGGGACCCCGCTCGTCACAGGTGCCCACTGTGATACCTCATCATGTACCATGACTCGTTGTTGCCTCCCTGTCAGGTATTCTCTGATCCATTGCAGTGTCCTTCCTGTTATACGCGCCTGATCCTCTAGCTTCTACAGTAATCTCCTGTGAGGAACTGTGTCGAAGGCCTTCTTGCAGTCCAAGAAGATGCAATCAACCCACCCCTCTCTCTCAAGTCTTACTTCTGTTACTTTATCATAAAACTCCAGGAGGTTTGTGACACAGGATTTGCATTCCATAAATCCGTGCTGGTTGACATTTATACTCTTGTTCCGTTCCAGGTGCTCCACCACTCTCCTCCTCATAATCTTCTCCATGACTTTGCATACTATACACGTCAGTGACACTGGTCTATAGTTTAGTGCCTCTTTTCTGTCTCCTTTTTTAAATATGGGTACTACATTTGCCGTCTTCCATACCTCAGGTAGTTGCCCAGTTTCAAGGGATGTGTTGAAGATTGTGGTTAGTGGCACACACAGCATTTCTGCTCCCTCTCTAAGGGCCCATGGGCAGATGTTGTCTGGTCCCATTGCCTTTGAGGTATCAAGGTCCCTTAGCAGCTTTTGTGTGTGTGTGTGTGTGTGTGTGTGTGTGTGTGTGTGTGTGTGTGTGTGTGTGTGTGTGTGTGTGTGTGTGTGTGTGTGTGTGTGTTTGTGTGCGTGCGTGCATGTGCATGCATGCGTGTGCGTGTATGCATGTGCATGCATGTGTGTGAATGTGTGTCTAATTACCTGTTTGTAGCTACAGCAGCATAGCTATGATCTTCGTGTCCTGTCTTTAGTACTCACTTCATCATATACATAAATCTTTTTTTAAATTTCCTTTGGTTTCAGCACTTAATAATTTCTCCTTTAATGCATTCCTCTGGTCAACCAATGTGTGTCCGTGTGTATGTGTGTGTGTAAGTACACACACACTTGCATGCGTGCATGTGTGTGTGGGGCCTTGAATTAAGGCTTAAGACCTGAATATGGTTATGCCATCATGTCTGTGAACCTGAGAAGCATTATTGGTGTCTTAGAACCTTGATATAAATTAAACATAAACAAGGCAAATATATCCAGGCCATGGTATGTGAGTTTACATTAAGGTAGATGTGTATAAATCCAGTCTTCTTATTCTCACCAGTACAGCTGTATCAAACAACAGAGTGTTGTGTGTGATCTCAAGTAGATGTTTTTAAACCAGGGAAGGTAAGCATGATGTTAGATGGTATGTCCTCAATATGTGTGAGTGTTCCTTAATAATGCAGGCAGCATCTCAACCTGGATATGTACATTGGACTCTTGTAAAGGTGTCTGACCTCAATTATTATTACATGTGTTTATATTCAAGGACCTGAAGACGTGACAGAGGCTTCAAAAGTATCATTTAAGGAAAATAAATTTGATTCAGAAATTGAAATGTTTAAATGTTCAAGTCTTTGGTGATTAACAGTAACATTTAAATACTCATTGACCCCCAAAGAAGAATGACTTTACCACGAAGTATTTGATTCTACTTTAGAACTATGTTTATGTTTAGTGTTGGGTTGCCACGTATCATCACAGTAAGCGTGAACTACTGTATCCACACACACTTTGTTTAGTCTGTTTGATTCTAGAGTCCCACAGTCCAAATGTCAAATTTACTTCATTTAAGTGTCAAGTATGTTAACTGTAAGAATCCCTCTACTTGGGTGTCAGTCCCAGCATTTAGGTGTTAAATTCCCAGCATTTTCATGTCAGATCCCCAGTATATGAATGTTATATTCCTTATATTCAGACATAAATACAAATGCCAACATTAATGTACCAGAATATCTAGCAGTGAGGCAAGAGACAGAAAAGTGCGAGGTAGACAATGGCAAATGCTGACAAGTGGAAATAATGATACTGGTAGCAGAGAGTCTTTTAATACACCCAAGTACACCCAAGTGTACTTGATAAATCACAGCCTTGAGTGAAACATTGTATTCAAGAATTTTTATGTTGCCAGTGTTATCATTTCCAGGGAGGTGTTAGGTCAGGGTTGTTCCTCGTTGAACTCTTGATATAGTCATGCAGCAGTGGGATGAGTGCCTGAACTGACTGTATACAGTACTTGTACCATGAGTGAGCACCTACCCATACCATAACTGGGTACCTACTTATGCCATGAGTGAGTACCTATGCACCCCATGAATGGGCACCTCCCCATGCCATGACTGGGTACCTACCCATACCATGAGTGAGCACCTCCCCATGTCATGAGTAGGTGCCTTCCCATCCCATGTGTGTTGGTCAGCTGGCACCCCTCATAGCAGGCTGGGTATCCTGACTGACTCTCCCACCTCTTGTCTAACTCTGCACTGAGTGTGCTAAGTGACAGGGGTCCCTTTTACTCTTTTTGAGTTTAACTTCTTCCATTATGATGAGGTAGGGAGAACACATGACAGTGTGACTCACTCTTTGTAACATGTGACAGTGTGACACTTGTATCGTATGACAGTGTGACATACTCTTGTAACATGTTAGTGTGACACACTTGTAACACATTACAGTGTGACACACTCTTGTAACACATTACAGTGTGACACACTCTTGTAACATGTGATAGTGTAACACACTCTTGTACCATGTTACAGTGTAACACACTCATGTAACATGTGATGGTGTGACACACTCTTGTAACCTCATACATTATTAGTGTACACATAAAGTAACTTTACACAGAAGATGACCTTGAAATGAATAATATTCTTTATTTCTATTTGGACTTAGGAAAAGCTGTTCTTGGGAAATGTTTTTCTCTAAGAAGAGCTTTATAAAGCTTGATAAAGCTCTCTTTAGAGTGAATTATTGCCTCAAAGAATGGTGAAGGCTTGTTTTTTTACATGTGTGTATTTACAATATTTTTCTATTCATGTCACCAGTATGCTTTTTGATGTGCTAATAACTACCCTGTCAATTCAGGATTTATGGTGAAGTTTCAGCTGGTTATGATGTAAAGGTGACCTAGTATATTTCATTTCATGTGAAAGCCTAATGCTGTTGACCTCTCAGACCACAGCCTTTGCAGATGATCCAACAGACCAGACATAAATTCTCCAAATTGTTCGTTTAGGCCTGGCTTTTGCCAGCATGAAGTGCATTGTGTCACTGACCCACTAACTAGTTGTCATAGATAACAGGGAACACATTACTCACAGGCCAGGATTGTATAACTTTAGTAGTTTGAGCTTAAAGTTAGCTGAAAGTAATTCTTGTGCTGAATGGCAAGACTTGCCACAAATATGGAAAAATGCAATTATGTTAAGAGCAAATCTTTTGCAGGTGACATTTCCTCCTAAGTAGAACTTCGTCAGGATTATCTTCATCTTCTTAGAGAGGAACGTTATGTGTAAATATTTGCACTGGACATAGCTTCTTTTTACCATATGGAAGTAATTTTTAGTGTTAAGACAGCTTGTAGAGGAGACCGGTAGGATCAGCTCTGCTTTCTTTTAGTTATCTGTATATTTATAAATTCTGAATTATGAAGAAACCTGATTTCGTTGAACCTTGTATTGTGAATTGATATTTTTAGTCGCTACTTTTTTTTAGATAAGTTATTGACATTCAACAACTGATAAATGCAGTCATAGTTTACCTCATCATTTTACTTATCATTAGTCACATATTCCTTATTGAAATAAAAATCTGTAAGAATTATTTAAATATGTTAGATGTATTTTAACATATTGCAAATGCTACTTCATGCCACAAATGTGTGATGAACTACACTTATTGCTAGATGCCTTTTGTTCATATTTTGTTTTCTTTCAGGTCTACATTTATTTAGAACTTGAAAACACATTAATCTTTCGAGTCCTCTTTAGTTTTGTTTTCCTGCTAGAATATTACAATTCATTGATAAGTAGATGCAGTAGATTGCAAATGTAGCAGCTTATGGCTAAAAGCATGCAGTAGATGCAGTTGTGTAGCACAACGTTGGGTCTGGACTGATGGTGCTAGGTGCTGTGGTGCCACATCCCGTAACACTGCTCTACTATACCAAATCATAGTCAGTATGTCTACCTAAACATAAACCTTAAAACCAAACGTAATTCACAGTGCTACCAGAACAAGTATTAAAGGTATAAGTGAGATAAAGTGTGGTGGTAGTAGAGAGGAAGGAGATGAGGTGCCATACCCAGACACCATTCTCAGCACCCATACGAAGACGACTTAATACTGCTGGTTTCCCCGGCGGGAGTGTTTATTATAAATCTTACTAAGTAGTGCAGGCCGTACTGCGACATTAGTAGACATAAACAGAGATGTTATGATTGGCCTTTAATTGAAACCAGTTGCTTTTGTAAATCAAAAGATTAAGAATAAATATATCTGGTCTGGTGGGTAATGAGATGTATTTGATTGTATAAGAAGGGTACCAGTAATGGTCATTTACTACTACCATATAACACATGCACATACACGTACATGTACACAGTTGACTGTTGGTTAACACTGTACTTACATTCCAGAAAAACATGTGTAATTAAAATCATTGTGTTAAATGAACTGAAGAACATATGGGAAAAATAGGGTTACACTCCTTAGACTTTTCAAGAAAGGACCACCCAATTTTTTTTTTTTTAAATTATAAAAAATACAGGGATGATAATGCAATTATAAGTATAATGATAGGCATCAGTCAGATTCTGCATCCATATGTCTGCTAGCAGACAGAGGTCCCTTATGTTCAATTGTCCTACTCTTTGCAACTTACTGGGATTATAAAGGAAAGGCTAGAGTTGTTGGGGTGTACATGGGAGGGATTAGGCAGGAAGCATTAGAGTGGTTGGGGGTTTGGTATGAGGATTGGGAGACTGCTGGCATGCAAGTGGTGGAGGGGTGAGGGTAGATGCTGGAGGCTGGTGCAGGGAGGTAGAGGATGCTGGACAGTAAAGAGGTGAGGGGGGAGAAGGCTGGAAGCAAAGAGGTAGTTGACAGTGTCAGTGGCCTGGTGTGGGTGACTAGATTGGTGAGTGGTTATGTAACTAGGTATGTGGATGGCATGTTGGGGTGTGTGGGCTGTGAAAGCTTGGATAAGGTGTGGGCATGGGGCTGTGGGAGTGCAGGTATGTGGGCTTGAAGCTGTGGAGGAGTGATATGAGTGAAGGCAGTATTGGCCTTAACTGTGGGGTAGTGGTGTGGGTGAAATGTATGGTTGTGTCAGTGACCCACTGTGCATGGTGGTATGGATAATGGGTGACTGAGTGGGTGAGTGTGTGCTTGGTGGTGTGGGCAGTAATGAAGGTGGTGAGTGGCTACATGACTAGGTGTGTGGATGGCATATTAGGGGTAGAGGTCAAGTATAGTGTGTGTGACGGCATGGGGCTTGACAAGGTGTGGTTTTGAGGTAGTGAAACAATAGTGTAGGCATCAGCATGTGACTGGTTTTGTGGGTGTAGGTTGCTGGTTGAGATGGTGTGGATGAAGGCATGTGACTGGTTGTGTGAGTGGAGGTTGTTGGCTGTGTGGCAAGGAATGGGTGGAGACGAGTAGTATGGCGGACGAATGTGGCTGAGGTATAGTATTGTAGGTATACAAACGAACGATATACATGAGGGAGATTGTATACATTAAGTACATTAAGTAGGCATTCCCCCATAAGATGATGGACTTGCCCATGTGCTCACTGCAAGATGAAAATGAAATGAAAATGTTTATTTCCTTGCAAAGCTTACAATGGGTGGCTTACATATTATAAAATAGTAATTACAAAGAAGGCCACTAGCATGCCTAGGCATTTCAGGCATACTAATCCTAATTCTTACTCTATATTGACACAGGTTATGGAGCAGTACACTTTAATATAAATTATTGCATACTGATATAAAAGTTAGGTAACTGAAGTGATTAACATTAATTAGATTGATAATAGTGAGGTAGTACAAAACATATAACAATATTACAATTAGTAAATTTAGTAATGGGAATGGTTTTATCTCAGCATGATACACTGTTTCTATAAAAGCTCCAATGTTGGGAGAGTATTTTAAGCAAACTTAGGACTAACTTAAGATTTATTAGGCAATAGCTATATTAGGAATTTTATGTTTGCAGCCATATGGGTGAGTGTAAGTGTAAATTAGGGGGAATTACAAATAATGAGAGTAAGTCTATTTTATTTTGGATGTGTTCATGATACAAAAAAGAGAATAGGTGGTTTTCACATAGCCGATGATGGGGTGTTAGGGAAATAAGATTGTTTTTAATGGTAGTTTT
The DNA here is from genome assembly GCF_038502225.1 of Cherax quadricarinatus. NCBI lineage: Eukaryota > Metazoa > Arthropoda > Malacostraca > Decapoda > Parastacidae > Cherax > Cherax quadricarinatus. The sequence goes on along the minus strand of NC_091300.1, from coordinate 24,348,641 downwards.
GAAAATGGTGGTTGAGTCTGCAGTTCTAGAGTTTTCAGGCAGGGAGTTGCAGATTTTAGGCTCTTTTATGTACATTGAGTTTTTGTTTTTGTAGAGATTTAGCTGGACACGAGGAATGTCATAGAGATTTTTGTGTCTGGTATTGTGTCCATGGGTATTTTGGAACTATCAAGAATTGTTTTAGTTTCAGGGTTAATAATAGAATTTATGGTTCTGTAAATGTAGGTTGCACAATAGTAGGTGTGAAAGTTTTGTACAGTGGGGGGGGGGGGGTTGTCTAGCATTGGATTGCATGATAATTCTTACTGCAGTTTTTTGTTGGGTTATTATTGGCTTTAGGTGGGTTGCTGCTATTGATCCCCAGGCACAAATAGCATAAGTGAGGTAGGGATAGATGAGTGAATAGTACGTATAGTGTGAGTATGGCTGATTGTGGTACATAGTAACGTATCTTTTAGAGGATCCCAACTGTTTTGGATCCTTTTTTTTGTCATGTGTTGGATATGGGTGTTGAATTTCCAGTTGCTGTCAAGGTGCAGACCCAGGAATTTGCCCTCATTATGTTTAGCAATAAGAGTGTTGTCAGTCATAATGTTCAGCTGGGCATTACCTGTTCTGCTTCCAAACATAACGTAAAAGGGTTTTGTCAGTATTAATTGTAAGTTTATTGGCATTCATCCAGGTCGATATTTTTACTAGCTCTTCATTAACAGCCGTGTTGAGTGAGGCAAGATTAGGGTGGGAGAATAGGTTTAAGGTGTTGTGATACATTAGGAAGATCGTTGATGTATAAGAGGAAGAGCAGGGCACCAAGGACACTTCCCTGTGATACTTCAGTATCCAGTGGTCTTGTTGATGAGGTTGTGTCCTTAATAGAGATGTATTGATGTCTGTTAGTAAGGTAGGATTTGAAATATATAAGTGCATGGCCTCTTATACCATAAAGATCAAGATCAAGTTTGTGGAGTAGGATGCTGTGTCTACTGTATCAAAAGCTTTCCTTAGGTCGATAAAGAGGCCTAATGGATATTCATTTTTTTCAAGTGCTGTGTAAAGCAGGTTTGTGCCTTTGCTTTTCCTGAAGCCAAATTGGCAGGGGTGGAGGATGCTTTGCACTGTTATAAAGGAGTATCATCTCTTGTGCACGAGTTTCTTGAAGATTTTGGATTGCAACGGTATGTTTGATATTGGCCTGTACATAGCTGTTTACATCTGTGGGGTCACCACCTTTGTGTATTGGTGTAACCCTTGCTATCTTGAGTAGTGTCAGGAAAGTGCTGGTTTCTAGTGATTTGTTAAAGAGTAATGAAATAGCTGGCGAAAGAACATGAACCGCTCGTTTATACAATAATGGCGGGACTTGAGCCAGATTTCCTGATTTATTTTTAAGCGACTTAATAATTGTGGTGACTTCTGTGGGCTCGGTTGGTGCAAGATAGAAGGAGGTTGGGAAATTCCCATCTAAGTAATCACTTGCTCGGGCATTGGTACCTGGGATTTTACTGGCGAGATTTGATCCTGTGGTTGAGAAAGTCATTTATCCTGTTAACTGTATCAGTAGGCTGTAGTTGTGTTTCATTCGGTTTAGTTAGGACAATATCCCTAGCTTTTTCAGTTTGTGGGTGCCCAGAATCTGAGAAGTGTGTCTTCCAGGTCTTTCTTATATCTCCTCTAGTTTTGGTGAATCTATTGGAGTAGTACAATTGCTTAGCCATTCTTATTAGTTTGGTGAGGACTGATGCATAGTGTTTAATAATATCTTTGTTCATTAAGCCTGTCTATATTGCTTTTCATATTGATGTTTCTTATCAGTGGATCTTAGTATACTGTTAGTTAGCTATAGGCAAGGAAAGGAAAGCTTGCATGCCACATTTTTCCCTATATGTACTAAACGATATAAACTTTTTAATATGGCATGTTCACTGAAAATGTGCCACAATTTTGCAACTATGTTATAGTGAAAACGTGTTAACTGACGGTCTGATATCTAGTAACCTCTTCTCCTGTACACATTACTAAAGTTGAAATGAGAGACTTTAATTTTTCTTTTGGGCCACCCTGCTTTGGTGGGATATGGCCAGTTTGTTGAAAGAATATATATACAGTAGTCCCCCCAAATTCGTGGGGGTTACATTCCAAGACCACCCATGAATATGGAAAAACTGTGAATTCTGGATGCAGTTAAAAAATGCCTATAAATGCCTATTTTTATAGTTTAAACTCTAAATATGCCCTCAAAACACTTAAAAAAAATGTAAAGATAAACCCATATACAGTACTGTACTGCTATGCCTCCCGCATTGCTAGAATGTAAAATACCGATGTTACCCCCATATGTACTGTAATTCATTCAAACCCATTTTCTTTGGTATACTGTAATTCATGCAACCCTGTTTTCTTTGGTATACGTACAGTAAATATACAGTAATAATTTAATTTAGTAAAATTATTATATTTTATATGGAAATTTTGCTGTATTTACATTAATAT
>NC_091300.1:24311151-24343651 GCF_038502225.1 Cherax quadricarinatus | reverse complement strand
ACTTTGGAAGGGAACCAAGAGACGTTCCGGCTGGGGCCCCTCAACATGTTGCCCAGCTCTGCTCTTGGTACCACACCTTGCATGGGAGGTGCCTTGATGCTGCTGAAGGGCTCTGGATTCGAGGAAATGGAGCTACTCTTCCCTTACTCGGATTAAACCTGATTGTCCCTCATTCCACAAGCACTGTATTATCCTTGCAGGTTTAACACTTCCCTATAAATATAATAATCATGATGAACTTGGTGCAGTGTCAGGGCAGAGGCATGCACCTGTTGCTACTCATGTCTCAAACACTTGAGTAGGCAGCAAGAGCTTTTGTGTTACCTGTATATTTCTCTCCAAGTCACAGCATTACTTGTTGAACTTGTGTAGATTTTGAGACTGAAAAGCCAGATTATTATGTTCATATGAAGTGTTAAAACCTGTTTGGTTCATACAGCTTCAGGAATGGTGGAGGGTAGATGCTCTGCCCATTAAGAGTGAGACACTTTAAAGAGCCAGGGAGGAAGGTAGTGTGTTATGAAATGTCTTAAACTTGGGTTTATGAAAAGTATCGACTAACAGTTACTGTGCAACACTATCAGCTACTGCCAGTGCTGTAGATGAAGGTGCCTAAGGTAGAGTGAGGATCTTGTAGCAGAGGGTGGTGTTATGATGTAGCCAGCCTTATTGCACCCCACACAAACACACATGTAGCAGTGGGTAGTATTATGACCTGGCCAGTCCCACTTGACCCCACACACATATACCAGTTGTCTTCACCCTTCAGCCTCATGCATGATGCTGCCTTCCACCTAGCAAATACTTCGTAACTCTTAATTTCTAGATTATTATATAATTTATTTTTCACATTGAACATTAGGATAGTATGTGGTTAATCATTATAATCTTGTATGCAGAAAATTTGTATTGTTTGAATCCCATTGTTCACTGAACGACTTGAATATTTAGTTTTAGTACTTCAGTTTGACTTCATTATTCACCCTACAGAGTGTAAACTATGGTGAAGCTAACCGTAGACTTTATCCTAAGTACAATAGCTCCAAACAGTCTTTCTCGAGTCTGGTTCATTTAGACTCAATGAAATAAGTATTGTGTATACAAGCCTGTATGGTTATTACATGATGTACTTTCCTCCCTGTGTGACCCTGTGATACCTGGGATGGTGATGGTGTGTAAGTAAGAGTTAACCCTCGTGCCTGCTTCCCGTACTGGCTTCTTTGGCTAGTCAATCCTCGTATATAGCTCCGTACATTGCTATTTTTTTATATTTTTTGACTTGCTCAAGTTAATGAATAAATGCCTTTTCTACAAGACTTTTGTATACTTTTTCGTACCCAGATGCAAGACAGGCAATATTTTTTGTAACCACTAGCTTTGGAAAACATTATTAGAATAATGTGGAGAAGCTTGAAGATCTTAGGTGAGATGAGAGTCGCCTGGTAATGTTAGTTCTGTATGTTAAGCTCATGGCTCTTGCTAACTCACACAACAAATTATATCAGCATTTTAACCCTACACTTTTATTAGTATTCTTCCTGGAAGTTTGTTCTTCTTCACTTTCTCCCTCTTATCTTTTCTTCCCTCTTACCCCCTGTTATTTATTACCCCTTCTTTCCTCTTAAACCCTATTCTTTGTCACTCCCTGTCCCATTGTATTCCTTCCTCTCTCATCTTCTCATCTCTCTCATCCTCCTCCTCTCCCTCATACCATCATACTAAGTTTCGAAATGATCATTCTATAGGTTTCTGCACAGTCATGAGTTTCCCCACCATCATATTATAAGTTTCCCCACCATACCATGAGTTTCCCCACCATCATACTGTAAGTTTCCCCACCATCATACCGTGAGTTTCCCCACCATCATACCGTGAGTTTCTCCACCATCATACCATGAGTTTCTCCACCATCATACCATGAGTTTCCCCACCATCATACCATGATTTTCCCCACCATCATACTGTGAGGTTCCCCACCATATAAGTTTCCCTGCCATCATACCATGAGTTTCCCCACCATACCATGTGTTTCCCCACTATCATACCATGAGTTTCCCCACCATCATATATGTTTCCCCAGCATCATACCATGAGTTTCCCCATCAGCATCATGTGAGTTTCCCCACCATCATACCATGAGTTTTCCCACCATACCATGAGTTTCTCCATGTAAGTTTCCCCACCATTCTGAGTTTCCCCATCATCATACTGTGAGTTTCCCCACCATCATACCATGAGTTTCCCCACCATCATACTGTGAATTTTCATCACCATCATATTAAGAGTTTCCCCACCATCATTCTAAGAGTTTCCTCACCATTTTCAGTTTCACTACATGTCTCATAAAAGTCACTCACTAGATGTTTGAACAACTGTAGTATATCACTCACAACCTGTTTGCAACATTTCACCAATGGCTCTCACACTTGGAGATGGATAAGTTAACCAGTGCAAACTGCAGGCAATATGTCAACACATGGTAAAGGACGGACTGGTAGCAGTGCTAGGATGTTTCATATATAAGTCAACTTTATCTTGTAGCACTTAAGAATACCCAGTCATGGGTGAAACACGATAAGTATTAGTGTCTTTTTCAATGATAGGTTAACTCACATCCAAAATTCAAATTTTTAAATATTTTATACAGTACAGATAGTATAGTTTACATGTAATAAGATATTAGTAGGCACAAAAGGAAGCCACTAGTATGCAGTGCATTTTGGGCAAACTAATCCTAATGCTTAAAGACTACTTGAGGACTTAGATATGTTATATTATTCCTGTTGTTTATACATATGCACCTTGGTAGTTGTACCATTGTCTTAGTGGTATAAACACCCAGAGGCACATATCTTAGTGTATATATACTCTGAAATATGTATATTTCAGTGAACATACACTTAGAACTTACTTTAATTCTTACTTTAGGGATTTAAAGTGTTTTAGACATAAGTGTTGAATTTGATGCTCTTGCAGTAATGCATTTGACTCTTGAAAAACTAAACTGTTCATGGTCAATCCCCTCTCTAAGCAGACTATGAATTGAATTAGAAACTAATAGTTTTAATTGTAGTGATTTTGTTGATTATTTTTAAAGTTAGTAAGGTTACAACTGTTACAAAAGAATACATATCCTATATGTATATGTTTGTATACACATATACACACACAAATTAGTCTCATTTAACAGGGTAATTACATTCCTGAAACAGCAGGTAAATAAAAATTTAGTGTAAAATGAACTGAGGAACATATAGAAAAATTAGGGTTTTATCCTTGACCCCCAAAAATGCCAATTATATTTTTAGTTTATGTCTCTTAATTCTAAAAAAAAAAAAATAATAATGTAATTGTAGTTGGATGTAGTGAGCTGTACATAATTTAAATACAGTGCTTATAGCTAAAAAATATAAATTAATTTTTCTCCCCTTATAATCTGGTTGCTGGCATGTAGATAATCTTGAGAGGCCTGGAAAGGGATGGTGTGGCCCTACTGGGCCAAAATGGATAGGTGGTTGTGAATCATAGGCTGAGGTTCTAGGGCTGATATCAGTGAAGGGTTCTTGTAGATTATAGTTGTACTGGAGTGTTCAGGTATTTTGCATGAGCTGCTTCAGACTCTGCTTCAGAGAAGCGATAGGTTAACTCATATCCAAAATTCAGTTTTTTTTTTAATATTTTATGCAGTACAGATAATGTAGTTTACATGTAATAAGATATTATTAGTCACAAAAGGAAGCCACTCAAAATCAAAATAAAAGCTTACTTTTTAAATAAACTTTCTTAACCCTTTCAGGGTCCAAGGCCAAAATCGGAAGGGGTGCCCCAGTGTCCAAGAAATTTTGAAAAAAAAAAAAAATATTTTTTCTTACATAATTAAAGATAATATTTTTGTGAAGGTAATAAAAAAAAAAAATTCTGATCGGCACTTACCGAGATACAGCGGCGGGAAGTTGACCCAAAATGACCAGGTGGCGGCAATATCAGCGACTTCCGTAAAATCGCATTTTTTTATTTTACGTTTTTTATACTTTTTTCTTTTCTTTTCTAATATTTTTCTTTTTTTAATAACATTTGTGGCCTGTGAGACCAATATAATATATATTGTATAAGTGTACACTCATTGTATTCAACACAATAATTGCACTAATTTGTTTATCATTATATTGCTTACAAAACTTGTTTACAAGTTTATTGTAAACAAAATGATGAAAATATTAGTGCGGTTATTGTGTTGAATACAATGGTACCATATAGTACCATATGGCACAATGGTGCCATAGGGTGCAATGGTACCATATAGTACAATTGTACATATGGTACAATGGTACCATATGGTACAATATGTTACAATGGCATATGATACAATGGTACCATATGGTAGAATATGGTACAATGGCACCATTTGGTACAATGGTACCATATGATACAATGGTACCATATGGTGCAGTGGTACCTTATGGTACCATATGGTACAATATGGTGCAATGGTACCATATGGTACATTATACCATACAGTACAATGATACCATATGGTTCATTGTACCATATGGTACTATATGGTACTGTTGTATCCAACACAATAGACACACTAATATTTTCATCATTATTTTGTTTACAGTAGTTGTTTACAACAAAAATAATGCAAAAATGTTGTATATTAGTAATGTTCTATTATATATTTACAAATGTACAGGAACTCGACATGTTCCTTGAGGTGGATAACAAAGCACTTTCTCTCCGAAACTGCGGAGTCAGTAGCTAGTTTGCGTCGTCACTCAGTCTTGGCTGGTGTCTCATGCCACCAACACCTATTGACCATATGGTACATGGTATCATATGTTACAGGGTACCATATGGTACATTGTACTATATGGTATAGGATACCATATGGTGCAGGGTACCATATGGTGCAGGGTACCATATGGTACAGGGTACCATATGATACAGGGTACCATATGGTACAGGGTACCATATGGTACAGGGTACCATATGGAACAGGGTACCATATGGCACAGGGTACCATATGGTACAGGGTACCATACAGTACAGGACACCATATGGTACAGATACAGGGATCCCTATGGAAATAAGTCACCCTGACTTTTTTGGGTTATCCGAGGATTTTATACGTATGCTGCTATGTATGATAATCTATGTAATTGTATTTCTCTGCACCTGAATAAACTTACTCAAGCTCATGTGGCATCATAAGTAAGTTTATATAGGTATACACAAATAAAGTTACATAGAATATCATACTTAGCAGCGTATTTGGAGGCCTGGTCACGGACCGGGCCACGGGGGCGTTGACCCCCGGAACTCTCTCCAGGTAAACTCCAGGTAATATGTTTGGAGAACCTAGGATAACCCAAAAAAGTCAGACAGACTTATTTCCATTAGGGTCCCTGTACCCTGTACCATATGGTATAATGTACCATATGGTACAATGTGCTATATGGTACATTGTACCATATAGTACCAGTGTACCATATGATACCATTGTACCATATGATACCATTGTATGACATGGCACCATTGTACCATATGGTACCATATGGCACAATGGTACCATATGGTTCAAAACCATAGAATTCCTCTTCAGCTCCACTTCCATCAGTCTTAGAACTGTAAGTTGTGAAGAGGAAAGTCAGGATTCACCCAGAGAGTGAGTGGGGAGTGAGAGCTTCCCTGCCGCCAGGCATGATGAACAAAGCTACTTTTCCGGCATTTCCACAATGCCATGCGGGTGTCCAGATTTTTTCTATAGTGTACACACTGACCACCCTACCCATTCTCTCAGATGTAGGCCTACCAGCCTTCTCGCGCTAAATTTGACGCCGCTAGAATTTTGGTGTAGATCTATGGTTTGGACCCTGAACGTAAAGCCGTAGATCTACGGGATGGACCCTGAAAGGGTTAAGTAAGGCCCAGGAGGAAAGATAATGTTCGGCACAGTATACTGTCTATTCCTTCCAAAGAAAATGGACACAGTACTCCTTCAGAGAAAACATGCAAGACATTTAGGTACATTAAACAGTTTTAGATAATTACAGTTGCCTTAGTATAAACTGGTTTGTTAGCTCTTTGACATGATCAAGCAACCCACTTCCTCTTCTTTATTGCTGTGTAATGCTCCTATTACTCAGAAGAGAGATAACCCTTGTAGATTTAGCACTTCTTTTTGATAATAATAATAATAATAATAATACTCAGAAGAGAACTCAAGTCTATGAAGAAGCTGTTGCATGTTTTTCCCATGGTCCATCTGTATACTACCTCTGGTGTTAATTAGAGACCCTCGTCCTAAGATATGGGAATAAACATACATAAGGGAAATATCTACAGATTTCTCCTTGGCTCTATATGAGTACAGTGAATATTGATAATTTACATGGGTTACGATCCTGAAAACTGTGCTACCAATGGTTTTTACAGCTTATAGAGTCAAAACATATGGAAAAAATAATGTTGCAGTTATCAGGCCTCCATTTCTAACTCCCAAGGGAAATAATTTGTTGACTCAGTTTATTTCTTTCATAAAATTATTGATATAGAATAACAAGAAGTTGATGAGTTAGACTTGTGTGCAATGCCTGGATATCTTTATTTTGAAGAGGGTTTACCAACCAGTGGCTTTTTCAGTTCATTAGAGCTTTTAAATTCTAGCAACATACTCTTTCCACAGAAAGTAGGAAGCGTGAGCATGTATGTCCATCAAAACTACCAGCACTTGTATATTATCATACAGCAGTTTCATTGCACACATTCTTGTTTGATACAGTAATTTCATTGCACATGTTCTTTGTTGCTACAGAAGTGTAGATATAGTTAATGTGGCCCAGATGGCCACTTGTGGCCTCTATCTTCACTACATAAACTACACAATTTTCTCTCTCAGTAAATTTTCACACTATTATCCATCAGCAACATATTCAGCAATTATATAAATGCAACTAGGTATGTATATGACTGTTTAAGGCTCAAGAATGTGTAATTAGTGTTAATATATGTTACACTAGCTGGATGAGTAACCTACCAGCCATTAGAACCATTGCTTCCCACCTCTAGTCTAACTACAGTTTTCTTAAAAACTAAAAGAGTTTTGTACCTAATTACCTTCTTGGCACCTCCAGCATCATTTTTTTGTGGGTATCATGATTATATCCAGAGACAAAGTAAAATTATGATATAAATGAAAATAAAGATAACCACAGAGAGACTGTCATATGGTATGTACCCAGATAGACTGATGACACATTTGTTTAACACCAGCAGTGATGCTAAGCCTCCCCTCAAACCAAAACAGTGGCCTTGCCCAAGGAGCAGAGGGATGCTCGATAATGGTAATGCACTTCATTAATTTCACCTGGTGCACCTTAATGGTGGTGATTTGCTACCATTGGAATTTAACATAAATTTAAATTGCAGAATACAGTGGAACCTCAGCTTATGAACACCCCACCATATGAATTTTTCAGGATATGAACCGTCATTCAGTCGATTTTTTGCTTCTGGATATGAAGGAAATTTCAGGATGCGAACTTCCTCCTCAAGGAAGGTTCCTTAAATAAGTTAATAAATAAAATATTTATTTCTTTGCAAAGGTTACAGTATGTGTTTTCATATCATAATATGATTGGAGCAAAGAAAGCCACTATCATGCTGAGGCATTTCGGGCAGACTTAACACGATACTAATAGATTACTTAAGTCTAGACAGGTGAAAAGTGTACTAGTAGTAGTTACCAATGTTTTGCTGATGGTGGCACCAACCACTGGCAGCCTTTTGAAGTTTCTCCTTACTGTTATTATTATTACTATTATATATATATTGTATTATTATTGTTATAATAATAATAATTATTATTAGTAGTAGTAGTAGCAGTAGTAGTAGTACATACATGGTGAGGGGGCTCTTGATCTAGGGAATTGGATCTGTGCTCCAGGTCCCTAAATTAATAATAATAATAATAATAATAATAATTATTATTATTACTATAATAATACGTAAGTACTAATAATGATGATGATAAATAATAATATATAATAATATGTAATACTGTAGTACAATAATAATAATAATAATACTATGTACGTACTGCATATAATTTATTTTGACTACACCACCATAATGGTCAGCAGTGCACATGTGCTTACGGAGCTACACTTGTGGTGCAAGAAATTCTCGTGATTTCCTTACGTTTTGTGCAGTTAATTTGCAAGATTTATTTCTTCTAACCATGGGTCCTAAGGAAACAAGTGCAGAGGACAGTGCCAAGAAGAAAAAGAGGATGATTTTCATGGAATTAAAGCAAGAAATGATTAATAAGCACAGACTAGGTACGAGGGTTGAGGACTTGGTGAGTTGAGTACAAGCGTACCCCTCTACTATATGTACCTATGGGTTTAGCGCTTCCCCGTGATTATAATAATAATATTATTAATAATAATAATATATGCCATACTAAAGCAGAAGGAGTCTATAAAGGCTGTAGCACCAGCAAAGGGTGTTACAGTAATTGTTGACATAGTTGACAGAGAAACAGCTCACAGGAGATTCGTAGTGTAGCGAGATAAACATAAAAATTGTACATAGCAATCCTTAAGAAAAGTGTGAACTCCTGACAGGATATGCCGCTCTGCATTTCTTCTCCAAGATATATAAATGTCATATGTACACCAGATCTAATTCAGTTAGCCTCACAAACTCCATTTTCTCTTGTAACACCTCTGACGTTTTCATAGCTAGAATGTTTGACCACAATCCTCCTCTCTCTGCTGTCCACATAATGACATATTTTATTCATTCTGGGGTGTATATCAGGTTTCTATCTTATTTATATTGTTTATTATGTCATATTAGATTAATTGTGACAGATAAATAAGCTGTAGAGTTGATATTAGGGTTATTTTGTCATGCCTCCTAAGAGCAGGAATTCAGCTGGAATGAATTAATTGCATTTCAGTTAATTTAAATGAGGAAAATTGACCCAACACGAACAAATCAGGATACGAACAAGCCCACGGAACAGATTAAATTCGTAAGCCGAGGTTCCACTGTATTGGAAATATGAGCTGTGATTGCATAATTTCTTTGTGAAATAGTGTGGTGAGTTTCATTGCAGTCGGTCATTCCAATGAGGTTAGATGGTAAATTTTTGTCATGTTAGTATGTTGTTGCAAATTTTTGTGTAACATAATGAAATCTTTGAAAGAACAGTATGTATGTGTGTGTGAAATTCTGTTTCATGCTTGGTAAAACAGCTAGTGAAGCAAGCAGTATGCTTCAGCAAGCATTTGGTGACAGTATTTTGAATAGTTCTAGACTGACAGCAGTACGAACATTAGCTGAGGATGAATGCTCTGGTTGTCCATCAGTGTCAGAAACAGGTGCCAACATTGAAAAAGTGAGGAAAGCTATTCACAAAGATCATCATCAGAGTATCCAGAACTTTACAAGTGCTGTGGGAATTTCGTATGGGTCGTATTAAAGCATATTGACTGAAAATTTGTACATAAGGCGAGTGGCTGCAAAATTTGTGCCCCACTTGCTGACTTAAAACTAGATTATAGATTTTGCCCCCGAAGTGGCTAGTTTATTGTGCACCCCATATCCATCCTGTGGATGGTAGTGCAAGAGCATATGGATACACAAAAGGCCTAGGAGCTAGGCCCCAAAAGGGTTAGCAGGTGCACATTTGGATTTATATCTGCTTATCTACAGTTCACTTATCTGTTACATACAAGCAAATTTAGGAAATTTGCTTAGTATGTCTGGTATCATATTTTCATTACTAAGATATCTTGACATGTCACATAGGTTATTATACTGTCTATCTCTATATTTCTCAATAAGTAGACAATTAAGCACAGAGTGGTCAAGACAGTGACCATATGCCTGACCACATAATTTGCATTTATTTTGATTATCATCTGTGGGTCTCCCAAACTGTCAGAAGTACTTGAAACCAGAAAGACAATCGCTTGGATATTTGTCAGGACCTCAGAGAACAAAACACATAGAGGATGACCCAGATATTCTTTCTGAGGTTGTTACTGGCAACGAAACTTGAATTTATGACTGATCCAGAGACCAAGCAATAGTCTTCACAGTGGAAAGGCCCAACTACCCCAGTTCAAAAGAGGCATGCCAAGCCAAGAGCAATGTCGAGATCATGCTCATTTTTTTTTTTTTTTTTTTTTTTTTTTTTTTTTTTTTTTTTGAGAGCATAGGAATCATTCATCAGGAATTTGTTCTAGCAGGGCAGATAGTCAACCAAAATTTACATCTAGGTTCTGAGATATTTGAGGGAAGATGCGAGTAGGGAACTGGCATTGTGGTCATCCAACAATTGGTTTATTCACCACGACAATGTTCTTACTCAAATAGCACTGTCTTTCCAGTGTTTTCTGGCCAGAAACAACAGGCACTTGTCACCCATTCTCCCTACTCCCCATATCTAGCCCCCTTGTGACTTCTTTCTCTTCCTAAAAATAAAAATGACATTCAAGAGGCGGTGTTTTAATGATGTGGAGAAGACTCGAGCCAAACTGCAGGTTGCACTAGATGCTGTTAGGAAAGAAGAGTTCCAGAAATGTTTCAAGAAGTGGCAGAGGAGCTGTGATCAATGTGTAGTCTTTCATGGAGAGTACTTGAGGGAGACAACTTCAGCTAGGTGATTAGGTAAGCCTGTATATTTTCTTCATGGCAGTCTGGGAACTTTTTGATAGCACCTTGTATATGTGCATGTGTGAACTCACCTATACTGTTTGTGTGTACAGGGGTCGAGTTCCTGTGTTTGTGTGTATGCGTGTGTGTTTGAGTGGAGGATATTGGGCATAGAGAAATGTTTATTGGGGTTAAGAGAAATGCCCTCATAACATGTAGAAGCATGTTATAGGTCATACAGAATCATGTTATAGGGCATGAAGATACCTATTATTGGATATGGAGAAACATATTTTACAGTGTGGAGAAACATGTCATGATGAGGCTTGAGAAATGAGTTATGGAGCATGAAGAAAGACAGTGGACATGGAGAAATATGTGGAGCATGGAGACATATTGGATGTGTAGAAACGTGGAATGTGGTATGAAAAATACAATAGGACCCCGCTTTACAGTGTTATGCCTTATGGCATTCCGCTAATATGGTGATTTCAAATTATGAGCAAAGCTCGCTATGCAGCAACCTGTCTTTCTAATATGGCACGTGCCACCCGGTTTGTTTACATTCTCCATGAGCACATCTCTCTATTATGTCTGAAAACTTTTCAAAATTTCTAGTGTTTTAAAGTTATTGCATATTTTATGTGTGTGCTGATAATAATGCTTGTGTACCTATACCTAAATATACTTACACACTGTGCTGGTGTGCAGGTACACATTAAAATCACTAAGAGTGTCCCTCTAGTCTTAATGCCATAGTAATACTAATACGTACGTAGTATGTAATAATCACTCTTGGGCACATTAAGTGTCTTATTTTACATTAATATAGACATTTTCATTAATCCATCTATGATATTTTCTTCAAAATTATATAAGAAACACATTACATAAAATATAACATGCTATGTTGTATGCTGTGGAGGTGTGGTAGCTGGGCGGAGGGAAAACATTACGTTTTCTCTGGTCCAGCACCAGAGGAAACGTGTATGAATCTGCGTTTGGCCTAGTCACTCACCTTAACACTCTGCTTTTTTTTACAGTTCTTGGTATAAATTATTCATTACATGTATATATGTACTTCTCCCTTCATTTACGATGGCATCTAAAGGTAGTTGTTAGAAACGATTAAATTCAGTGAACAAGGTATGTCGATGGTAATAATGTGGCTCTGGGCTGCAGTGTAGGTAGCTGGTAGATGTAGTCCAGGTGGGCTACATCTACCGGCTACCTACACTGACTTCCTACACATAAATACTACTCACCTCTCATCCAGCATTAAGATTACACATATTTTAAGGTACATAATGAATGTACTGTATGTGTATTTTATCTCTGGGCTGCTTTAAATATCATATATTAAGTTGGGGATGGGGAGCCAGGGCTGCCTACACCTGACTTCCTACAAATAAGTACTACTCACCTCTTGCCCTACATTAATGAGACTGAAAATATTTTAAGGTAAGTAATGAATGTACTGTGTATGTATTTTACTTTTTATTGTGCTTTTTAATATCTAGTTCTATTACTAACTTAATATAAGTTAGTGTAAACTTGTTGTCTGGCATTTATATACATTTATAAGTGGAAAAAATGGCGTTCTGCTTTCCGGCGATAGCCTGGAACCTAACCTACCGAATAAGTGGGGCCCTACTGTATATGGGATGGGGGCATGAGTAAACATATGAGGAGTCAAGAAGCATATTATAAAGTGTAGAGAAACATGTTCTGGGGTGTGGAGAAAAATGTGGTATGGGGCATGGAGAAATCTATTATTGAGTGTGTAGGAACATGTTACAAGTATGGAGAAATGGTATGAAGTGCAGAAACATGTTATGGTTATGGAAAAACATGTTATGGGGAGTGGCAAAACATGTTATGAGCATGGAGAAATGTATTATGAGGCATGGAGAAACGTGTTATGGAGTGAACATTGATATTTTATGGAGCATAGAGACAGATGATACTTATTTAGTAGGAATGAGATCTAAAAGTTTTACTGGGAAGAATTAGATAGTTTCAATTTGCAGGGCTGCTAAATTGCCCTAGCATACCATTGTATTCAAGCAGCTTGTGGTACTACAGGTTGGTCATAGAAGTATAGTGTGTGACAGGACCATCTGTGTGCATTTCATGAAGTGTTAGATCCCTATGTGTTATTCAACATGAGGAGTGGTCGAGGTTCGATCCTCTCTCTGCTAATCATGGATTGGTCATTGACCAGTCATGTTATTTACTGGTACTATTTAGAACTCCAAAAGGAAGCAAGGCCATAGTTATGGTAAAGAAGGTGTATGAGTCATGAAAACTTCTCAGTGAGGTAAGCAGAGGATACTCGCATGTGTACTTGTTGAAACCTTTCCTTACTGCTGGAGACAGGACAGTGACAATGAATGGCATTCTCACCCACTGCTGTAATCTCTGCATATTATAAATATTTTCATAAATATCATACAGCACTTGGCGAATGAGAAGAGTGGGGGGTAATCAGGATTGATCCAAGTAGTGTTGGGTTGCTCTTAATCTTTGGATGTTTGATCCAAGTAGTGTTGGGTAACTTAATCTTTGGATGAAGAACCCTTCAATAGTATTAAAGTTCCCTCTTTCCTTGAAGGGTGCATTCTCTTGAGCAGCATCATATACAGTGGACCCCCACCTTATGAACGCATCGCGTTACGTTAAATCCGCTATACGAAGCATTTGAATACAAAATTTTTGCCTTGCCTCATGATAAAAAACTCGCCTTACGTGATTTGTCTGGGACACGTCCCACGTGTGGCCTCAGCGCCAGTGTTTACAAGCCAGCCAGTGCAGTCGAATCTATGCATACATTCGGTACATTTCACATTATCCCAGTGTTTTTAGTGCTTGTAACTGCAAAATAAGTCACCATGAACCCCAAGAAAGCTTCTAGTGCCATCCCTGTGGTAAAAAGGGCGAGAATTAGTATGGAATTGAAAAAAGAGATTAAGGAAATGTGTGCAAAGTGGGTTGAACTGCAAACCTTTACAGATGAAAATCACCCTGACACAGCTACTGCAAGCCGTGTTGGCAGCCTGTACGATGACAATGTTATGGCTCATTTTAGGAAAGTCTTAAAGGAATGGGAGGTACAGAGCTCTATGGACAGATTTGTTGTGCAAAAGAGGTCCAGTGAC
Source organism: Cherax quadricarinatus (assembly GCF_038502225.1). Taxonomy (NCBI): domain Eukaryota; kingdom Metazoa; phylum Arthropoda; class Malacostraca; order Decapoda; family Parastacidae; genus Cherax; species Cherax quadricarinatus. Next base: position 24,329,822 of record NC_091300.1, on the reverse strand, counting down.
TCTCAAGCTAGTCCTAGTGGCATTAAAAGAAGAAGGGAAGTAACCTCGGAAAAAGACTTGTTACCTCAAGTCCTAATGGAAGGGGATTCCCCTTCTAAACAATAACTTCCACACTCTTCCCTCCTCCCATACCATCAATCATCACCAGATCTTCAATAAAGGTAAGTGTCATGTATTCTATTCTTAGTAGAGTAGTAATTGTGCATGTCTTCTTCAGTTTGTGTGTATTAAAAATAATATTTCATGAGGTAAAAAAAATTTTTTTTTATGCTTTGGGGTGTCAGGAATGGATTAATTTGATTTCCATTACGTATTTCTTATGGGGAAAATTAATTCAGCTAACGATAATTTCGGCTTATGATGAGCTCTCAGGAATGGATTAATATCGTAAGGCGGGAGTCCACTTACTCGTAATTGCTCAGTTGCCCAACTTAGGCAGTGGGCTTGTCAACAAGTTAGAGATTTACACATGGGTAGCAGCAGTGGCGGCTTGTCCATAGGAGCTGCATACCCCCCAGATGCTCACTGCCAGACATATGACTTCAACCTTATGCTAAAGTAATTTGCAACTGACAAATATATTACAGGAAAAATCTGTTTTATGTTGTTTTCATTGTATTTATAAGCGAATTTTTTATTTTTTTGTTGAAACGTGATAAAAAATTATTAAAAATAGAAGTTTGATGTGGTACGATAGTAAAGGTATTACTGGCATTACGAGCTGCCACTGAGTAGCAGTATGACAACTGATTATGCAGAGCTTAGGCGGATGATTTTCTTAAACTCTTGAAATTTAATTATAGGGGTATGAGCGATGCAGTGTGTGCATTGCAGTTATTGAGGAAAAGATTATGCATAGGGGTGTGTGTGGTACAGTTAATGAGGTGAGGACATGAGTGTATGGTGCAATTTTCGAAGGAAGGTTTTGTGTAAGGTGTATGGTGCAGTTAGTGTGGAAAGAGTAACATATTCCCTTACCACCCAGTATTTTTACACCGATAAGTGGGAGTTAGAGTATTAACCCAAGTCTACTGAACTGGTATTTTTTTATTTGGTCTTGATGTCACTATTCTGTGGGTTGCTGGCAGTGGCGGCTCGTCCATAGGAGCTGCAGAGCTGCAGTCCCCCCAGATGCTCACTGCCAAACGTATGACTTCATCAATCTTAAACTAAAATAATTTGCAGCTGACAGATATATTACAGGAAAAATCTGTTGTATGGTGTTTTCAATGTATTTATAAGTGAATTTTTATTTTTTGTTGTTGAAACGGGATAAAAAATTATTAAAAATAGAAGTTTGATGTGGTATGATATTATAGGTATTCCCGGCGTTACATCTGGCAACGAGGAGCTGCATTCGATGCAGCACACCCAGTTACATTCAGTCTGTTTACGTTGTGAGTATGTGTTGTAACGAGTGGCTGGTATTGGTTTTGGTGGCCATTTAAATTTTTTTCCGTAGCGTTAAATTTAATTACCATTTGATAAACGATGGCAGTGGAAACTAGAGTCAACTCAGTTAAATATTTACAAACTATTAACTTTTCACAGTTGATTTTAAGTGAAAAAGTAAAGATAAAAGAAAATTTTTTTCTTTAATAACGTTTATTATGCTGTTCTAATAAATGTTACGCAGTCCCCCGATTCTATTTTTTGACGCGCTGCCACTGGTTGCTGGCAAAAGTTTTGCCCACGTTAATCAATATATATCTACACAGTATTAGCCTTTGACTGTTTTGCAATCCTGAGACACAGCTAACATAAGTTGTACTTCTCCGTAACCACCATCTTGGAGATGCAGGGGCAGAGTTGAAGGATGGGATGACTGCAAGTAGAGATTCAGGAGATGCATTGTAGGATGAATATAGACTCAGAGTTGTGTTGTGGGATGACTACAGGCATACACTCAAGGGTTATATTGCTGTGGTTATGGCAAGTGTATATGCATACAGTACTTCATTTGGTGAAGTAAGGTTCAAGGAAGGCATGTACATTGTGAGGAATTGTTTGTTTGACCTTAACAGGTGGGAAGGTCACCTAGCATGACCATCCTGTATGGTTGTCAGTTGGAAGAGTTCAGGAAACATTGCCATACTTTAGTGTTTCTCCTTCCATATCCTATCATGTGCTTGGAGACTTCACAGGAAGATTGAAGATGCTTTAGTCACAAGTATGAAGAGGCTGCACAAATTTTTCTTTTGGTTCAAGAACTTTTCCAGTCTTATTTTATTATTGTGTATTGGGTGCTGCCACCAGTTACATAAAAACTGATGTTATACTTATCTTAGTGGATGCTAAGCCAAATTTAAGGTTGTACCAAACTTGTTCATAACCATTTCTACTGGTCTGCCTTTAGTATCATTAGCCTTGTATAGGTTCTGTATTGCTAGAGTTATCAACTGTAGTCGAATCATTATCACAAAAGGTCAGCAACACTTGTATGATCTGATTTTTTTTGCCAGTTATTTTAGGCATAATATTTCAGTTTCTCCTTTTTTATTTTTTAACTGCCCTGTCTTGGCAAAGTGTAGTCTAAAGTTTGTTAACTACCCAGTTTTATATTGCTGTTAAATTTTTTTGGTATTATGTGATACAGTAAAATATTTTATGTTTTTGTCTTTTAGTAACACCAGTGTTTACTAGTTTCCATATTGAAAGTAGGTTACCCTTAATATACAAATTGATTAGCTAGGTACAGTGGAACCTTGACTTACGAGTGTCCCAACGTATGAGTTTTTTGAGATACGAGCCATCCCTGGGTCGATTTTTTGCTCTGAGTTATGAGCCAGCTCCCCCTGCTTCCCCCTTAACCCAAAACCTGGACACCTCGCTTGTTTATCTATGATTTCATGCTTTAATTCCATGGAAATCATTCTCTTTTTCTTCTCAGCACTGTCCTTTACACTTACTTTCTTAGGACCCATGCTTAGAAAAACGAAATTAGGCCAAATGATTGTCAAAAATGTAAACAAGGCATGAGAGAACTGCTCCCACAGTGAGGTAAACAGTGAACTGAGTTGGTGGCATTCGTTATAATAATAATGATAATAATAATTATTATTATTATTAGTGTTATTATTATTATTAATTTAGGTAACTAGAGCACAGATCCAATTCCCTAAATCAAGAGCCCCTCACCAGCATCAAGGTTCCTTGTTGCTGGTGAGGGGCTCTTGATCTAGAGAATTGGATCTGTGCTCCAGTTCCCTAAATTATAAATAATAATAATAATAATAATTTAATAATAATAATAATAATAATAATTTAATAATAATAATATTATTATTATTATTATTATAATAATGATAGAGCTTCAGTTCCCCTAAATTAATAATAATAATAATAATAATAATAATAATATTTTTATTATTATTATTATTATTATTATAATAATGATAGAGCTTCAGTTCCTCTAAATTAATAATAATAATTATAATAATGATAGAGCTTCAGTTCCCTAAATTAATAATAATAATAATAATAATAATATAATATTATTTTTTTTTTAACAAGTCGGCCGCCTCCCACCGATTATTATTACTATAATGATAGAGCTTCACGTCCTTAAATTAATAATAATAATAATAATAATAATAATACATAATACATACATAATAATTCAGAATGCTGCTGCTAGATGGCACTACTGATGCCAAATTCAAATTTATTTATTTCTTTGCAAGTAGTACATTGAGATTATATTTTTACAATCATGGGCTGCAGTGCAAAGACAGTCTCTATTATGCCTAGGCATTATGGGCCGACTTAATTTAATGGCTTGCTCACTACTTAACACTAAAGAAATTTATCATAGTTGTACAGTAGTTCTATAATTAGAAGTGAATCTAATTTATACAAACCAAAGGATATATTCATATATTCAAAAATGCTTTTTATGAAACATGATTCAAGAGTAGTTTTCAGTAGTTTATGGTATGAGAATGCTACAATTTGGTTTAGGGCAATACTGCTTTTGGTAGGTATGCATACTTCTATGTGGTAATTTGTCAATTTATGAACTTGGTTGTCTAGTCTTGAAGTTTTAAGATTTAGGTAATTGGTAGATTTATTGAGTATTTAGTCTGGGGTGATTAAGTGGCTTTTGAGAAAAGTCTTAAATTGATTTTCAGACCGGGTTACATTAGTATTTTCTGGTAATGAATTCCGAATTTTGGGGGCCTTATTAATTTTTACACAGTGTGATGTGGACACGGGGTACATCAAAAAGAGATCTGTGTCTTGTGTTATGGTCGTGTGTCATGTTAAGGTTAGTGAGGAGAAGTTTGAGTGGAGGGTTTATGTTAGTGTGCATTGTTCTATGTATGTAGTAGGCACATAAATATGGATGTTCTTAATGGTGAGCAGATTTAGACTTTTGAATATTAGTGGAGTATGCTGCCAGGAATGGAAATTTGTTATCATTCTGACTGCTGCCTTTTGCTGGGTTATTAGTGGTCTTAGGTGATTTAATGTTGTTGACTCCCATGCACAAATTCCATATGTGAGATAAGGGTAGATGAGTGAATTGTACAGTGCAAGGAGAGCTGATTGTGGAACATAGTATTGTATCTTTGATAGTATGCCTACAGTTTTAGAGATTTTCTTAGTGATTTGTTGTATATGTGTGTCTGGAACTTGAGGCTACTATCAAGGTGGATTCCTAGGAATTTTCCCTCAAAACATTGTATACATGTTTACATTGCTATTGGAGCAGTTCTCTCGTGCTTGTTTGCATTTTTTTTTTACAGTCATTTGGCCAAATTTGTTTTTTCTAACCATGGGTCCTAAGAAAATAAGTGCAAAGAAGTGCTGAGAAGAAAAAAAACGATGATTTCCATGGACTTAGCCAGGCAATACATCATACACTGCACCCTCACACACATGCCTCTACACACACCCTCTACACACATGCTGCTATGTATGATAATTCTATGTAACTGTATTTGTGTATACCTGAATAAACTTACTTACTTACTTACTCAACATCCCCCACCTTCAGCATCCCCCACCCTCAACATTCCCCACCCTCAGCATCCCCCACCCTCAGCATCCCCCCACCCTCAACCTCCCCCACCCTCAACATCCCCCATCCTCAACCTCCCCCACCATCTCTGCTCCAAGTGTGTAAGTACATATACACTTTATATAAACAGTTTTTATACGATATTTCTTATTTATAAGTACATTGTTTCAGTGTTTTCCTGAGAAAACTAGTGATCTACTGCAGTTAGCCTCAAAAATACTCCATTGTCTCTAGTCAAATTGGGACAGAATTGGCGGACGCTTCCGCCGCTGCCTCTGTCGCCATATTAGGGCCTATTTTATTCATTCTAGAGTATATATCATGTTTCTGTGTTAATTATATTGTTTATTATGTCACAGGTGAATTGTGATAGATAAATAAGCTGTACAGTTGATAATAGTGTCATATTCAAGTATTTTTTCTCGTCTCTCCAGAGTCCAGGAACGAATTAATGGCTTTTCAGTTAATTTAAATGAAGAAAATTAATTTGATACACAAGTAAACTGAATTCCGAGCTAGCTCCTGGAACAGATTAAACTCGTAAGTCAAGCTTCCACTGTATCTGAAAAAATTAATTCAATGGATAATAATCATTAGTCAGTTTTGTATGTGGTGATGGTATTATGGTTGTCAGGAGTAATAGCAATATCTCTCTACAAGGGTCCTGGTTTTGTGATCACCCATCCAGTGGAACTTTTGGCTATTTGGCCAAGGCCTTCTGCTGATTTGCCTTTTCATCCCACAACATTAATATTACCTCATAAGATGTGATGTATCAGTTTCTCTGCACAGCTGAAAGTAAAAAAAAAAAAGACTATTTTTCTCTCCAGAGATGATATATTGCTGACACAGGGCATGGTGACCTCAGCAAATAGTTTGAGCATTAAGATAATTTTTTACTATTTTCACTGGAAAATTCACATTTCAAGTATTACGTGGTGTGTATATTTTAGCATTATCAATACTGTTCATTTCATTTAAGATGGAATGTTTAGGTTATTTTTGTGCATTGTCTATGTGGAGATGGGGAACAAAAATATTTCTGTTACAGCTGCAAATGGTGTAGCACAGTACCTGTCAAAATATGACAGTGAAACATGCGACATGTTTATCAATATGGCGAACATTGAGGAGCTGTAGGATATACAGTGCTTCAAGCTGTGTTTTTTTTTGTGGCTTTGAGGCTCTTTATAATTACAGTAACCATTTGTAATTACCTATTTGTAGGTGCAGGAGCAGAGCTATGCTCATGGTGTCCCGTCTTTGGTAATTTGTTCATCGTGTGATTTTTTAAAATTTCCAGTGAATGTAGCATTTACCGAATCCTGGTTTTAATTCATTCCATTAATCAACCACTTTGTGAAGAAAAATTTTCTAGTATTTCTTTGCTCCACTTTGTCCTCAACATAAAACTGATGTTTCTTGCTATCACTGTTGGAGGTATGGAAAAATCATCCGCATCAGCTAAGTTCTGTTCAGTATTTGTCAGCAGAAGTTGGTAAATAACTAACAGCATTTTCTGACATAAGATCAAAGAGAGGTCACAGGTGCTGAGCAAAGCTTTTATTGTGAATTGTGACAATGTTTCAATGTATGTCGAGCTTTTTCACAATTAAAATGCAGTCTATACCCATCTTTTCTTATTACTATAGGCAATATACCTTTGTGTCCATTAACACGAGAAGTGGGGGGGGGGGAAGCAGAGGATTACTTGTGGAGCACATTTGTGTTTGTTTATTGTTAAGGAAAATCAGCATACCTGGGTCTCGATCACATGGTGACTCGACAACTCCTTGAGAGGTTTCTAAAGATTTCATCATGACATTGATTAGCCTGAGGGATGTAGAATTAGCCAGATGACATTTTGAATAGAGCTACCTGGCAGCCTTTCTGTCATGGTTGCCCAATTGGGAGTTCCTAAGAAAAACAGCTATTCCCACCAGAGGTGAAATGCTTTTATGGCAATATGGGACTTTACATAAAGAAACATGGAAACACAATTACATGTGTTTGGTATCATATGCACCATGTGTTGAACACAAGAACATGACCCCTGATAATGCAAAGCATTAGGGGTAGTATGACATATAAAGAAATATGAGTATATTATATAGAGATGGGGAAGTGCTCAACCTTTATCAGGTCATACAGCACTTGGGGAATGTGAGGTAATCAGCTTTGATCCAAGGAAGAAGAATGTAGTTTCAGTTCCTAAAATTGAGAGGCCTTCACCAGCATTAAGGCATCTTGAAGGAAGGGCAAGAATTGCAAATAATATGTCATTTTATTCTCTATCTCTAAGTTTTGTGACATTTGATGGGAATTTTGTCTTTCCTGTCAAGAACAGGAAGCCCTTAATTAATTGGCTTGTTGAGGTTCCCATAGCCATTCACTAGCCTGAGCCAGTGATACTTAACCTGACATGACTGAAGGACATGCAAATAATACACAGCACATCTTAACTTCTATGTTGATAACTGTACCTATTTTCTTTCGGAACCTAGCCAGTGATCAACACATACATAGATTTTTGACCTTACAGTAGTGTTTGTAAAGTAGTTAATAAAATACATATTGAGTGAATTTATTTATTTTTTATAGTTAAGATCACACTCTAACAAATTATTTTTTTGCTACTTGCATAATGAAATTCAGCAAGAGTAAAACATAGTATATTTATGTTAATTACTGTGCTTACATTATATTTAAAGTATTGGCATTTTAATTCATTCTTGTTCATTGTAATATTTTTTCCAGCATAAAGTATATAATACATGTATTAAAAACTAGTATTAAATCCATAGAAAGTTAAAACACTTTGAGGGCACTTTATTGCAGTATTCTGCTTATTGCTTTTTCTAAATAGTAAACTATTACAAGTACACAATTTTTACTTTTGATAACTAATATAAACCACTTACCAGTTATTAATCCTCATATTTTTTAAAGATACAATATTAGTTTCTCTTTTTAACATACTTGTAATGCAGATACTTTCTATTTTATTATTGTGAATTTTAACCCTTCACAGGAACATCTCTGGTTCACTTAAGTTAAGAGAATCTTATTTTAATATACAATGCGTATGTGTTTTTGTCAAACATTTTAGAATCATATTTTTTTTAAAAATTATATTAGCAATAGGAAGCCTTTTTTTTTTTTAAGTTTTATTTGTGTTGGCACTTGCTAAACTATTTTTTCCAACAATATGTGCACTTGTTTCACCTGTCACGTAATTAACAGAATTCACAACCATTTGTTTAACCTATAAGCAAAAACTGACTGCTTAAAAAAATTAGCAATTCATTCACCCATGTATAAAAGATGATTATACTTATTGTATAGGGTTACTAGTTTCATGAGAGTTACACTTGTAGTTGCTTTCCACAGTTTATGGTTTTCTCATAGCGAGTACAGTCCAGTATGATCCTGTACTTAATGTGTGGAATGTTTGTGAGCTTTGCTTGCACTAGCTTAGAGTATGTATAAGGCATATTCTTGAGCCATTTTGTGTGCTCCTGTTTGTATGCACTAACACTAGCTTTGCATAGATCCAGCCTGCTCTAAAGAATAGAAAGTTACAATATAATTCATCAGATATGGCCACTGATAGACATATTTTATTGTACTATATATACACTTAAAACTTTAGGGATTCAAGTGTTTCTTATTAGTGGTGCATTGGTGAATTCAGCCTTAATGATCCCCATGCAGTATAAGGCTATAAACATAACATAACAAACCAAGTGAGGATAATAAAAGGTAGAGAAGCAGCAGCATTTTTAAGTAAAAATATTAAGTCATTTCATTCATAATTATTTACATTAAATTATCTAGTAGTAGTTCATTCCATTGAAAATCTTTCAGTGGAGCAGTGCAGTACAGTAATTTTTTCTGTCTTATAATATTGTATAAAAAATACAGTACAGTACTGTATCTGTCTTAAAGAGAACTGTAGCATAGATACCAATAAGAATCTTTAAAAAAATATTTGTACTGTATTTCATAATTGTACAAAATGTTAGGGTAAAGGAAACACTTTTCATGTTCCAGTTTGATTATTGTTAATGAGTATTGCATAAGTAAATATCCTATAAATAGCATGTTAATGACATACTTTTCTACAGCTGATTAGTTTTGGTCTAGCCTGCATGTTTACAAACATGAGTACGTAGAGTACAGTACAGTACAGTGTTCTCCTTTCTCGTTGTTTTATTGATACTTTGTATCAGATCATGTGTTACTGCTTTATTTGCCATTGTTTCCACACATACTTTTGAGTATGCAAATGTTATTTGAGTTGCAGTTGTTATTTCTTGTTCAATATATCCATCTCCATATGAGAGGTTTTTCCTGGGTTAATGGCAAGTGTTAACTAGATCCATGAAGCACCTAGAAGTTCAACTCTGTTATATATATATAGATGTCTACAGTTATTGTATCATTAGTTTATAAAGTCACTCCCAGCTACGTCAAGTCTCTCTTAACTTACTTTTTCGGAATTGTTGTACAATTCATAGTGACACTTGTATTTCAAAGACTTTTTCCTGAATGTGAGGCATGATATACCTCCTTATGCATTGACTCCATATACTGTACCTCGTGCCATCATTGCATTACTGTCACCTTGAACTTACTTACCCTATTCTCAAATAATTTCATTCTCACTCCAGTTTCCCTATGCATCATTATGCAGTACTCTTCACATCCTCTCCTCTAATTTCTGTTGGATAGTCTTTGAGTATTTTTTTGGTATTTGCTCTCTTAAGAATTTTACATGCCCAGCATCTTTACTAGCCCTACAACCAGTTTTTATATCCTCCAAAAGCCAGCTGTAAAAGGGCACACAAGCTTGGCAGCTTCCAGATACACCACCAATAATCCTACTATACCGCACACAGGACTTGATCTCGACAACGGAGTAGACTCCAATCTGGGTGATGACTCCGATTCCTTGGGCAACTCCAAGGGAAAAACCTCCATTACTACTCCTCCAGCGAAGGAAAAGCGGAAACCTTTCTTTAAGAAACAGGAGAACATCCCCCCCTATGATGTCGTGCCTTCCATGCGTCCGCTAGTGCTCGTGGGTCCTTCACTTAAAGGCTATGAGGTGACGGACATGATGCAGAAGGCGCTCTTTGATTATGTTAAGCACAGATTTGAGGGAAAGTAAGTATGATTGGAAATTATTGTATGATTAATTTTATGCAGTTTTACATGCACATTTTTATATTTTATGAATGCAGAATTTTCACAGCATTGTTTTTAATTTTTCTGTTTGTATTTTCAGTAGTTTATATATAAGTATGTTAATATGCTATCACAAAGTATTTTTCACATATGCAAGAAATATCATAAATGTTGAACCCTAAAATATTTGTAGGAACACTTGTCATATTATCTGGGATGCACCAAAATGCTTCAGCTTAATGCATATTATTATTATTTAGTACAGTATTTTTTATCTCTGGACTACTAAATCAAACCACATTAATTTTTCTACACTCATCAGTGATACAATATTTTATTTTCAGAAATTTTAATGTTGTAACCTAAATTAGAAATTTTATTATTATTTTTTTTATTATCACACTGGCCGATTCCCACCAAGGCAGGGTGGCCCGAAAAAGAAAAACTTTCACCATCATTCACTCCATCACTGTCTTGCCAGAAGGGTGCTTTACACTACAGTTTTTAAACTGCAACATTAACACCCCTCCTTCAGAGTGCAGGCACTGTACTTCCCATCTCCAGGACTCAAGTTCGGCCTGCCGGTTTCCCTGAATCCCTTCATAAATGTTACTTTGCTCACACTCCAACAGCACGTCAAGTATTAAAAACCATTTGTCTCCATTCACTCCTATCAAACACGCTCACGCATGCCTGCTGGAAGTCCAAGCCCCTCGCACACAAAACCTCCTTTACCCCCTCCCTCCAACCTTTCCTAGGCCGACCCCTACCCCGCCTTCCTTCCACTACAGACTGATACACTCTTGAAGTCATTCTGTTTCGCTCCATTCTCTCTATATGTCCGAACCACCTCAACAACCCTTCCTCAGCCCTCTGGACAACAGTTTTGGTAATCCCGCACCTCCTCCTAACTTCCAAACTACGAATTCTCTGCATTATATTCACACCACACATTGCCCTCAGACATGACATCTCCACTGCCTCCAGCCTTCTCCTCGCTGCAACATTCATCACCCACGCTTCACACCCATATAAGAGCGTTGGTAAAACTATACTCTCATACATTCCCCTCTTTGCCTCCAAGGACAAAGTTCTTTGTCTCCACAGACTCCTAAGTGCACCACTCACTCTTTTTCCCTCATCAATTCTATGATTCACCTCATCTTTCATAGACCCATCCGCTGACACGTCCACTCCCAAATATCTGAATACGTTCACCTCCTCCATACTCTCTCCCTCCAATCTGATATCCAATCTTTCATCACCTAATCTTTTTGTTATCCTCATAACCTTACTCTTTCCTGTATTCACCTTTAATTTTCTTCTTTTGCACACCCTACCAAATTCATCCACAAATCTCTGCAACTTCTCTTCAGAATCTCCCAAGAGCACAGTGTCATCAGCAAAGAGCAACTGTGACAACTCCCACTTTGTGTGTGATTCTTTATCTTTTAACTCCACGCCTCTTGCCAAGACCCTCGCATTTACTTCTCTTACAACCCCATCTATAAATATATTAAACAACCACGGTGACATCACATATCCTTGTCTAAGGCCTACTTTTACTGGGAAAAAATTTCCCTCTTTCCTACATACTCTAATTTGAGCCTCACTATCCTCGTAAAAACTCTTCACTGCTTTCAGTAACCTACCTCCTACACCATACACTTGCAACATCTGCCACATTGCCCCCCTATCCACCCTGTCATACGCCTTTTCCAAATCCATAAATGCCACAATGACCTCTTTAGCCTTATCCAAATACTGTTCACTTACATGTTTCACTGTAAACACCTGGTCCACACACCCCCTACCTTTCCTAAAGCCTCCTTGTTCATCTGCTATCCTATTCTCCGTCTTACTCTTAATTCTTTCAATTATAACTCTACCATACACTTTACCAGGTATACTCAACAGACTTATCCCCCTATAATTTTTGCACTCTTTTTTATCCCCTTTGCCTTTATACAAAGGAACTATGCATGCTCTCTGCCAATCCCTAGGTACCTTACCCTCTTCCATACATTTATTAAATAATTGCACCAACCACTCCAAAACTATATCCCCACCTGCTTTTAACATTTCTATCTTTATCCCATCAATCCCGGCTGCCTTACCCCCTTTCATTTTACCTACTGCCTCACGAACTTCCCCCACACTCACAACTGGCTCTTCCTCACTCCTACAAGATGTTGTTCCTCCTTGCCCTATACACGAAATCACAGCTTCCCTATCTTCATCAACATTTAACAATTCCTCAAAATATTCTCTCCATCTTCCCAATACTTCTAACTCTCCATTTAATAACTCTCCTCTCCTATTTTTAACTGACATATCCATTTGTTCTCTAGGCTTTCTTAACTTGTTAATCTCACTCCAAAACTTTTTCTTATTTTCAACAAAATTTGTTGATAACATCTCACCCACTCTCTCATTTGCTCTCTTTTTACATTGCTTCACCACTCTCTTAACCTCTCTCTTTTTCTCCATATACTCTTCCCTCCTTGCATCACTTCTACTTTGTAAAAACTTCTCATATGCTAACTTTTTCTCCCTTACTACTCTCTTCACATCATCATTCCACCAATCGCTCCTCTTCCCTCCCGCACCCACTTTCCTGTAACCACAAACTTCTGCTGAACACTCTAACACTACATTTTAAACCTACCCCATACCTCTTCGACCCCATTGCCTATGCTCTCATTAGCCCATCTATCCTCCAATAGCTGTTTATATCTTACCCTAACTGCCTCCTCTTTTAGTTTATAAACCTTCACCTCTCTCTTCCCTGATGCTTCTATTCTCCTTGTATCCCATCTACCTTTTACTCTCAGTGTAGCTACAACTAGAAAGTGATCTGATATATCTGTGGCCCCTCTATAAACATGTACATCCTGAAGTCTACTCAACAGTCTTTTATCTACCAATACATAATCCAACAAACTACTGTCATTTCGCCCTACATCATATCTTGTATACTTATTTATCCTCTTTTTCTTAAAATATGTATTACCTATAACTAAACCCCTTTCTATACAAAGTTCAATCAAAGGGCTCCCATTATCATTTACACCTGGCACCCCAAACTTACCTACCACACCCTCTCTAAAAGTTTCTCCTACTTTAGCATTCAGGTCCCCTACCACAATTACTCTCTCACTTGGTTCAAAGGCTCCTTTAACATCTCCCAAAATCTCTCTCTCTCTCTCTGCATTCCTCTCTTCTCCAGGTGCATACACGCTTATTATGACCCACTTCTCGCATCCAACCTTTACTTTAATCCACATAATTCTTGAATTTACACATTCATATTCTCTTTTCTCCTTCCATAACTGATCATTCAACATTACTGCTATCCCTTCCTTTGCTCTAACTCTCTCAGATACTCCAGATTTAATCCCATTTATTTCCCCCCACTGAAACTCCCCTACCCCCTTCAGCTTTGTTTCGCTTAGGGCCAGGACATCCAACTTCTTTTCATTCATAACATCAGCAATCATCTGTTTCTTGTCATCCGCACTACTTCCACGCACATTTAAGCATCCCAGTTTTATAAAGTTTTTCTTCTTCTCTTTTTTAGTAAATGTCTACAGGAGAAGGGGTTACTAGCCCATTGCTCCCGGCATTTTAGTCGCCTCATACGACACGCATGGCTTACGGAGGAAAGATTCTTTTCCACTTCCCCACGGACAATAGAAGAAATAAAGAGGAACAAGAGCTATTTAGAAAAAGGAGAAAAACCTAGATGTATGTATATATATATGCATGTGCGTGTCTGTGAAGTGTGACCAAAGTGTAAGTAGGAGTAGCAAGATATCCCTGTTATCTAGCGTGTTTATGAGACAGGAAAAGAAACCAGCAATCCTACCATCATGCAAAACAGTTACAGGTTTCTGTTTCACAGTCATCTGGCAGGACGGTAGTACTTCCCTGGGTGGTTGCTGTGTACCAACCTACTACCTTATATATATATATATATATATATGCTTGTATAGTCCCTTTATATAAAGGGAAAGGGGACAAAAGAGATTGCAAAATTTATAGAGGAATAAGTTTACTGAGTATACCAGGAAAAGTATACGGTAGGGTTGTAATTGAAAGAATTAGAGGTAAGACAGAATGTAGGATTGCGGATGAGCAGGGAGGTTTCAGAGTGGGTAGGGGATGTGTAGATCAAGTGTTTACATTGAAGCATATATGTGAACAGTATTTAGATAAAGGTAGGGAAGTTTTTATTGCATTTATGGATTTAGAAAAGGCATATGATAGAGTGGATAGAGGAGCAATATGGCAGATGTTGCAAGTATATGGAATAGGTGGTAAGTTACTAAATGCTGTAAAGAGTTTTTATGAGGATAGTGAGGCTCAGGTTAGGGTGTGTAGAAGAGAGGGAGAATACTTCCCAGTAAAAGTAGGTCTTAGACAGGGATGTGTAATGTCACCATGGTTGTTTAATATATTTACAGATGGGGTTGTAAAAGAAGTAAATGCTAGGGTGTTCAGGAGAGGGGTGGGATTAAATTATGGGGAATCAAATTCAAAATGGGAATTGACACAGTTACTTTTTGCTGGTGATACTGTGCTTATGGGAGATTCTAAAGAAAAATTGCAAAGGTTAGTGGATGAGTTTGGGAATGTGTGTAAAGGTAGAAAGTTGAAAGTGAACATAGAAAAGAGTAAGATGATGAGGGTATCAAATGATTTAGATAAAGAAAAATTGGATATCAAATTGGGGAGGAGGAATATGGAAGAAGTAAATGTTTTCAGATACTTGGGAGTTGACGTGTCGGCGGATGGATTTATGAAGGATGAGGTTAATCATAGAATTGATGAGGGAAAAAAGGTGAGTGGTGCGTTGAGGTATATGTGGAGTCAAAAAACGTTATCTATGGGGGCAAAGAAGGGAATGTATGAAAGTATAGTAGTACCAATACTCTTATATGGTTGTGAAGCTTGGGTGGTAAATGCAACAGCGAGGAGACGGTTGGAGGCAGTGGAGATGTCCTGTCTAAGGGCAATGTGTGGTATAAATATTATGCAGAAAATTCGGAGTGTGGAAATTAGGAAAAGGTGTGGAGTTAATAAAAGCATTAGTCAGAGGGCAGAAGAGGGGTTGTTGAGGTGGTTTGGTCATTTAGAGAGAATGGATCAAAGTAGAATGACATGGAAAGCATATAAATCTATAGGGGAAGGAAGGAGGGGTAGGGGTCGTCCTCAAAAGGGTTGGAGAGAGGGGGTAAAGGAGGTTTCGTGGGCGAGGGGCTTGGACTTTCAGCAAGTGTGCGTGAGCGTGTTAGATAGGAGTGAATGGAGACGAATGGTACTTGGGACCTGATGATCTGTTGGAGTGTGAGCAGGGTAATATTTAGTGAAGGGATTCAGGGAAACCGGTTATTTTCATATAGTCGGACTTGAGTCCTGGAAATGGGAAGTACAATGCCTGCACTTTAAAGGAGGGGTTTGGGATATTAGCAGTTTGGAGGGATATGTTGTGTATCTTTATACGTATATGCTTCTAAACTGTTGTATTCTGAGCACCTCTGCAAAAACAGTAATAATTTGTGAGTGTGGTGAAAGTGTTGAATGATGATGAAAGTATTTTCTTTTTGGGGATTTTCTTTCTTTTTTGGGTCACCCTGCCTCGGTGAGAGACGGCCGACTTGTTGAAAAAAAAAGAAAAAATATATTAATGCTTGTACATGTATGTGCAGTGTGACCTAAGTGTAAGAAGTAGCAAGACATACCTGAAATCTTGCATGTCTATGAGACAGAAAAAAGATACCAGCAATCCTAACATCATGTAAAACAATTACAGGTTTCCATTTTAAACTCACTTGGCAGGACGGTAGTACCTCCCTGGGCGGTTGCTGTCTACCAAACTACTACCTAGGAATAATTATTATTATTATTATTAATTTAGGGACCTGGAGCACAGATCCAATTCCCTTGTAATTAATAATTAATATTTTGTAATATGTAAACCACACATTGTAATCTTTGCAAAGAAATAAACATTTTCATTTTCAACTTGGGACAGTACAGGTAGTCCTTGACGTACAATGGTGTTATGTTCCAATGAACCCATATTACATAAATAAAAAATATCATAAGTCAAATATGAATATGATATAATAATAATATATTTACTACAAGTACATGTACATGGTATACAGGCCTAGCACGTCAATGACAGTCTACTATATAGAAAGCTGCTTGTTATGCAGAGCATTTCCGGCAAATTAGGTCAGTTTTGTCCCAGGATGCGACATATACCAGTCAACTAATTCCCAGGTGCCCATTTTATTGATGGGTGAACATAGACAACCAGTGTAAAGAAACACGCCCAGTGTTTCTACCCTCGCTGGGAATGAACCTAGACCCTTGCTGTGTGAAGTGAGAGCTTTAGCCACCAGGCCACGGGGCACTGTATGCTAAATAAGTAAGTAAATAAAAAACTAATGCCTATGAGTAAGTAAATAAACAAATAATTACTGTAACTGAATTCCATATCAAAAAGTAAATATATGAATACAAGTTACGGACTTCCCACCTTCGTGATGGGCACTTATTGTAAGTTTCATCTCCAGAGTAATTGCTTTTGCACCATTGTAAAGTTGAAATATCATAAGTCAAACCATTGTAAGTTAAGGAGCACCTGTATATGTTACCAGTTATGTATGGGAGTTGGAGAATGGCTGAAAGAACAGGGCCAGAATTGGATGAAAGCTGGTTTTGTGTGACAGTGTATTGTTCTCTGTACATTAAGGAATGAGGTGTTTTTAACAGTAGCTCTGAATCGATTGGCAGATAGGGGACCTTTCAATGCATCAGGAAGGGAGTTCCAGATATTAGGGCTTTTTATGTGCATTGACTTTTTATGAAGGTTGAGTTAGACATGGGGGATGTCTCTCTCTCTCTCTCTGTCTCTCTGTTTTTCTCTTTGTCTGTCTGTCTCTCTGTCTCTGTCTTTCTCTCTGTCTCTCTCTCTCTCCCTCTCTCTCTCTCCCTCTCTCTCTCTCCCTCTCTCTCTCTCTCTCTCTCTCTCTGTGTGTTTGTGTGTACTCACCTAATTGTGGTTGCAGGGGTCGAGACTCAGCTCCTGGCCCCGCCTCTTCACTGATCGCTACTGGGTCCTCTCTCTCTCTGCTTCCTGAGCTTTGTCATACCTCTTCTTAAAACTATGTATGGTTCCTGCCTCCACTACTTCACTTGCTAGGCTATTCCACTTGCTGACAACTCTATGACTGAAGAAATACTTCCTAACATCCCTGTGACTCGTCTGAGTCTTCAGCTTCCAGTTGTGACCCCTTGTCCCTGTGTCCCCTCTCTGGAATATCCTATCTGTGTGTGTGTGTGTGTGTGTGTGTGTGTGTGTGTGTGTGTGTGTGTGTGTGTGTACTCACCTAGTTGAGGTTGCGGGGGTCGAGTCCGAGCTCCTGGCCCCCGCCTCTTCACTGATCGCTACTAGGTCACTCTCTCTGAACCGTGAGCTTTATCATACCTCTGCTTAAAGCTATGTATGGATCCTGCCTCCACTACATCGCTTCCCAAACTATTCCCCTTACTGACTACTCTGTGGCTGAAGAAATACTTCCTAACATTCCTGTGATTCATCTGTGTCTTCAACTTCCAACTGTGTCCCCTTGTTACTGTGTCCAATCTCTGGAACATCCTGTCTTTGTCCACCTTGTCAATTCCTCTCAGTATTTTGTATGTCGTTACTCACCCAAAACCAAATAAATACTGAATAACTGAACATTATAAATTGTATATCTTAAATGTTTCTCACAATTATATCACATAAATGTTAAACCTAAAACCCAATCTAACTTTATTATTTTTTAAATACACTACCTAACAGAATCACTACCTAACTGAATGCAACCATATGACCTGTCTTTGTAATACTCACTTGTGCTTTATAGTTATCTGTTTACATTAATGTTTTATCACTGATTTCATCATTGCTTAGTAGCAGCGCTGTATAGTCCTTGTGGCTTAGCGCTTCTTTTTGATTATAATAATAATAATAATCATTGCTTAGTTAATCTTAAGTTAATTTTAAGCCAGCCCGTAATGCTATGCATAGTATAAGTGGCTTTGGCATACTGCTCTTATCTGTATTTTTTTGTACCTCTGTATGTGTGCACAAATTGGAAATAAATAAATAAATAAATAAATCATGTCCCCCCTATCTCTCCTGTCCTCCAGTGTCGTCAGGTTGATTTCCCTTAACCTCTTCTCGTAGGACATACCTCTTAGCTCTGGGACTAGTCTTGTTGCAAACCTTTGCACTTTCTCTAGTTTCTTTACGTGCTTGGCTAGGTGTGGGTTCCAAACTGGTGCTGCATACTCCAATATGGGCCTAACGTACACGGTGTACAGGGTCCTGAACAATTCCTTATTAAGATGTCGGAATGCTGTTCTGAGGTTTGCTAGGCGCCCATATGCTGCAGCA